>NC_045442.1:26467313-26519491 GCF_002776525.5 Piliocolobus tephrosceles
TCTTCTTCTTCTTCTTCTTCTTCTTCTTCTTCTTCTTCTTCTTCTTCCTCTTCCTCTTCCTCCTCCTCCTCCTCCTCCTCCTCCTCCTCCTCCTCCTCTTCTTCTTCTTCTTCTTTCTTCTTTCTTCTTCTTCTTCTTCTTTTTTTTTTCTGAGACAAAGTCTTGCTCTGTCACCCAGGCTGAAGTGCAGTGGTGCGATCTTGGCTCACTGTAACCTCCGCCTCCTGGGTTTAAGTGATACTCCTGCCTCAGCCTCCCAAGTAGCTGGTACTACAGGCACACGCCAACACACCTGGCTAATTTTTGTATTTTTAGTAGAGACAGGATTTCACCATGTTGGCCAAGATGGTCTCGGTCTTTAGACCTCGTGATCCATCCACCTCAGTCTCCCGAAGTCCTGGGATTACAGACGTGAGCTACCGCGCCCAGCCTCTTTCTTCAGTTTGATATAGGCATTTATCACTATACAGTTCTCTCAGCACTGGTTTTGCTGCATCTCAGAAATTTTGGTATGTTATATTTTACTTTCACTTGTCTCAAATGCTTTTCATTTCTATTTTGATTTTTTTCTTTGAACCATTGCTTGTTCAAGAGTATGTTGTTTAATTTCCACATGTTGGTGAGTTTTTCATAATTTTTCTCATATTAATTTATAGTTTTATATCACTGTGGTCAGAAAATATATGTGGATTGATCTCAGTCTTCTTAAATTTGTTAATAATTTTTTTGTGGCCCAAAGTGTAATCTATCATGGAGAAAGTTCCATGTGCATTTGAGAAGAATGTGTAGTTGTTGCTGTTGGTTGGAATGTTTGCTGTAAGTGTGGTAAGTCCATTTGGTTTATAGTGTTGTTCAAGCCTGCTGTTTCTTTATTAATTTTCTGTCTGGATGATCTGTCCATTGTTGCAAATGGGGTATTGAAGTCCCCTATTATTATTTGATTGCTGTCTATTTCTCCCTTCATTTCTGAAATATTTGCCTTATATATGTTTAGGTGCTTCAATGTTGAGTGCATATATATTTACAGTTGTTACCGTGTAGCTACCTTTTTGGTCTCTTCTAACAGATTTTGACTGAAAATCTATTTTGTCTGATAGAAGTATAGGCACCCATGCTCTCTTTTGGTTGCCATTTTTCATAGAATACCTTTTACTATTTTTTTTGCTTTCAGTCTATGTTTGCCCTTAAGGCTTAAGCAAGTCTAGTTTAGGTAGCATATTGTTGATATATATATATATATATATATATATATATATCAACAATTATAAAATATATATATAAAAATACATATATATAATATATATATATTTTAACCCATTCTGCCACTCTTTATCTTTAGAGAGTTACATTCATTTACAATTAAAGTTATTGTTGATAAGGATTTGCTGTTGACATTTTGTTAATTGTTTACAATTTTGTAGCTCCTTTGTTTCTTTCTTCCACTCTTGCTGTTTTCCTTTGTGATTTGTTGAATTTTTATATTGGTATGCTTTGTTTTCTTTCTTTTTATGGTTTGTGTATCTACTGGAGATTTTTTCTTTTGTGGTTACTTTATCATGGAGCATACATAAAACATCCTAAAATTATAATATTATAATTTAGCTGATAACAAATTACCTTCTTTTGCATACAAGAACTCTACATTTTTACTGCCGCTTTCTCATTTTTATATTGATAGCACATTTTCATCTTTTTATATTGTGTGTTCATTAACAAATTATTGTAGCTATAGTTTTTTAATGCTTTTTAACCTTTATACTAGGGTTAAAAGTGATTTGCAAGCCACCATTATAATATTAGAATATTCCGAATTTAACTACATACTTAAGTTTGCCAGTGAGCTTTATACTTTAATATGTTTTCATGTTGTTACATGAAACAAAAATAACTCTTTTCTTTCAAATTGAAAGAATCCCTTTAGCATTACATTTGCTAAGTATAGTATTGTTAGTTGGCAGTTTTTCTTTTGACACTTTGAATATATTACCTTATTCCATTTTGGCTTGAAAGGCTTCTGTTGAGATGTCTACTGTTAACCTTATGTGGATTTTCTTATATGTGACACGTCTCTTTTCTCTTGCTGCTTTCAGGATTTTCTTTGTCTTTGACTTTTAATAATTCATTTATAATGTGTCCTGGAGTTTCTTCTTTAGGTTGATCTTAGTTGGGATCCTTTAAACTTCATGAATCTGAATACTCATATTTCTCCAAAGGTCTGGATAGTTTTCTGCCAGTGTTTCTTTAAATAATTCTCTGTCCCTTACTCTCTCTCTCCTTTCTCCTTCCAGAAATCACACAGTTTATATATTTGTACAGTTGATTTTTGGGACATAGGTCCCTAATGCTTTCTTCAATTTTTAAAAATCTTTTATCTTTTTGGTCCTGGACTTGACTGATTTCAAATGGCCTGTCTTTGAATTCAGTAATTATTTCTTCTGCATAGTGGAGTTTGCTGTTAAAAGTTGTCTATTGAATTTTTTAATATTGTCATTTTATCCTTCAGCTTTAGGATTTCTGTTGGTTCTTTATTACGGTTTATATTTCTTTATTAAACTTTTTATTTTGTTCATGCATTGTTCTAATTTCATCAAATTGTGTTTTCTTATATTTCACTGAGCTTCTTTAAGATGATTATTTTTTATTCTTTTTTTAAGGAAATTTCTAGATCTCCATTTCTTTGGAGTCAATTATAGAATGTTCATAGTTTCCTTTGGTGGTATCATGTTTGCCTGATTTGTTGTTATCTCTGTAGCCTTGCATTGATGGCTATGCATTTGAAGGAGCAAATACCACTTCTAGTCTTTACAGACTAGTTTTGGCAGGAAAAGCCTTCTCATGTTGAATCTCTGAGCTGATGGGATTGCCTATAGGATTGTAGTCTTGTGGCAATTGAGCTGGATCATATGAGTCCATGAGGGGACCCACAGTTGACAGGCCTGTTACCAGTGTCTCTAGTAGGCATGGCTTTTGTCTGACCTCTTGGTGGACCAGACACCATTAGTACCTTGTCCAGTAGAGCTTGCACTGGGATGAAGAACTGCTTGAAGTTATGCAGGCAGCAAGCCTGCTACCAGTTGCACAAATGGGAGTAACTTCCTCCAGGTCCCTGGGAGGGCTCCTACTAGGTCACTGAATATATACCTGGGCAGGCAGTCCTGACCCTAACCATGGTTTAAAGGGAGAGTTTGGATATTTGTCCCCACTGAAACCTCATGTTGAATTGTAATCCCCAATGCGGTGGTTGGAGGTGGGTGGGGGGAGTTGGTGGGAGGTTTTGGTTATGAGGGTGGATCCTTCATGGCTTGATGCTATCTTTGTGATAATGAGTGAGTTATCATGAGATCTCGTCATTTAAAAATGTGTGGCCCCTCCTCCCCAACTCTGTAGCTTGCTCTTGTGTTTGCCATGTGACATGCCTATTCCCCCTTTGTCTTCCACCATGATTGAAAGCTCCCTGAGGCTTCACCAGAAACTGAGCGAATGCCTGCACCATACTTTCTATTAAGTGTGAAGAACTGTGAGCAAATTAAACCTTTTTCATTTATAAATTACCCAGTCTCAGGTATTTCTTTATAGCAATGTAAGAATGGCCTAATATAGAAAATTGGTACTACAGAGTTGGGTATTGCTATAAAGATACCTGAAAAATCTAGAAGCAACTTTGAAACTGGGCAACTAGCAGAGGATGAAAGAATTTTGAGGGCTTAGAATAAAAAAGAAAGATGAGGGAAAGTTTGGAACTTCCTACAGACTATTTAAATGGTTGTGACCAAAATGCTGATAGTGATATGAACAGTGAAGTTCAGGCTGCTGAGGTCTCATATGGAAATTAGGAGCTTATTGGGAATTGGAGCAAATAAACTGAACTCTTGTTATACCTTGTCAAAGAAGTTTGCTGTATTGTGATCTATGTCCTAAAGCTCTGTGGAAGTTTGGAATTGAGGGTGATGACCTAGGATATCTGGCAGAAGAAATCTCTAAGCAGCAAAGTGTTCAAGATATGTCCTGGCTGCTTCTAACGGCCTACTTATCAGATGCAGGAGCAAATAAATGACTTAAACTCGGATATTACATTTAAGCAGGAAACAGAATGTAAACATTTAGAAAATCTGTAGCCTAGCCATGTGACAAAAAGGAAAAGCTTTCTCAGGAGAGGAATTCAAGCAGGCTGTGTAGCAACCACTTGCTAGAGAAACTTGCATAACTAAAAGGGAGCCAAATGTTAATATCCCAGAGAATGGGGAAAAGGTATTTCAGAGACCTTTGTGGCAGCCCGTCTCATCATAGGTCCAGAGGTCTAAGCAGAAAGAATGGTTTCAGGGACAGGGCCCAGGGCCTCACTGCCCTCTCTAGCCTTGGGATGCTGCTACCCACATCCCAGGCCCTCTGGCTCCAGCCTTGGCTCAAAGGGCCCCAGAGGTAGCTCAGGCTACTGCTTCAAAGGGTGCAAGTCATAAGCCTCGGTAGCTTCCATGTAGTGTTAAGCCTGCAGATTCACAGAGTGTATAAGTAAAGGAGACTCGGCCTCCGTCTAGATTTTGGAGGATGTATGAGAAAGCCTAGGTGCCCAGGTAGAAGCCTGCTGCAGGGGTATAACCCTCACAGAGAACCTCTACTAGGGCAGCACGGGGGAAATCTGTGGTTTGAGGCCCCACACAGAGTCCTCACTGTGGCATTGCCTAGTGGATCTGTGAGAAGGAGGCCACCGCCCACCAGACCCCAGAATGGTTGATCCACTGGCAGCTTGCACCATGCACCTGGAAAAGTCTCAGGCACTCAGCACGCTGTGAGAGCAGTCTCAGGCTGAACCCTGCAAAGCCACAAGGGCAGAGCTGCCCAAGGTTTTGGAAGCTCACCAGTTGTACCATCACCCCCGTGGATGTGAGACATGGAGTGAAAGGAGATTATTTTGGAGCTTTAAAATTTAGTGACTGCCTTGCTGGTTTCAAACTTGCATAAAGCCTGTAGCCCCTTTCTTTTGGCTGACTTCTCCCTTTTGGAATGGGAATGTTTATCCAATGCCTATATGCTCATTGAATCTTGGAAGTAACATTTTTTTATTATTATTATTTTACCGGCTCATAGGTAGAAGGGATTTCCTTTGTCTCAGATAAGACTTGGGTTTTGGACTTTTGAGTTGATGCTAGAATGAGTTAAGACAGGGGGACTGTTGTGAAGGCATGATCATATTTTGCAATATGAGAAGGACATGAGATTTGAGAGGGACTGGGGTGGAATGATACAGTGTGTGGATTTGTTTTCCTGCCCAAATCTCATGTTGAATTGTAATCCCCAATGTTTGAGGTGGGGCCTGGTGGGAGGTATTTGAGTCATAAGGATAGATTCTTCATGGCTTAGTGCTGTCTTCATGGTAGTGAGTGAGTTCTTTTGAAATCTGGTCATTTAAAAGTGTGTGGCACCTCCCCACTACTCTGTTTGCTCCTCCCTTTGCCATGTGATATACGTGTTCCTCCTTTGCCTTCTACCATGATTGAAAGCTCCTTGAGGCTTCACCAGAATCCAAGCAGATGCCATCACCGTGCTTTCTGCGAAGCCCGCAGAACAGTGAGCCAATTAAACATCTTTTCTTTATAAATTATCCAGTCTCAGGTACTTCTTTACAGGAATATAAGAACAGCCCAATACATACAAGGATGCTTCAGGATATACAACTGAGACTAAGATCTGCAGTCCTGTCTCTAGGATCATAGATAAGTGTGTTTCCCTCCAGATGCCTGGGCATGTAGGATTGCTCACAGGCTACAGCTCAGAGGGGTTGTAGCTGAGTTTCAGTGCCTTTTCAAGATCTGCTATAGGGCTGAGTTTGGCAAGCCTACCCTGGGGACTCAGGCAGGCATTTCTCCCTCTGGGTTTCTGGTTGAGAAGGCCTACTCTCAATCCACGGCTAAGAGTGTCTAAAACTGAGTTTCAGAGCTGTTTCAGGGTCTCCATCCAGACTAAACTTTGGCTGGCCTGTCAACCAGCATACTAGTGTGCGTGAATTTTTCTGGGCCTCTTTGCTGATGATTGTTATAATAAGACCAAGACAAAATGGGACCACAAGAGGACAAAGCCATTTCCAGGTCTACAGCCAGGATCATGGTCAGCAAGTCTGCCATCTGGGCATGAGTCGACCCTCTCAAAATGGCCCTACTAAATATTGGGCTCCCCTGGAATTTCACAACCTCCTAAATTAATCCAAGGCTCCCACAAAGGCTATTTTGTCTATGGATGGCTGAAAAATTATTGTTGCCCTGGGAGATACAATTAGGTGAGCTCTTATCCCACTATTTTGCTGATGTTACCTCATTTCTTTCACACTTAACTATAAACAGTCAGGAGGAACCAAGCCACTCCTTCAGTGCTTTGTTTAAAGATTTCCTCAGCCTAGTATCCAATTGCCTTGCTCACAAATTCTACCTTCCACAAAGCACCAAAACACAAAAACAGTTCATCCAAGTTATCTGCCACTTTATAGCAAATATTACCTTCCTCCACTGTCTAGTAACATGTTCCTTATTTCTGTCTGAGACCTCATCAGAATGACCTTTGCCATTCATATTCCTAATTTCAGGGTTACATAGGTATTTTCTAAGATTGAGGCTTTCTCTGCATCTCTTCTTCTTTTCTGAGACCTACGCAGCATCACTTTTAAAGGTTCTTTACAGCAATGTAGGCTTTTTCTAGCAGACACTTCAAAACACTTCTAGTCTCTACCCATTGCCCAGTTTCAAAGTCACTTGGACATTGTTAGGTGTTTGGGATAGCAGCACTCCTAGTTCTGGATACCAATTTCCTATCTTAGTCTGTTTGGGCTACTATAACAGAATGCCGTAACTGGGTGGCTTTTAAACAACAAAAATTTATTTCTCAAAGTTCTGGAGACTGGGATCTTGAGCCTCAAATCTCTTCACTAGTAGATTAGGTGTCTGGCGAGGGCCTGCGTCCTTGTACATAAATGGCCATTTTCTCTTTGTATCCTCACATGGCAGAAGGGATGAAAGAGATCTCTGGGGCTTCTTTTGTCAGGGTACTAATCCCATTTATGAGGGTTCTGCCCTCAAGACCTGATGACCTCCTCAAGGCCCTGCCTCTAAACACCATCATGCCAGGTATAAGGTTTAAACATATGAATTTGGGAGGGGAGGGCATAAACATTCAGTCTATATAGTACACATATATTCCTAGGATTGATAATTTTAATTTGACTGAAAACATGGTTAAAAAGGAGAATCTTTATTCCTGATACTGAGAGCTGAGTGGGTTTTTTTTCCTTGGTGATTCTACAAAAGCCATCCCCAAAGATATTTAATAGATATAATAGTTTTTTATTATAATGCCATTCCATATTTAGATATGTAGTTTGTAGAAGAAAAGCACTTCTTCAGGAGATAAATAAATGCAGAATAAATAAGTAGTTGTCAGGTCTGGTTTGACCCAAAATAATAGGCATTTAGTACTCATCTGTTTATAACATCTATTTAAAAAACATGTACTGAGCTTGTGATATGCTGGCACTGTTCTACATTTGGGAAATACCAGAATGAGGTACTCATCCTGTAGCTAAATTGGTTAACTTTTTGCATGATTACTATTGGGGAAAAGCATCTTGCTTTTGCCAAATGTGGAATGATGGTCAAGTCTTTTCAGTATAATACTATCTTAAGAGTGAGTCTCATTTATATCATCTGAATATACCTAGTATTCAGATTTTTGAGAATATTTGACAAGGAGATCATCATCCAAACTTCTCATTTTCTGCACATAATCAGCAGAGACATAACCATCTCTTCCTTTGATCAGCTCTGGGAGGTCCACAGAAGTCCAGATCCGGTCTAGCTTATAAATGAGTTTTCTGCCTTTCTAACTTCCTGAACTTTTTTTTGTGCTTCTCTCCCCTCTTTGCAGCCTTCTCATGTGGTGCTTCAGCCATCAAGAATTACCCTTTCCTTCCTAATCACTACATTCTCAGACCTACCACAAGAACTTTGTGTATGCTCTGTGTGATGGTTAATATTGAGTGTCAACTTGATTGGATTGAAAGATGCAAAGTGTTGTTCCTGGGTGTGTCTGTGAGGGTATTGCTAAAGGAGATTAACATTTGAGTCAGTGGATGGGAGAGGCAGACCCACCCTCAATCTGGTGCCAGTGTGGCTAGGATAAAAGCAGGCAGAGGAACATGGAAGGTGTAGACTGGCTGAGTCTTCTGGCCTCCATCTTTCTCCCATGCTGGGTGTATACTGCCCTTGAACATCAAACTCCAAGTTCTTCAGCTTTTGGACTCTTGCACTTACACCGGTGATTTGCCAGGGGCTCTCCGGCCTTCAGCCACAGACTGAAGGCTGCACTGTTGGCATCTTGACTTCTGACATTTTGGGACTGGGACTAGCTTCCTTGCTCCTCAGCTTGCAGAGGGCCTGTTGTGGGACTTCACCTTGTGATCGTGTGAGTCAATACTCCTTAATAAACGTCCTTCATATATATATCTATCCTATTAGTTCTGTCCCTATGGAGAACCCTGATACACTCTGTTGCCTGTGGATCAGCCTTCCTTACACTCTGACTTCTACTTGCCCTTTAGTTCTTAATGAGACACCATGTTCTGCCCTAAGTCTCTCCTGACCCTCCAGACAGTTCATTGGAGCTACATCTGTGTTCGCCCCCAGAACTCATTTCCTCATTTAGGCGAGATAGGTTAAGTGCTAAACACAGTTATTAACTCACTACTCGCTGAATACATGTTAACTATTTGAGTGTTATGATCAGTATCAGTATTATCAGTATTACAATTATCATGCACTTTTCAAATATATGTTGACTATTGAGAAATAAAATTAGACTTTCTGGCCAGTGTTTTTTTTTTCCCTGTTGATTCTTCTGAATATACCACAGGCATTCAGGTCACTCTTAGCTCCTCTAGTTCAGCTCTTCCAGATCCTATCTCCCACACGACTAAGGTTGTTTCACACTTGCCAGTTCTTTGTTTCTTAGCTCTGGCAATAAACTCCTGACCTGTTGTTTCCTATAACTTAGAACCTCACGTATCTCTGAAAAAGATAAGCAGTACATGTGGATTTAGACATAACTTTCCTGTACTCCTTAGGGAATTTGGTAAAGGATGGCAGAGCAAAAAAGGGAGCTCTTTCATACTAGGATCATGTGAGGCTAAGTACTTTTCCAAATGGCCAAATCCTGGAAGGTCTTTCAGCCATTCCTCTCTGGAATGGACATCTCTGGCCCTGGCCTGGTAATCATGCTTTTTTTTCCTCCTGGGAACATCACACTTATGTTCCTTTACTGTTCTCCAGCCTCAGTCCACATGTGTACAGTAGAGTGGTTCCCACACTCCAGATTCTGAGGTTACAGGTGGCCCTTGTCTGCCAGTGAGGCCACAGTATTTACCTTGGCTAGAAACACTGTTTCAGGAGAAGGCAGGTGACCAAAGCCAGACCTTTCAAGCCAAATATATTCAGTTTCCAAACTTCTTTTGGAACTACTGGATAGTAGGAACTTCTTTCAAACTAGGGCTGCAAAGCAGGAGAGGTAAAATTGAGTGGAAGAGGATTAAACTTGGTGAGAATTTGCTTTAATATACCCAAAGCAAGGAAAGCTGATCTGAGGGGTAGGGAGAGAGTAATTCCTAACAGTATCACTTAGCACCCTGAGGCAGTCAGACCTGGGGATTCATTCCTTGAATTATTCGGTTGCACTGGCAGTACATTTCCTTGAATTTCCAGTACAATTCCTTAAATGTCTTAGTTGCACTGAGAGTACATTCTGTTTGTTGTTGAAGTTTCATACAGTTGGGTTTCTGTCATTTGTGTCCAAAAAGGTTCTGTCGAATCTGCCATCTATTAAGGCAGGAGAAAAATGATGCGTGCAATCTTTTGTCCAATGGAAGAGTGGCCTTTGAGGCAACTCACAGTAAAATGATGGTCTGTTATAATTTGACATTTCCTGGCTCTAAAATGGAGCCCATGACAGTGGCCACGGGTGCTTAGGAGGATTTGGTCTTTGAGTTTTACATGAAGGAGCACAAAGGGGTTTTATAATGGCTACTGGATTCCTCTTTGGGATTCCCTTCTCTGCTTCCTACTGAAATGTAAATGCCTGCACAATGCAGATGGCATATTTCATTAATACAAACAAAAGTCCAGGCAACAGATGCTTTGGGGACTGAGGGGAAAGGAGATCTCTGTATTTCTCCAACAGCAACAACTCCGATGATAAATTTCTCCCACTGAGCATATTGAACCAAGAGCAAAGAAATGTGTAGTTTTCAAGCCTTAGGCACTCTACAGTATTTAAAAGTAGGAAGGTCAAAATCAGGATTTTTGGACAAAGAGATCTTATGTTGAGGAAGCTGCATGAAAAGCAATGAGCAAGAAAAGCTGAGGCATGCTTTGTGAATTTCACAGGGCTTGGGGATGGGCAGGACTTCCAGTGTTCTGTTTGTCTAGAGAGCATAAATTAATAAGCCTTAGTCGGGGCCACTGCCATTTACGATGACAAAAGCCAGGCCAGGCCAATTATTTGCACATCAAGGACTGGGTTAGCATGGCTTGTGTTCCTTTGTTTCTTGTATTGTTTTGTGAGAAATGTAATGCAGAGATGATTAATTGCAGAGCAGATCCAACTCTTTCTCTGCTTGTGATCAGTTTAAATAAAAATGCCCAAGTCTAAATTATGAAACTATGTCAAGGTGTAATAATTCAAAAATTTATAAAAATTACACCATGCTTTCTGGTCATATTCTTCTGAGTTTATTGTGACTATGGGCAACTACCCGGGCAGGAGTGTTGGAAGGAGAAAGGTATGGGGGTAGAACGAATTAGAAAGGCAGAAAATGTTATCTGCATTATTTTGGTGCTATTTCACTGAAGAGGGAAGATTGATAGCAAGCAATTGGAAGCAATATTACAGCAATTTTTGTTACTCCTCAGTAGGGTAAGCATAATGCTAATAAAATATTGTGGACAGGGATTGTAGGACATTTTTCTGTCCACAAAATGTAAAGATTTTTACATTATATTTTATAATATATTACAACATACACTCTTTAAAATACCTGTGCCTCTAATTGTGTGTGCATTTTTAGCCTATTTAGTTATCAGAATAGAAAAGGCTGAGTTAAGCCAAAGAACCACAATTTATAGCTTTGCATCTAAGACGTAGATGCTCAGAGTCTTCTGCTTTTGCAAGGCTTTTTCCTCTTTTCTTCTTTGTAGTGCTTAAATAAAATGCTAACTAATTGCCCACTGAGAGCAGGAAGCAAAACAAAGCACCTTTAACAAATCCTAGTTAGATCCCCTTTTAATATGTAACTCAAAGAATTGATGCCATTAAAAATGTCAACCACTGACAATCCAGTATCTTGCCACTGCTGGAAACCAGTCTTCACTTGGTAACACTTGTTTGTTCTTTATATCCTGATCCAGATCCCAACACCATGACATTTCACATGACTCCCCTATATCCAGAGGTCTTCTCAAATCCAGCTTCAGGACAGTGAGCCATACGGCTTGACTTGCATGAGAAGAGCCATACGTTTTCCTTTCTGTACTTTAAACCCTCTCATATCAGAACCAACTCCACAGTGTCTAAATGAATAATAAGATTAAATAATCAAGGCGTGATAATGACAAGTACTTAAAATGCAATGACTGTTACTAAACATGCATTTATTCATTCTTCACTTATTGATGTAGCAAATACATATTATGTATTGCATTATGCTAGTCATTAGGGGGAAATGATGACCAAGATAGATATTGTTTCATAAGATCTAGAAAGCTCCCTTATCTTTGATCCAGGCCATACTGAAAATACATACTAAATATTCTATAGAAATAAACTAAGGTGATAGGCAGAGTCATTATAGATCAGAGATTGCAAACCGAAAGACTAAATGGGCCACGCAGGTTACATATAGATACAAACTGGGCCAAATGAGAGTTGATAAAGGATGGTAGAATTTATAGCTAACTGAAAAATATCATACTTAAAGACATTTCAGTTATTTTTATTATAAAGAATATTGAGTCAACTCTCCCCAAACACACACACACACACACACACACACACACACACACACACACACACAATTAGTTCATGGAAGACTTGTTTCTGGAAATGTTAACATACTTAAATTTTAGGTTACTATTTTTTATTCAAGCATATTCAGCCCTGGTCTATTGGCTCATTCCTATAATGCCAGCAGTTTGAGAGACCAAGATGGGAAGATCACTTGAGGACAGGAATTTGAGACCAGGAGGGAGGGCTGCCTAGGTGAAGTACAGGGGAATTTTACTTTAGGGAAACTATTCTGTATGAGCCTATAATGGTAGTTACGTGACATCATACATTTGTCAAAACCCATAGAGTTTAAACACAGTGAAACTTAATGTAAACTATGGATTTTGGTTGATATAGACATGTCAGTGTTGGTTCATTGGTTGTAACATAGTGAGACCATGTTTCTACAAAACATAAAAAAGTTGACAGGGAACTTGGCTCACGCCTGTAATCCCAGCACTTTGGGAGGCCAAGGCGGGTGGATCACCTGAAGGTCAGGAGTTCAAGAGCAGCCTGGTCAACATGGTGAAACCCCATCTCTACTAAAAATATAAACTGTCAGCCACGTGTGGTGGTGGGCTCCTGTAATCCCAGCTACTTGGGAGTCTGAGGCAGAGAATTGCTTGAGCCCAGGAGGCAGAGGATTGCTTGAGCCCGGGAGGCAGAGGTTGCAGTGAGCCGAGATTGTGCCATTGCACTCCAGCCTGGGCAACAAGAGTGAAACTTGGTTTCAAAAAAATAAATAAATAAAATAAATAAAAATTTAAAAAAGCTAAGTGTGGTGGTGCATGCCTGTACTCCTAACTACTCAGGAGGCTGAGGAGGGAGGATCTCTTGAGTCCAGGAGTTCCAAGTTATAGTGAGCTATATGGTTGCATCACTGTTCTGCAGCCTGGGTTGCAGAGCAAGACCCTGTCTCTAGAAAAATATTTTTAAAAATACATGTCCATTATTTCTCAGCAGAAAGAATTATTATTTTCTTAAAGAGGGAGAAGTTTAAAGTAACATTAAGAATCTTGACAGATAAACTTTTGCTTTTATGTGGGTATTCCCTTGTTCTTTCTCCCGAACCGTCTGTAGGAGTTAGATCTTAAAATAATGTCAGGAGAGAGTAATCAAGATCCAGCCCACTAACCACGAGAGTCCTTGGTTAGAACTGGTGCTCCCTCCTCTGAGGATTGTTCAGCTCAAACAGCTGAAGATAAGAACTATTCTTCCACCAACTTTTAAACTTACCCAACCAAAGGCTAATTTTCAAGATCGCTCTTTGAGATTTTCAATACCTGTTCTTTTCTCTGATGTCCCTAGACACAAGATAGCTTTGACTATATCATAAAGGCTGCCTAAGAGACTATTTACGTACTTTTTTTTTTCCGAGGCTGAGTCTCACTCTGTTGCCCAGGCTGCAGTGCAGTGGTGAGATCTCAGCTCACTGCAAGCTCTGCCTACCAGGTTCATGCCATTCTCCTGCCTCAGCTTCCCCAATAGCTGGGACTATAGGCACCCGCCACCACACCCAGCTAATTTTTTTGTATTTTTGGTAGAGATGGGGTTTCACCGTGTTAGCCAGGATGGTGTCGATCTCCTGACCTCGTGATCCGCCTGCCTCCGCCTCACAAAGTGCTGGGATTACAGGCGTGAGCCACCGCACCCAGCCTATTTACTTTCTTATTATTACAATTTACAAAATGTTCTCATCTTTGAAAAACTCATACTTGAATATATGTGAGGTGAAAACATTTAAATGCTGGCTGTTAAATTCACATCTCAAAAGCCTACGGAAATTTCTGGAAGGAAACTTTCCTTTAGTTAGCATGATGGTTTGGTGACCCAGAAAGATTGTAGCTTCTCAGGGACAGACATGTCTGCTCCTTTCTGCATAAGAGTTTCCACTTATTGTGATTGTGACAAAATTAGAGGTAATAGCAAATAATCACATTCTGTCGAAACTACATGTTATGTTATCTGTATTCCCTCCAGGTTTTAAGATCAGTGAGGTCAGAACTCATGTATACTTTGCTAATTAATCTCTTACTTCATGTACAATGCCTGGCACATAGTAGGCACTTAATATGTATGTGCTAAATCCATAGTGAATCTAGATCACTTTTACTTGTAATATTTTATTGTCTTCTTTATGGTTTTATTAGATGAACCTATAGTTCCTTGGTTCAGTAATTTTAAGGAAACAAATTTCAAATGCATACCAGCATTGTTTAATATACACTTCTGCAGTGATGGAATACCTGTTGTAGCCACCAGCCACATGAGACTATTAATAGACGATTAAGTGTGATTAGTATGACTGAGAATCTGAATTTTAAATTTAATTCAATTTTAATTTGACTTAATTTACATTTACATAGTTACCTGTGGCTAACGGCTAAAGGTCTATGCATAGTGCATAGACCACTCCTTTAGGGAATCTTGTTTAACTGTTGATTAGGTCAGTATTTGGAAATGCTTATTGGAAGGCTCACATATTAAGAGATGGACATGTAGACTTCTTGTATTTTCTGATGGTCTCACACTCAAAAATCTTCTCAATCAAGAGTCCATGAGAATTGAATTTGAGTTAACATAAAGAGAATTATATATTATGCAGCTAATAGAGAAAGAAAATATCCTGTATCAAGCTGCCCTGAAAAACTTTTATCTGCCAGTCAAGACTGAACCCAACTTTACTACTCTCAGAATTGTTTCTTCTTTACATCCTCTGGAATGCCGTAGAGTTTTGTCAACACCTTTAACACTATATATGCCTTCACTGTAGATTGTTTACAGAGCAATTAAAACTTCCTTAATTAATGGACACTATATCTTACTTTTGTGCAGAAGCTTGTCCTGGGACTAATTCAGTACTGTACACATTGTTGGTTGTTCATGAAGAGTTATTGAGTGAAGAATGAAATTTGGGGTCCAAAGATCTGAGTTCTAGTCCTGTGTCTGCCATTTACCTAGTGACCTTGTGCCTGGAATTTAACACCTCTAAGTTACAGTTTTCTTATTCTTAAAATGGGAATATTAGTATGTGTTTTCCAAGACTAATGCATGAGGGCCACATGGGAGAAGTCATGCATGTGTAAAGATTACCAAAAATAAATCTAATTATTGTCAATATGGAGCTTTAGAGCAATATCTTCAAGGAACTAATTTCAATTCCAGAAAGAAGTCATTCCAAAATTGTTAGAAGTTATGCCACAAAGGCAGTAATTAAATTTCCTCTTCCCTTATAAAATAATGTCATCTTTAACAACGAGCTGTTGGCTGAGCCCAGACAGAAAACAGTAAATTCTCAATTTGATATGCATTCCTGACATGTGATACATAGGCACTCACCACACCTTTTATGGAGATAGCCTAAATACTGAATGATGGGGGAAAACAAAACAAAACAAAATTATTGATTTAGATTATTGATTTAGACGATATAATTATTGATTTAGATGATAGAGACAGCTCACCAGTCTGCATTAGGAAAACTGACTACTTCTTCAGTATGGCAAGTAGCCCGCAGAAACAGTAGTTGTTTCTGGACCTCTTATTGTCTACTTAGTGATGTGCTAGATGTTCGGCAAAGAGGTGGGAGACTAAAGAGCTAAGTTAGATTCACTTGGGAGGAAAGACAAAAGACCTAAATATAGATAAGTTGGTAAAGAAAGACATACTGAGAAACATCATGATAGCCTAGTAATATATGGCAACCTGGATATTATGCCTGACATAAACAACAACAAAAACCAGATATTACAAAACTTGGCCGCTTTGCAGCTTACCTAATGATTGCATATGACTAAGACATGACCTGCACAAGGAGAATGCGTATCACAATAGTGCTTTGCAAAAGGTGACTGTTTTATAAGTAAGAATTACCAGATATTCATCAATCACCCTACTGTATGACAGACATAAAATGGGGCATTTTTACCTATATTACATTGTCTCATGTTTTTATAATAGCTCAAGGATGTAGATTTTTGTGTGAGTTAGGATTCTGGCAGAAAAGAGATGGCACACTCAGATGGAAATTAGAAATTAAAGATAACTTAACGAAGGGACTATTTAAAAGTCAGAACTAAAGGAAACCTATAAGCAATAAGAAAGCAACCAGGCACTAGCCGGTGTGCAACTATCACCTCTAGTCCTAAAGAGGCTGAGAGTTTGGTGACCAGAATTGAGAGGGAACCATAAGAGCAGGGAGGGCATAGATGAGGAGAGCTATAGGCACAGGTGAGAAGAATATGGCGCCTGCTAATGTGTGGCCTGGCAGAGAGGCTGGGGCTAGGGGTGGAGTGGGATGGTGGCATAGAGTATAAAGACTTTGGTCTTTCTCTCATTCCAGCTTTGGAACCCTAGCCAGTTGCTCCCATGAACTCAAATGGGCACCTTGCAGGCCCAGTTGTTATAGCACCAAAATTGGCATTCTATGACACACAGTAGGGAGACGGAAAGTAGGAAAGGACCTGGAAGGCAAATGGAAATGATCCAGCCAGTTTTGTTGCCTTTATTTTACAAATAGGGAGATTGAGGCCCAAAATAAATAAATAATTTGCTTAAAGGCATGCTACAAAGAAATCATATGAAAGATTTCTGATTCCAAAAATGTGTCTTTTAATTTCTTCATTTCTCATTCACTTGTTAAAAATAAATCACAAATTGGGCTGTGCTCCTGGATTTCATTCCCTGAGCACAGAGGTTTTAATTCAGTTCCTTTATTGAAAACTGTGTCCTAACACTGGCCCGACATTTCCCAGAACCTTGCATTCATCACGATTGGACATGGTAAAAGTGAGTGAGTGTGTTTCTGTGACTTTGCGAAAAGATCTCAATACTGAGAGAGGTTATTCTCCTTCAAGTACATTAACTGTTGTTAAAAACAATTGAAGATTGAAGATTGGAGAAAACTAGTGTTGGAATAGCATAGAGAAGTGAATAGGGGAAATGAGATGGTCAATCTACATGGAAACTAGGAAAAAGGAGCTTCTGGAGAAAGTCTTTGGTAAAGAGTGAGCTGATGATCCGTTTTGTTAGGAATTTGGCCTTTAACAATATTGATAGGGCCGGATGTGGTGGCTCACACCTGTAATCCCAGCACTTTGGGAGGCCGAGGTGGGCGGATCACCTGAGGACAGGAGTTCGAGACCAGCCTGGCCAACATGGTGAAACCCTGTCTCTACTAAAAATACAAAAATTAGCCGGGTGTGGTGGTGGGTGTCTGTAGACCCAACTACTCAGGAGGCTGAGGCAGGACAATCGCTTGAACCCGGGAGGCGGAGCCAAGATTGCATCACTGCACTCCAACCTGATGACAGAAAGAGACTTCGTCTCAAAATAAATAAATAAAATAATAAAAATATTGACAGTTGTAGCAAAGCTTTACTGAGGGGATATGATATTGTAAGTTGTTTTGCTAAAGCGAAGTCTTCATGTACATGATCTCTGTGTTCCCTACAGGTAACTGCTTAACCTTTTCAAGCTGAAAGAAGTTGAAAGTCGTATCAATAGTATGTGGTAAAACATGATTTCAAACCTAGTAATCCATTTACCTCATAGCCAGTCCCTTTTACCTTTTAAAACTTGTTAAAGCAAAGCACAAAGGCTTCAACATCTTATTCCTCATTTATTGAATGCCAGTCAAACATAACTTCGACTGTTTCTTGCTTCTTGCAACAATAACTTAGCCATATATTATCTGCATTTAAGGTGACTGCAAACACTGGATAAAATGCAATTCATCTATTAGCAAACCATAAGTAACTGTGTCAACTTAGTGCTGTATATTTTATAATGGATATGGTTGTTTCCAACTGGATGGAAATAGAGAACAGACAGGGAGGGTTTCATATATATGAGAGGAAAATTCCTGGATAAGTTGTAAAGTATATCTTTATTCTTGTTTTTTTAATGCAGATTGAATTCCACTCACCAATTGGAAATAACTGTGTTGGGGATATATTATAGGTTTATTGTAAGCAGGGCATAAAATACTTTTCATATTTGGTTTTACAATATTTTCACTGAATCACCTTTTACCGTGTTTCTCCTTGGATGGGAGGTAACTTTTGTTTTTTAATATTCGTCATGATTTCTGCCCTATACTTAGCCATTGGTACCTTTTAAAATTTTTATTTTACTGTAAAACTCAGCACTGATAAATCACTGGCCCTTACATATAGAGTGGATTTAAAATTTATACACTGTGACTGAGGTGGGTAGAAATATAACTTTATTTCTTCATTACTGAATACTGCCTGCTCACCAGCACCCATTTCTGCTTAAGGAAGGAATACTTACATGCTACTTGAATTTATCTTACTGACTTCCAGTTAAAATCCGTCGCCTTTTGGATAAATCCAGCTCTTTGGAACAGACACTTAAACTTTGAGCGATTTTTTTCCTCTGCTCTTTCTTCTTTGCTTGGGTTCAGGGAGACTATGAGTTTCATGGCTACATGCAGCATGATGAGGTGGGGAAGTGGCATCAGGTCAATGTGTACCCTTCGGTTGTTGCAGGCTCCCACTAAAGAATGTTGTCCCTTGGCCTTTCATATTGACTCTGTGTCTGGTGCAACTGCAGATGAGACAGATTGCCTTCTGTTTCCTTGTCTGTATTATGCATTGGCATCAGCCCTCTGATGGACTACATCCCCATCATAATGCTTGCGGATGCTATATTTTTTCCCAAGACTAGCTGTGACTGCCACTTAATTCCTAGCTTGGGCCATTTACCCTAACTCTTTCTGCTCCACAGTCACTTCACCTCTTGCCTTACTGACCAGCCAGTGCATCTGTGTCCTACACTAGGCCAGGGGGAATTTTCACATCTTGTTAGCAGCGTAGAGCTATCGCATGTTTTTGAGAGACACTCTGCAAGACTGCCTTCTCTCATGTTCCAGAAGATCATGCAATGAGTTTCCCTTGCCGACAGATAATTAAACCTGTCTATGATGCTTCTACTACTTTCCCAAACGAAGGTTTCCACTGCGAAGAGTGAAGGGGCTGGCTGTGTCAGGGACCATGCTTACATCGAACCATATTGCTTCTCTCATTCTTAGGGGTCCTCCCACCAAGTCAAATGCTACTCTTTCTTTTGGTCTGGCAAACTATATCCTTATCATTTCCTATTCAACATATATTGTCCTCTCTGATACTACCAACTACTGATACATGGAGCCTTTTTTTAAAAAATTCTAAACAAAAGCCACTTCTATTTCTTGTATCTAATTATTGCCAATCAAAACGTCTTGGACTCTAAGTCTGTTGTAGGATCTGTGGCCTTGAATGAAAACCATTTTTTGAAAGTCACAGGTGAATAATTTTTATCCTATAGTTTATATCTGTCATTCCCCCTTTTTTGAAATTATATACCTCACCTTCATAGCCTATTCTTAGTGAGAACAAAGTGCTTAAGGAAATATATCATGAAGCAGAAATGTGATTTCAGTAATATTTAGAAATGTTTTTCAACTGCAGTAATAAATTGGAGTTTCTTAATGTCAGTTTGGAAGAATCCTTAACAGAAAGGATTTCCCTGTGATTTTAGTTCTCTATTTGATTGAAGGATGTTTCTTAGAATATTAAAGATGATATATTACACATTCATATGATAAATAATTACCATATGACACTGAGTGCTGGGGATGTAGCAGAGAATAAAAAAAAAAAAAAACTAAAATGTCTGCCCTCATAGATCTTATATTCTTGATTAAAAAAAGAGAAAATGTATACATTAGTGAAATATGAAGGGCATTATATGATCGTCACTGTTATGGAGAAAATGAAGGAAGGGACAATGTTAGAAAGTCTGGGAGAAGTGGGGTTTTTGAAGTTTTAAATAGAGTGATAAGAATTGGAAAATCTCGAGGTAGCAAGGGAGTGAGCTATGTCTGCTTCTGAGGGATAGTGGTCCAGGCGTAGGAATGGTGACTAAAAAGTTCCTGAGGCTGCAATGACCCCACTGTGTTCAAGAAACAGCAAGAAGATAAAGTCACAAGAGCTGGAGAAGAGTGAAGGAGGCAGAGAACCTAAAGGGATGAGGCCAGAGAGATCATGGTGGAAGAGGAAGTGATAGGCAGGTTATGTAAGGCTTTACCATCTGTCATAGGGAATGTGGCTTTTATTCTGAGGGAGTGATATGAAAGACTCACTTTTTTTTTTTTTTTTTTTTTTTGAGATGGAGTCTTGCTCTGTCGCCCAGGCTGGAGTGCAGTGATGCAATCTCAGCTTGCTGCAACCTCCTCCTCCTGGGTTCAAGCAATTCTCCTGCCTCAGCATCCTGAGTAGCTGGGACTACAGGCACCTGCCACTACGCCCAGATAATTTTTGTATTTTTAGTGGAGATGGGGTTTCACCGTGTTGTCCAGGATGGTTTCTATCTCTTGACCTCGTGATCCGCCTACCTCGGCCTCACAAAGTGCTGGGGTTACAGCTGTGAGCCTCCGCGCTTGGCTGAAAGACTCATTTTGTAAGTCAGTTGCTCTAGTTGAGAATAGATTGAAGAGGAAAGGGCATAATGAAGAGATGCCATTCAGGACGCTATTTCAGAAATGGAAGCAAGTGATAGAAATGTTTCAGACCAGGGATGCAGCACTGTTGGTTGGAGGACGTGTGTATGTGCTGGGTATGTATGTGGAAATCAGTCATACGTTTTGGGAACCAGCACTGCATCATGGTTAAAAACAAAATCATGGCTCTGCAGTCAGGCGGCTTGAGTTCAAATTGTAGTTCGAGCACTTACTAGCAATGGAATCTTCAAGAATTCCGCTAAAGCATAAGCCGCATGAGGCTTTTGTAAGGATTAAATGAGAAATGACTGAAAAGTACCAAAGAAAGCTCCTTAGCTCATAAAACTTAAATCATTACCTGGCATTATTATTGCCATGGTTTCTTTTCTTATTGAACTTGAGAAAAGTTGGAATCATGAAGCAGTTAGGGTTTTTTTTTTTTTTTTTTCATGGTCTTCTTTTAGCCCGTGAACCTGGGAATATTTTCCAAAAAGCTGAAAGTGCTTTCGGGATTTGTCTGGCATAGGTACTTAGAAGTAAAATATAAAGCCTTCTGTTTCTCAAGTCCTGCACTTGGTTTTCCAGTGAAAAGCCACAAGATATACTTGGCATCTTATGGTTATTGAGAAAAGGGTGTAAAAATAAAGTTGTGATAGCTCTCTCACAGCAGGTTGCTTAGTTCTTAAGCCTGTTCTTTGCTAATCTGTAGTACGTGTTTGATTCCTGAATGGGGAGCTCAGTAAGAAGAATGAAGGAGCCCAGCATCTGACTGGCAGGCATATTGGACTGCAGCCTTATCATGTGCAAGGCAGGGAGAATGATACTATTGAGAGTAGAGCAGCACTAGCTGTCGTGCATTCAGCACTTAAGTGTGTGCCAAGCCCTATGCTTGCATTGCCTCTCACCACGCAATATGGATGATATTATCCCTCAATACTACCCAGCTTCCATAACCATAAACGACGATCTCCTGAAGAATTCTTGTCTCTCATCCTGGTTTTCACTGCAGAAAGAGCTCATGTCAGTCTTTGGTAACATCAGCTCTTGAAGCGTTCTTGGCATCTTAGAATCACACAGAGAGTGTATCACGCAGTTTGAGAGTTTCTCTCTGTCCTGAGCTCCAATTTTGCGGTTGCCTTTAGTATGGCTTCCAATCCTCCTGCTTAGAAGCATTTCTGAACTTCAAATGTATGGATGTACCTGCTTTACCACATTTTCATAGTTGGCTTAAGCAAGAGGTCTTTTTATCTTCCTTCATAAATCAACTTTCAATATTCTTAAATCACCTTTGCAGCTCTTCTCGGAAATCTCTTAGATTTACTGGCCTCTTTTGGTCCTGTAGGTACTCTGATAGGTACTGATGTGCAGTGTCGTGTGCTCTGATGGCATTATGTAGGAGCTCATTCATACATAAAGACAGGAAAGACAGGATAATCAGAAAGTGAGTGATGGGTCATGAAACTGTGTGGCAGCTACTTGGCCATTGTGGAATATTAAGATTTTTGCATTTTACCATCTGAAAGAGTGAAACGAGTTGAAGAAAATAAAATGTAGCCAGATGGATCATTTAGGCTTTGAAGGACCAAAGTCCAGCTGTTAGAGGCACATGGGGGTCTCCAGCAGTTACTATATCTTGAAGGGACTACTCTCAGGTAAGCAATATTTCAGAAGACGATTGAATCTCAGTGACTTATTCTCCTCTACCTGGATCCTTAATGTAGCAGCAAATGAACTCAGTCTCTGGAATTTGAAGTTCATGCCCATGCATAAAATGTTAAAGATGACTTTAAAACAGACACTCCATTCATCTTCCCAAGTTTATGGGACTGTCAGGAGGCCGGAGGCACAAGTTTAGAAACATCAGAAGAGTTATCCTCCAGGAAATGGAAATTAATGTCCCATCTTAATCTCAGCCATCCTCCTCCTGTTTATATGACCACATTAAATGATGAAACAATGGATTGTTATCATCAGAAGGCTGACTCATAGAAAAGGGAGAGAGAACAGCAGCATTTGCTTTGAATCCTAAGGCATCAGTCGTCACCGATGCTGGGGAACTCATAAGCAGGTGGTGAGGATTATGGGATTTATCAGGGAAGGCTCAAATGGGGCTACTCACCAGCTCTGTGACATAGACAGGAAGGGATTTGTAGAAGAGTCATGTCAGCAGCAGCTGTGTGATGAAATTTGTGACAAAATGTGGTAAAGGATGCTGCATTAACTGCTTTTGTTGGTATTTTCCCATGATGAACCATAACAGAGGGCTTGAGTCTCCCTTGCTTTTACTTTTTCCTCCAGACACCTCATGGAGATAGAGCTTTTCTTTCCCATGTGTTTACTCTCTTCTAGGTCACTGGCTATCTTTTCTTTCATTTCACTCACCAATTGTGTGTGTACGTGTGTGTGTGTGTGTGTGTGTGTGTACGTACGTATATACTTTAGAACAGATACCTGGCCATATTGTTTTGGACAATACATTCTAGATCCAGTGTTGCTTCCGACAATGTCTCTTTCCATATCACTTCCACTGGAAATAACCTGGGTTCTACATCCCAGCTCAGAATCTTACTGGCTAACCCTTCCAGAACTCTGTTTATCAAAATAAGGGCTTTGGTTCAAATTATGTGTGCAGTCAATGAGGCTGTTATTTCTAATTTTACCATGTCTATCATGCCCAGAATCTCCCAACCCCAGCTAAGTATCTAGGCTTAGTATTGGAAGGTTCTGCACAGTTGAAAAATAATAGCTGACATCTATCTGTAGCTTTAAATTTTACAAAGTAATTACCTTCTGTCATTTAATATCTCCAAAAATATTGGAAGATAGAAATGATTTTTATTGTTATCAGTCATAATTGTCATCGTTAGTACTATCATTGTTTTACTCATGAGAAAGGTGATGTTCATGAAGCAGTGACCCAACCCAAATTACAAGTACAAACTACTCTGTGCTCTCTTCCTACGGGGACAATGCTAAAAATGATTAGTCATGTAAGGGAAACATTTGATTCCTCCACAACTTACATGGTAACTGGAGGCTGCCATGTCCATTCCATTTTCCTTTCTCTTTCACTTCCTCTCTCATGGTGTCCAATTAGGCCCATGCTTCTCCAGGGTTCTCTTTAGGGATGCATAAACTAGGACAGACCACTGTTGGGGAAAATGCTCACAATATTCCTGCCCCTGTACAAGGAATTGTGAGTGAGGGGGAAGAGATTAAGAAGGCTTATTCATCCCAGAGAGAGACCTAAGCCTCTCTGCATGGAAACCATCAGGCTCTCCACATTCTTTCATTCTATAATGACTCTATGTCATTGTTGGGTGAGTTGCAAAGTGAAATAAACACAGGCTTAAGGGATTTGGTGGGTCAATGGGTCATTCTTCCTAGTGCCCTCTTCACAATTAAGTCTGAAAAGAGCTGCAGCAATCTGAGAGCCCTTTGAAAAATTGTAACGATGGATAGAATAAGTATTGCTAGACATGGGTGGGTTCATTTTAAGACTTTAAGAACTTACAGTAACTTGAATCTAGTTTTGTGCCATTTTTCTTGAGTTCAGTGCTTTATGTGGTTAAAGATGGGGTTTGGGAAAATATAGATGTGACAAATATCATTGTATTCATTTTACACCTGGAATAACTTGTTTGCCTTTGTCTGACAGCATCAGACTTAAATCCTTTTGTCTTTTTATTGGGTTATTTTACCTCTTTTTCATTTGTGTATTCCTTCATTAATTTATTTATGTAAGAACTAATTTGAGTCACCTGTTCAAGGTTTGGCTCTATGCTAAGTGATGAGGATACAGCAGTGAGAAAGAAAGATATTTTCTGACTCCCCAGAAATAGTATCTGTTAGACGATATTAAAGCACATGGAAAAGATGTTTTAATTTCTGCAAATTTTTAAAGACAAGATAGATTTTCAGGTGTCTAGGATAATTTAAACTTGTCTTTTCTGAAGGTCAGAAAGATGGGCTATGTACACTACTCGTATGTGTTGGATGGGAATCACATAATAACTAGAATATCTATGCCGCTTTTTGTTTACCCCAATACATATTTTTTAGTTCATGTCAAATAATATCAGCTTTACTACTAATATTTGTTAATTTTATGAAAACATTGGCTTTAACTTTTAGTTTGCCTTAACAAAGACACAGCAAAACAAAATTAAAAAGTAAAATTCTAAAAAAAAAAAAAAAAAAAAAAAAAGATTTCTTATATACCTAAATGAAAAATAAAGGAATTTGGCTTTGGGTGATTATTATTGATGTTTTACAGGTTAGCAGTTGATCGATCCAGTCTATTTTCCATGAATGCCTTTTGTATATCACAAGATTCTAAGTCAGATGGTAATGGCAATCTGAATTAGATTAATGTATCTATTAATATTAGTAATAGAATTAATAATATAAATAATAGTAATAAGAAATAATAATTGTTGAAATTAGCTTAGAGGAGGCACTGACTGGAAAGTACACAGATACTTAAAATTCTAGGAAAAGCTGAACAGGAAGTTTCTGGGAAATGGAGGAACCATGACAATTTCAGGGGCTACAATAGAAGTTCGTGAAATTTTATTGTAAGGTTCTACCATTTATGTAACTCAAACCCTGTATCTAAATTACAGATGAGTAGGAGACGCATGCTAACTGTCCCAGTTTGGTTCAGTTGTCCATATCTCTTCCAGTGATCTGCGCTCAGAGAGTAAAGGCAAAAAGCTGCTGATTATCCAGCAGTAACTGTCAGAGCTGACCCTGAGAAAAGGTGGGTGGAACAATTGAACAATATGCCTACTTTGTTACATCGTGGGCCTGCCATGTCTGTTTGCATTACTTCCCCGGTGAACTGGAGATAACTCTAGAATACGAAAACCAGTCACAGACATCAGACAGACAGAGTGCCTGCCATGACCCACCCAATTAGGGAAATCCCACAGTCCCACCCGGGGGCTGCCTCCAGATGCAATGCGTTGAGTAAAAGCAGCTTGTCAGTCATTGCGTTTCCTGGGTGAGGTGCTTGCCTCCCTAATGTTTATTTTAATTTTATCTCACAATTCTGAGATCTGTGGATAAAATGGTGAATTTAACTACTTCCAGTGTAACTGTGTAGAGTATTCAGGGGAAAGGGTGGGAACAACAACAAAATCAAGCCTTTTAAAAAAATAAATTCATGCTGGGCGCGGTGGCTCACGCCTGTAATCCCAGCATTTTGGGAGGCCGAGGTGGGTGGATCACGAGGTCAGGAGATCGAGACCATCCTGGCTAACATGGTGAAACTCCGTCTTTAGTAAAAATACAAAAAGTTAGCTGGTCGTGGTGGCAGGTGCCTGTAGTCCCAGCAGGAGAATGGTGTGAACCCGGGAGGTGGAGCTTGCAGTGAGCCGAGATTGCACCACTGCACTCCAGCCTGGGTGACAGAGTGAGACTTCATCTCAAAAATAAGATAAGGTAAAATAAAATAAATAAAATATCAGCTGGTTTGACAAATTACCCAACCCACAGCAATTGAGAAACTCTAGCAAACAAAAGGGAAACAGGCAGGGGCTATGGGAAGGTTTCTGCAGAGAGTTAGGAGGCCTAAGCCAGTATTTATTTTCCGTCATCTACTATTAATTCCATCTTTGCCGTGTCTTCATAATACATGTTACCTTTGTTCTTCAAATACTTGACTTCTCATGACTATCCCTATATAAGGTTCTAGAAGCTTTCCAGTTAATCTTGTGCTACTTGTCACCTTCTTTATCTTCACTATTGCTGTGTATTGAGCATTGACCAGGTGGTAGGAAATCAACTTAGTATATTACATACATTCTTATTCAGTCTTTACAATGACTCAAGATATTGGTATTATTTAGAGAGGAGCTAGTGACTATTCTGATAGGTTAAACTGTGTAATATTACTGCTGGGAAGTAATAGAACCAATCAACATAGATGTATCAGGAACTTTCCATTATATTACATTGTCTTTTATTTATTAAATGAAAACATGTTTCTCCAGGAAAACTAGACATATGGATCAAGGATAAAGCTACTTAGTAAGACTGGACTGGCTAGGGCCACTGTGCAATACCATGATTTCCAGGAAAAAACACAAGGATTGTTTTATCCCCCGATAAGGCTCCATGTTTGAGGGGACAGCCAGGCCAAATGGTGGCAGGTGAAATGTAGTGAGTTTCTTCTGTTTTTTAGGGGATAATTATTTCGTCTCACCAAAGACAACCCCAAGACTGACTTAAAGTAAAAGCGATAAAGCCACAGAAGAATAAAAATAAAATCTAAAATTGAAATCCTCAGTCTAGTGTTATTTCTATGTCTGTGTGTGTGTGTGTGTGTGTGTGTGTGTGTGTGTGTGTGTGTATATATATACATATATATATATATATATACATATTTTGAGACAGAGTCTCTCTCTGTCGCCCAGGCTGGAGTGCAGTGGTGCGATCTTGGCTCACTGCAAGCTCCGCCTCCCGGGTTCACTCCATTCTCCTGCCTCAGCCTCCTGAGTAGCTGGGACTATAGGTGCCTGCCACAATTCCGGGCTAATTATTTGTATTTTTAGTAGAGATGGGGTTTCACTGTGTTAGCCAGAATGGTCTCGATCTCCTGACCTTGTGATCCACCTGCTTTGGCCTCCCAAAGTGCTGGGATTACAGGCGTGAGCCACTGTGTCCAGCCTGTGTCTGATAATATTTTGTAGGTGGAGTTATATAGTGTGACTAACAGAATACTGTGTTCCCAAACCATGCTGGTAGGTCACTTAATACAGCTAATGACTATATGATGTATGTGTTCTTCCAATTGCTTTAAAAAAAGAGAACCATGTAACCCAAGAGATAATTCAGATGTACCTAAAGTCCACAGCTATAAATGGCAAAGTGAAAATATTGAAAATGTTGAATCTAGACCTACTTGACTCATAGTTCATAGTCTTTCCATATGCCATACTATTTATAGTTTGATAAATTTATTATTTGAAGTATAAACAATATAGGATAATTTTAGGATATCTCAATATTTTAAGCTGTTGTGTAGTAACTTCCCTTAGTTATTAAAAACTGGTCTTTAAATGAGGTTAAGTATCTGTCCCTAACCTCCCAAAATAATCCACCTGTGTCATAAAATGCATCATCTGCTCACTTCCAAGCTTTGAGAAGTGGATTAATTTTGCATCTGTATGTTCACATTTTTTGTAGTCTTAGCTGGGTTTTACTATAATATACAATGGATTAGGACTTCTGTTTGAATTGTGAAACTATTAAATGATTCCATGTCTCTGGAAAGCAATGAGCCCTCTAGGTAGTGTGCTTAGATGAGATTACACAGATGCTTCTCCATTGCCCGAATTCTCTTCACTGTGAAAACAAGCTTTGAAAATCCTTATTTTGACAGCATTTATGAAGTGCTTTAAACCTCAAGTCACTTACAGGCATTGGACTTCTTTATTCAACTGCATTCTTTTCAACAACACGGCTTGGAAATTTGTTTGGTAATGGGGAAAAGGCCTTGGTTTGTTTTATTGTCAAATTCCAATTGTTTTGTGAATGATTGTAGAATATAGAGCTAGTGTCTTTAATGCAGTTGCCTCGGCATAATACAAAATGCTCATTGTGTAGTCTTCTTGAGAAAAACATTGTATGGTGGTTAAAAAGTATTCTTCATGTAATTCTACAGTGTTCAGCCAAGTAGGATTTTTAAACATCCATCTTCAATGTGTCACATATGTTTGAGTGTCAACAAACTTCTGTATTTCCTGAGCTGGAGTAAATGCTCTCAGGAACTTGTTTTACTTACCCAATTCTCTTCAAAACTGCCCTTGGCATTTTGTTTATCCCATATGTCTTCAGAGTGACATCTATCTCCCTTATTGTAGCTTTTAATGAGAATGTTATTTTATAGTAAATAAATTATTTAAGGGTTTAATAAAATAAAGCACATCATGATTGTCCATAAAAGGCAAGCTGCAAAATGAGCTTTAATCATGTTCTTCTGTTTTGGAAGTAGATTTCACATGTATTTACATAAAACTAGCCATTTTCAGTCTTAATGATAAGTCACCCCAGTTTGAGGAGAGACATGTTAAGTCAGTAGAGATATGATATGTTGATACTCTGGCCAATATTTGTTTGTTGTGTTTAAATGGTACTACCGAAGGACAAATCAGGCTTTTCTAAAAAGACAATGTAGTTTTCAGAGTCCTCGAGACAGAATGATTTAGAGAAACCTAGAGGCAGAAGAAATATTTAGTGACATCTCTGTCTGTCTGCATCTATCTCTGTCTTTCTCTGTCTCTCCGTCTCTTTCTCTTCCATTGTGAATAGGCTAAGGTACTTGTGCTTTTAAGATTTTATGAATCTGGAACCCAAGATCTCTTCAATAAAACAAAAGCTTTGAGGGCTTCACACTGCTCCGAATGCTCATCAAGACTAGATACTGGTTTCAGAAGCTGTGCTTCTGAAATTTTGCATGCCATAGAGTTTATGTCTGGTGGATCATCAATGTTTTAGTAAGCTTGTAATCAGAGTCTCATGAACCATTGATTCTAGTGTTTTTCAGGAAATGGGATAGATTAGAGCCTCAAATAATCTTGAAAGCTATAGTTTTTAAAAATAAACTCACGGTAACTTTTGAATAATTTGTACTTGTGGTTTTGTAGAATTTACTTCGTCTCATTATGGGTCAGGAGTTAGTTGAGAAATGCATCAAGGAATGCATTACTGTACCTCTACCTTTCAGATGGAGAAGTCAAAGTGTAGATTTGATTAGCTTGCATTTGTAACTGTTGTAGACTATTATTAAGCATTCATAAATAAATAAAAATAAAATTACATTTTATTTTTTCATGTTCTATTTTTTTAATGCTGGGAAATTCAGTATTCTCTCTTCTCTCTCCCCTCTTTTCTCTTCCCATACATATACATACACAAACACATCTGTGGTCTTTATACATACTGAGGCTTAAACAGACATTTGTCTTCTGAGACTAAGAATTGTATAGTCCTTTTCCATTTAAAACCGTTTCTCAGCAGGGCGCGGTGGCTCACGCCTGTAATCCCATCACTTTGGGAGGCCAAGATGGGCGGATCACGAGGTCAGCATATGGAGACCACCTTGGCTATGGTGAAACCCTGTCTCTACTAAAAATACAAAAAAAAAAAAAATTAGCCGGGTGTGGTGGCGGGTGCCTGTAGTCCCAGCTACTTGGGAGGCTGAGGCAGGAGAATGGTGTGAACCCAGGAGGTGGAGCTTGCAGTGAGCTGAGATCGTGCCTCTGCACTCCAGCCTGGGTGACAGAGTGAGACTCCGTCTCAAAAAATCCAACCAAACAAAAACCAACCAACCAAACAAACAAAAAACCCCACCTTTTCCCCTACTGTGGACATTCACATCAGCTCTAGGTAATATTCTGTATAGTTTTAGATGAATACAGTTGAGAAAGTTGTGTTAGGTAGCAAATGGAAGGATATGTCATAGTCATCCAAGCCTGAGTGAATATCCAACAGCATTCCATACATTTCACCTTAACAGCAGGTTGAGAGGCCCATGCTAAAGCCTTGATGTCATGTTCAAACCCTTCATATAACCCCATTCCAGTCAGAATTTTAACAGATTGGCATGAGTCATCCCACTCCCCTCAAGGGCCTCCTTTTAGAGTGCTCATATGTAGCCCTCATCCTCCTGCCCTCTTTCCTTTAAAGCTGTGAGTTCTTTGTGAAGAAGAAAGGTTTTCACTTAGAATAGCTCTGCTCACCTATAAGGCTAGGATTAGGTTAAGAATCTTCTGAAGATGTAGTGTCCCATTTCTTAGAATTGTGGAAGTAATTGGTCTGAAGAATTCCTTGGGTTCACAAACTACTAATGGCCACATTTTAGCTTTCTAAAGATAAAAAAAAAAGTATGACCCATGACAGTCTTATCCTTTAAGTGGTTGTGTCTTAGTCATCAAGGGTTTTAACTTAAAAACGTGTTTAGTAAAATGGGATTGGAATAATAATATGAGAAACAATACCAACAGACAGTCAAAATCATTTGGAAATCGAATGAAAAAATTGAAATAAAACACAACCAGAAGTCTAATTTGAAATATATGAGCTATAAGATTGACAGTACGCAATGCTTTTACCTCATAGGATATTGCTTTAGATTTAAGTATTCTTTTCAAATCTGCTTACCACAGTTCCTAGTTCTTCTCAGAGTCAGAGGCAATGAGCCAGGAGAGAAAACCCCCATCTTCATGTTATTACCTTTCCTTTGATAATAATAATAAACCCTTTCAAATACTGTATTCAAGCAGTAGACTTTTTTTTTTTTTTTTTTTGAGACAGAGTCTGGCTCTGTCTCCCAGGCTGGAGTGCGGTGGTGCGATCTCAGCTCACTGCAAGCTCTGCCTTCCAAGTTCACACCATTCTCCTGCCTCAACCTCCTGAGTAGCTGGGACTACAGGCACCCACCACCACCCCCAGTTAATTTTTTTTTTTTTTTTTGTATTTTTAGTAGAGACGGGGTTTCACCGTGTTGGCCAGAATGGTCTCAATCTCCTGACCTCGTGATCCACCAAGCAGTTGGCTTTCACAGATTTCTTCTCACATCAAAAAATCCGGCTCTTGGACTTTGGACTTAAAGGACTTATTTGTGAAAACAAAACAAAATGAAACACCAGGCCAGGCATGCTGGCTCACACCTGTAATCCCAGAACTTTGGGAGGCCAAGGCGAGCAAATCACCTGAGCTCAGGAGTTCGAGACTGGCCAACGTGGTGAAAACCCATATCTACCAAAAATACAAAAATTAGCCAGCCGTGGTGGCACACGCCTGTAATCCCAGCTACTTCGGAGGCTGATTGAGGCAGAATTGCTTGAACCCAGGAGGCGGAGGTTGCAGTGAGCTGAGATCGCGCCACTGCACTCCAGTTTGTGCAACAGAGTGTGACTCTGTCTCTAAAAAAAACAAAAAAGAAACACCACTTCTTTGGGGTAGTAAACAAAATGAAACAAAAGTCTTCACCTTTGGACAGCACTGTGTGTGAATTAAAATGATAATTAAGTAGTACATATGTGTCATATATACACATATATATGATGTATATATGTGTATGTATGTGTGTATGATGTATATATGTAGTGTATATATAGTACATATATATACATCATATATAAAATTAGTATAATCAACAATAACAAAAGCTTTAAAAGCAAAGCAAAATAAAATGAAACCCAACCAAACAAAAATCTCCTCTTAAAGGGAAGGGAAAGCAAAGTTCCAAACATTTGAAGCCATTTCATTTCCACCTCAGAGCCTCTGAGGGCAGACAAGGCCCTGTTATGACAGGTGAGAAACCATGCCTTGAGGATGGAAAAATCTTTGCTATGAGAGTTTCCAAAAGTGCAGATGTGATTAAAAATCAAACAAACCCTGAAATTAAATTGAAGGAAAACTAGGCTATTCACAACAAATTGGACAATTAAGAAATGGCACTATTGCTTCAAACGTGCCAAACCGGAAACTGCCACTGTCTCTTTGGGGGAAGTCTCTTTTATCAGTTTTATAGTGATTTTTCTTTCTACCCAGACATACAAACACAATATTCTGCATGTTATCTTTGCTGTGAGTCCAAAGACAAAGAGAGGATTTTTCTAGCACTTTCCTGCTAGTTCATGTAGCTCACAGCAATGGTTTCCTTTGTGAATTCTTCTCTGTGGTTTTTCTGGTTCATGCTAATAACTCATGACTGAGATAGCCACAGGAAGGGCCAATGATCTTTGAGTTGTTCTTGCATTTTCGGTTGATGCTATTCATGCAGTTACTTCTTTATTCTGTTTCTCTTCTGATCATACTTTTTTTCACTTTTTCTTTGTGTCTTTGTATATTTATTGTCTCAAAAATCTGCTGCATTTATAAATAGACTAAGTGATAGCCATAAGCAACAATACATGAACTATTAGTACCTTTTTCAGAAAAAGGAGAGAATTAATTGCTATAGAATGCAAAGAAAGAAAGCAGCATTCAGGGGTCTAAGTTCTCAAGTCTCTCACCCACAGGAGGCAGACTTGAGGGGTAGTTGAGAACAGTTCTCTAAATGGAAAGTCTTGTGGGTCTACGTAACAATGGTGTAGTATAGTGATAGATATGTTCACATCATGTATAAAAAGCAATCAAGTCAACTTTCTTCTATTTCAATGAATTATGGAACATTCCCTGTGAAGAAATTCATGGTGGATTTCTATTAGATAATTTTATTTGGGGTTAGCCTGTGACGTGGTGACCTGAGATGTACTTCAGGAAAAATTTTCAGATGTCTTCTTCTTTTACCATTATCCATTGAGTTGTAAAGTTTGATGAGATTGGATTCTTCTAGTACAGATAGGGAAAGATTAAAGAGATAGTTCAGCAGAGTGTTTAGAGGTACAGCTTTTAGGATTAGATCTGAAACTTAACTGTAGTTATGGTACTCACTAGCTTATGACCAAGTTGGTTGACTTCTCTGAACTTCTGTTGACTCATGTATAAAATGGGAGTAGCAATGATGTATCTTTTTATGGTTGTGTGACTAAGTTTTATGATAAATGTAACATACTTAACACAGTAACTCTTAAGAAATGTATTAGTTATAATCACTAAAGACAGAAAATGCAGAATAGAAAGAAGGGTCCTGGTGAGGACTGACACTCTGGGAACAATACATATGTTTTGAGTTTCCTATAAGATTTTATTGAGATCAGTTAACAACATGAGGTTAAAATTCATTTAAGAGATTGTTATTATAGTTTTAATAACTGGGTTTTAAGGATGAAAAAGAGCAGAACTTGTTAAAAATTGCTTTTTGAAATATCATAGCAGTGGAGCAACTTTTAGCTCTTATATGTAAAATGCCTCTGATGGAAGTACAATACTTTCTTAAAGTGTTGGTTACAGAACTGCTGAAGGCCTTTCACATACAAAGCTCTTTATAAAATGATGCACTGATTACTCAGCGGAAAACCTTATCAATAAATATGTTGTTACTAGATCACACAGTGACTCAGAGAAGAGTTTGTGGGTGGTTGTTCAAAGACTAAACTACATGACTTTTTTAACCTAAGGAAAAAAATTGTCTTTAAATTGAAAGTATTATTAGTGTTCACAGTCCCTTCTGGCTAATGCTGGAATGACTTGGGGTCAAGGGAAATAATCTCATTTTACTAGTTGCCTACAGGTTGCGGACAGTATTTCTGGGAGAGATTTAATGCAGGGGAACATAACAGAAAACTCTTGCTTGGCAGTGAGAAGACTACACACTGCAAAACAACATTATGGCTTAATGTCAGCCACTCAGACAAAGCACTGGGGGTTTTGTCATTCATTGGAAGACTTTGAGGAAGCTAATAAAATACATTAGAATCAGGTTGTTCAAAATGATCCTAAAAATGGAAAAGAACCCAAATGTTTATTGCAGCAATTTTATTGCTGGGAAACACGGGCTTTATGACCAGAGTGTTTGTAATGTATTCAGTTGGGTCTCTGAGGAATTTCAGACTGCTGAGAATTATTTGGATTGCATGAGCATAATTATGTTACAATTTGAAAGCTAAATCTCTCTTGTTTTTTTATCATACATTTTATTTTGTTAATCTTTTAGGTGGGAGCTGCTCATGAGGAAGGTTGTAAGCCAGCCAAAGGCAAGAGCTGGGGTCCATCCAAGATACCTTAATTATGGGCCAGTAAATCCTGGCTTCTGTGTTAGCTTGGAGTTCTCCTTTTGGTGATGTTTCTGTGGCGTGTGTACTGACTTCCACAGAGCTATCAGTTTTCTAGGGTTCTAGGTCAGGTTGATTGAGTTTTCTCACTCTGGGCCGTCCTGGTTTGCTTCTGAAGTATCCGTGGCCTCAAATTTTTATCACCCATTTATCGGAATTGGGGTGCAAAGTTTCTTCCAAGGGTTAATTAGCTGATATCCCAGCCTCTAGCAGCCTTTCTGTGTTCTGGCTCTTTGCCTTACACTGGCAAGATGTAGCAAAAAATTGTTAGCAGTGGTGGTTCCTAGAGCAAGTGGTGATTGTTCTCTTCTTTCCTATCTTCAGGAATCAGTACTGGGATCAGGGGAAGCACCAGTACCAACCCTCCACTATTACAAACAATGTAGAATGTGGCCATTTTAAACATGTGTAGTGTGTAGTCACTTAACAATAATGGCCTAATTCCAGAAAGGGTCTGTATTGGCGCATCCATGGAACTCTTCCAACGAATGGTAAAATTCCTGTATTTAGTGAGAGGGATCATGTCTTTCAGAGTCTTTCTTTATGATCTCAACACCATTTTTTTTTTTTTTTTTTGAAACGGAGTCTTGTTCTGTTGCCCAGGCTGGAGTGCAATGGCGTGATCTCAGCTCACTGCAAGCTCTGCTTCCCGGGTTCACGTCATTCTCCTGCCTCAGCTTCCCAGGTAGCTTGGACTACAGTCGTCCACCACCACACCCGGCTAATTTTTTTGGATTTTTAGTAGAGACATGGTCTCACTGTGTTAGCCAGGATGGTCTTCATCTCCTGACCTCGTGATCTGCCTGCCTTGGCCTCCCAAAGTGCTGGGATTACAGGCGTGAGCCACCATACCCGGCCGATATCAACACCATTTTTAAGCAGTTAACTCCTTGAGTATGTTTTGTATAATTTGTAAAATACAGTAAGATAAAATGTGACAGCTGACCTCAGAGGATTTCAAGCTAGTTGCAGAGTACTTTACACAAATACAACCACAGTGAAACAGTAAGTGGCCTTAATATTGTTAAGTGCTAAATTAGGAAATATGGGATGTAGTTTTCTTGGAAGAGGAGAGGGATGTTGGTAAGTCAAGTTCAGTGACAGTTCTGAAGAAATGATCAAGTACAAAGCTTTAGGTAATGCAAAATATGAAGAGTCCCTGGGCATAAATGAGAGAAAAATGAAGAGAAGACCTGATACTGAGGGAGCGATAGAGAACACAACTGAATGGAAGAGTGTGTCTGGAAAAAAGGCATTCATTGTTTTTGGAATTGTTTTCATCACGAGAGAATACTTCAGCCTGCGATCTGGGCAAGAAGCTATGTCGAAGGCGTTCACGTGCAAAATCCCTATCCCATAATTCAGTGTCCACAAACAGGCTCCTGTCCCTTGAATGATAAATTAGCTTCTCATTTCTAATCTTATTTTGAATTATCTGGAAGCTGAGCTAGAACTAGGCTAAATTGAATGAGTAATCTATTTTATTTTATTTTATTTTATTTTATGTTTTTGTACCAAACACTTCTACTACTCCAGCATGGAACCTCCTTTTACTCAGTATAAGTTATTTAACACAATGGTCTTAGAACATTTTAAATTGCTATAGTAAAATATTTTTATTGGTGAATTACTGAAAATAGACCCACTGTCCCAAAGTATTTTACACAGTATTTAATGTTGTACATCACCTTGGAAAGACACTTTGAAACTAATATTGAGTGTTCTTTAAAATTTCCTAATTTCTCTTTACTCACCTAACACTGTATATTCATCGTGAGTGATTAGGAAACAACAATTCCATTTAACAGATGAGGACCATGAATTTCCCAGACATTAAATGATGGTTTCGAATTGCAAAATCAGTGAAAAGGATTTTCCTGATTTTTAAAATTCTCACCCTAATTCTCTTCCTAAACACTTGCCTAACTTTCTTCCTAAATGCTCTTTTCTCTTCTAATTATCACATTCTCATCTAAATCTCTTCTTTTGCATTGCTATATGTAGCATATTTAGAGTAGATTGTCCTTTTCTGGAGGCAGCAAAGCATAGTGGTTAATAGGGAAAGCTCTGGAGTCAGAGAGATCCAGTGTTGAGACCTGCTTCTGTGTTTCACAGAAGAATGGCCTTGATCCAAGTACTCAACTCTGCATTTCAGTTCTCTTAACTGTAAAATGAATGTAAGAGATTCTTATGAGGATTAAATGAGATCCAGTATGTGAAATGCTTAATACAGGGTTTACTATATAACAAATATTAAATAGACATCACCAATTATTAACTCTCTGTATAAAATATGTATGTTTTCCTAAGTTTCATCCTACACTTGTTCTATGTAAACATCTGAAAAAACACAGAAAAATTGTGCCTTTAAATTTATGAATTTGAAAATAACTGGTGGTAGATAAGTAGTAGCAGTTTTCTAAGAATAGCAAGAGTTTATAGTATGTATTTCTTAAGCATTTTTGAGACTGAGTTTAGAATGTATACAACAGGTAGCCTTAAACATGTCACCTAATTGGACTGAAAATAGTTATTAAATGGTATTCAATATTGTGGATTTGATTTCTTAATTAAATAATTAATTACTTTCAAAACAAGAAAAATGGCTGAACTATGTACAAGACCTCAGAGACACCACAGGAGAAAAGCTAGTAACACATTAGAGGGGAAAAATAAAATTGAAACATGTGAAACTTTAAGTCAATAGAAACAGTCTGAAAGTATGAAGGAAGATAAAAATGATTGGTTGTGAAAAAATAGAGCAGATCCCTCAGAGGTAGAGTCATTAGAAGTAACACATGCAAATAATAAGGCTGCTTTCATCTTGAAAAAGCATAACAGGTAAAGTGTACATATCAAATGTGAGCACTGCAATGTAAGATTTTTCACAAGGGAGTTAAATGTGCTGAATCAACACGCTAACTATTCTCATGATAAAAATGTTTTATTCATTCCAATGTCCCAGACTCCTCCTACAACATTGTAAAATGTGGCTTCAGGAATATAGTGGAATAACAGCCACCATCAGAACCTCAGAAAAGTAAACTCCGGGGAACACCTCGGAGAGTCCACCTCACCGTGATGTTCACCTCAATGGGAGCTAAAATAAAATATGTACCTTAATTTACCCACAAAGAGCTATGTGTTGTTCTCTCAAAAGCCCATCCCTGGGCTCATTAAATGTTGACTCACAGCAGGCCAGTGAATTATGCTTATGAACCATGTGAATAAACAACTTGCTTTCATGTATTAGTAATTACTAGGAAATGTTTGTTGGGTGAATTAATTAAAATTTGTTTATACATTGTGTGTTATAGTTTTGTTCAAATATTGTGTGTTACTGTTTTGTGCTTGCTGGTGTATTGCACATATAGTTTAGAAGAGATTACTATGAGAAATACCAGTGCTGCAAAATATTAATAGGTGTTAACCAAAATGTTAAAAAAGCTTCCAAAGTCAAATATGTTTGGGCTATGCTGGCTTAGGCAATATTAAGTAGATTCCTTGACTGTAGGACGTTGGAGACTTTAATATGCTAATATGCTCTATGAATCACCAAGAAGGCTATATTGCTAAGTTTATTTCACTATAGCATAAGTATTTAGATACAATCTCACAGTACTAATGTTCTAGCAAATACAGTGCCGAAAACCTAGCAACAGGCTTTAGTATTCACAGCGTCACTAACTTGTGGGCAGCTAACTCTCAGAAGTCCATGATCTGAGATAATTGGCAATTTTGCCAAAGTTAGTATTTGAATTTCAAGCACTGTGCAGAAAGTCACTTAATTAGTAGCTATTCCCTATATTCTCGCTTTTTGTTTGTTTGTTTGTTTTGGTGGTGTCACCCTTTTGAAGTAATAAAGTTTTGTTTCTTTTCGCAAAAAGGACCTCAGAAGAAAGTCAGCTGATATGGCTGGTGACAATAATAAAATGAATGTGAAGCTCCCTAAGAAAATCGTTGCCTGAAAATGGAAAGTGTAGATATATTAAAGAGCAGAAAATTGAATTCAGCTGTAGCTTTTCTTGATGGGAACACACCCACCATATAATTTGTATGGAAACAAGAAAGAATGATTGAAGAATAGATTTCACTAAGTTCCTCAGCTACTGCAAAATTTGCTACCCATATATGTATTTTTAAAAATTTATTGAAAGGTACAAAATTAGACAGTTTCTCTGTGAATCTATGCATAGGAAACGTGTAACTTTAGAAGCATGTGAATGGAGGAATTCAGGAGCCCGAAGATATATTTCTGTGTTTATGAATTTGGGAATTCCTGATAGTCTTCATGATTTTTTCTGTGACAGTGTCAACAACTCTGCTTCTATAGGATAATGTTTATCAAATACCCTCTGCCATCTTCTGTGAATGGAGCATGTGAATGGAGGAATTCAGGAGCCCGAAGATGTATTTCTGTGTTTATGAATTTGGGAATTCCTGATAGTCTTCATGATTTTTTCTGTGACAGTGTCAACAACTCTGCTTCTATAGGGTAATATTTATCAAATACCCTCTGCCATCTTCTGTGCCTAGAACATAAAGAAAACATTGATGTCAACTTCACAGATGAGGAAACATGATTCAGAAGGCACTTAAACTGCATCATACAAGATCTTTGCTTTCATTAAGCTTTGCTTTCAATCCCTTTCATCATACAAAAGTTGGAAAGCAAAGTCAGACTAATTCCAAACTCTCTTCACTGCATCATGCTGTTTTCTAATAAGCAAATGACTTTTTAAATTGGGATTAATTATGGAGCCACCATTTCTGGCTTGTGCTATCATTACCTCAAGTTCTCAATTTTAACATATAAAATTCAAATTCGATATATTCTGATTAGTTATAAAACCAAACTGCCCAGTTTACAAAATTCCCGAATAATATGTTGAAGTTTATTCCTTGCAAATATACTTATTGAAATGTCAAATTAGTAAGGCTGATTGATGGAGATGTAGATCATCCCACTTTGGATAGATGTGCCTTGAATATCTACTATCTAACAAACAATAAACACTTATCAATAAAGGTGAGTTACTGTTATCGATGAAAACAGTCAGATAATATACTTTATTTAAAAAACGTTTACAAAGAACTCTTAAAACTTAACAATAAGAACTTAACAGACATGTCACCAAAGAAGTTATACAGATGACAAATAAGGATATGAAAAAATGCTCCACATCATATTTCATTTGGGAAATACAAATTAAAACAACAATAAGATACCACTACACATCTATGAGAACGGCCAAAATTGAGAACACTGACAACACCAAGAGTTGACAAGGATGTGGAGCAACAAGAATTCTTCTTCATTGCTATTAGGAATGGAAAATAGTACAGCCACTTTGGAAAACAGTTTGTTGGTTTCTCACAGACGAATCATACGCTTACCAAATGATCCAACAATTGCATTCCTTGGAATTTATCCACAGGAGTTGAAAACTTATGTCCACATGAAAACTTGCACACCGCTGTTTATAGCAGCTTTGTTTATAATTGCTGAAACTTAGAAGCAACCAAAATGACTTTTGGTAGGTGAACGGACAAAGAAACTGTGACACCATCCAGAAAATGGAGTCTTGTTCAGCCCTAATCAGAAATGAGCTATCCAGTCATGAAGAGACATGGAGTAAATTTAAACACATATTACTAAATGAAGACAGCCAATCTGAAAAGGCTACCTAATGTGTGATTCCAAATATGTATGACATCCTGGAAAATACCAAACTATGGAGACAGTAAAAAGACAAGTGGTTGCCAGGTGTTGGGGGAGTGCAGGAGATGAATAGGAGGAGCACAGATGGTTCTTAGAGCAGTGAAACTACTTCATATATTATAATGGTGGATACATGTCATTATAAATTTGTCCAAATGCATAGAATGGACAAGACCAAGAACGAACCTCAAGGTAAACTTTGTACTCTGGGTGATGATGATGTGTCGATGTGGGTTCATCGGTTGTAATCAATGTACCATTCTGGTGTGAGATATTGATCATAGAGGAAGCTGTAAATGTGTGGGAGCAGGGAATATGTAGGAAATCTCTGTACCTTCCATTCAACCTACAACTGCTCTGAAAAATAAAGTCTGTGTTTAAAAAAAAATCCAAGCTCAGGTGAAATGTCATTTTCTCAAAGTAACCTTCTTAGATTTCCCAACTATACAGTACTGGTGTCCACAGTGCTACATGCCATTTAGCATTTCTTTGTTGTTTTTATGGGAGGCAACATGTAAACACAGAGGATTGGGAGTCAGAGTACTTGGAATTAAATTCTGCCTCCAGCATTTATTAGCTGTGTAACTTGGGTGAAATAGCTTAAATTATCTGAGCCTCGCTTTCTTTATCTATAAAATAGGGATACTAAGACTTTTCTGCCTTATAGATTGTTGTGAGCATTTAGTAATTTAATACATATCAGACATTTTGAACAGTGACTGGCCAGCATTAGTATTCAATACTTAGTAGTAGTTATTGAATTCATGACTAATTGAGGGTAAACTCAATTAGAGGGTAGAATCCCCTCAATTAGAGGGCAGAATCCTTGAGGGCAGTGGCCATATCTGAATCACCTCTATTTGGCAAATTATAGGTGCTGGATAAATATTTTTATTGAAGAAATGCATTAAATGGATGCCTATGGAGATTTTTCTCATAGAATTTTGCTGTATTTTTTAAAAGTGTTTTTAAAGAATCGTAAAAGTCAGCTGAATGCTCCTTAGAAAATTAGTTGCATCTCTATATGCTTTTATTCATGGTCTTTCCACCTTGGCTGATCCCATCTCTCCAAATCTTTTTCTATGTTTAAAGTAGTATCATTAGGAAAGAATTATATAAGAATATCTGAGCTATATGCAATTGAAGCTGTAGCTCATTGTAATTAAAAGTAATTGAGACCAGACAGTGAATGGGTTTTAATAGGAACACAGCAGACATCACCCAGGCAGTGTCCTGGTGCTTTCCTAGCCCAGTGAACTCTAGTAACCCTGCAGCGTTAGGGCACAAGGGGCCTTTGTATCAGTGTCATTGAATATCACTGAGTGCCCTACTAGGAAAGTGGCCTTTTAGAAGGAGATCTGATGTCCTGAGCTGGCTGTGCATAGGAATAGAGAGCAGTTAAGAGCACGGGGTTGGAGGTCAGATTGCATATAGGTTCTGGGCAATTATTCAAACATTCCCAATCTTGGTATCTTGGTGGTTCCTTTTTTTGTGTATTTATTTATTTTGTTCTGTTTAGGAATAAATATTACACTAGATCTCTAGAGTTAACCCAAATAATGCAAGTGTTCTCGTTCTCTCTCTCCCTCTCGCCATATGTCTATATATGTGTGCATATATGTGTATGTATGTGTGTATATATATAAATATAAGTATATATAGATATATGTATACATGCAGGTATGTGTGTATATTCAGAGAGCAGGGAATTTGTGTTATGAAGATGAAGTGAAACTACAGATTATATTAACTAAATCATTACACTTTGGAGCACAGAGAGTGCTCAGTGCAGGTGGCAGTGTTATTAGCCGTTCCAAGGCATCTATTATGTAGATGAAACTTTTTCAATTGCTGATTTCAGAATTTAACAAAATCTAGAGACTTTTCATTGAGATAATTTGCGTGCCAGTTATTATTAGCTCCAAACCTACCCCTCTGCACTCTGCTTTGGGAAGCTGGAGAGGCCTCTGCAGCCTTCCTGCTTTGCCTGCAGCCTCCGTGTTAAGCTCTGCAAGCAGAGGGTGCTTCAGGAAGACTGCAGGGTTGGAGGAGGGGGTCAGAGCTGGTTCCCCCTTTGCTCGCTGTCTCCTTCCTGTTACCCTGAGCTTCATCCCGGCAATGCATCTTCACTTGGGCCTCAGGAGTTCTTTCCTGTAGCTGCAGCTGCGTCCAGTTTGCAATTTTTCCAACACTCCAGGAACAAATTGCATGGTGTTCCACCAGAGATGCCAGAGGAGACATGATGCATCCCATTTTCAGAGTTTTAACTCATTGGGTCTCTCCTCTGTATTTCTGAGTTTTCATATTGCCACCCCCTTTCCATTTTTCCCTCAGCCCTGGGGTAGCTGCTTTCTGCAGTTGCTTCCTCTGTAGTACCTTCAAGTTCTCTTTTTACATCTTCAATTATCTAGTTAACAATAGTATAATAGTTAACAATTCTTCCATTTAAATTCTCTCTGTTTAAGTAAGTGACGTGTTTTCTGTCCACTGACTACTCTGACTAGTGTGTTAGGACCTGTCTTTGTTAATAGTGCCAATTGGCAGAATGCTAATTGAGGGGTGCTTTACTAAGTAAAGTTCTTAGATCCAAGAAAGTGGATTAATCTAGAGGGATGATTTTCCAGGGATATGGTGCCCCCAGTGACAATTCAACAAAGAAAAGATCACATTTATCATCAGAACACCTGTAGGAGGACATCCTCATTCACATGGCAAGGGCTCCAGGGGTGAAATGACTCACCGTAATGCAGGCAGGTGTCCTTGAAGAGGTTCGTAGGTTGACTTCAGGGGATTCACATAAGCTCTTGCAACTCTGTGTAAAAGTTGAGTACACAGACACTTTTCAAAAGAGAAGTTTTCTTTTCGTTAAGTTTTCAGTGGAGCCCTGGCCCATAAACACTTCAACCCTGTTATGGTAGGAAAGGAAATATAGATGGATAGAAAAAGAAGAAAAGGCTTGAGAATTATTTGGAGAGTGAACATAAATACAAATAACCACTTAAAAAAATACCAGCATTTTTTCTGCTGCGGAGACAGCAGTTTTCTGGTGCTGCGGAGGACAACCAGTTTTCTCTGCCAAGGTCCGTGCTCCCTCTTTTGGCAACTTGACTCTGAGGCAGATGGGCTGTGACTCTGACTCCTGCTGGTCATTGCCATGTGCCCAGCCTCAGACTGGATATAGCCAAAGCAAATGTTTACATTTTGCATTTTGCATTATTTAGTGTCAAGCACCTAGTAGATGCCACATGAAAGCTTCCTGGTTACTGACTGAGGTCAGTAGCAAACCTTGTTTATGGGACTTTTTTTTTTTTTTTTTTTTTTTTTTACATATCTTATCTTCTATTACAATAATTATTGGGAGAGAGATCTATACAAATCTCTTTGCATAGCCTTGCTATTCATAGGGAAAGTATATATGTATGTGTGTGTCTGTGTACATGAATTAGATTCTCCAAAAGAAAGTAACATAGTCATTCAGTAAGTGATAATGACAACTTTTGTTTTGAAATTTTTGCTTTTTGAAATTTTATTGTGAAATTTCGCTACAGTTCAATCACAAATGAGGTATTATTTTTCTGTATTACTTGTGTTCTATGAGAGCCAGCAGAGTGGATTTAAAGAATAAAAGAAATGGATTTTTTTTAAATGATGAAAGTAAATTATTTGTCTTTCTTGGAACTCTGATTTTGTAGCCACCAAATCATAGTAGGAGGCCTAGGGAAAGATGCTTTAAATGGAGGATAAGTGCGTGACACTTAGCTTTTAAATTCTGCAATTTTGTTCTGGTATTTTTCATTAACTCTTTTTCTCTCAGATTGCAGAAAGAGGCCATCAAGTGGAAGTGTAAAACTATGCAGCTACTGTGAAAAACAATTTGATAGCGCAAAATTAAGCATAGAGTTAATATACTACCCAATAATTTTACTCCTAGTTATACACACCAAAGAACTGAAAACATATATCCACATACAAAAACACTGTTTACGGATGGTCATAGCAGCATTATTCGCACTAGGAAAAATGTGGAAACAACCTGAGAATAAATAAACTGATAATGGGATATTACTCAGCCATAAAAATGAAGTATTGATACATACTACAGCATGAATAAACCTTGGACACATTATGCTAAATGAAAGAAGTCAGGCATGAAGTCACATATTATATGATTCCATTTATATGAAATGTTCTGAGTAGACACTTCTGCAAATAATACAGACAGAAAGTAGATTAATGGTTTTCAGGGGCTGAGGAATTAGGACAGTGGGAAGTTACTACGATGGGATTTCTTTTGGGTTGATGAAAATGTTTTGCAGTTAGATTGTGATGATGGTCACACAAATCTTTGAATATACTAAAAAGCACTGAATTGCATGCTTTTACATAGTAACATTTAGGATACGTGAATTATATATTATTTTTTAAAGAGGCAGCTGGTAAATATTCGTTCTTTGCATTGAAGGTGACAATCATTTCAGAAGACATTGTTTGGATTCTGTACTACTTCTTTCAAAGACTAATTTATCTAATTCAAAGGTGGTTTTTAAAAATAGGCACATGGGCCAGGCGAGGTGGCTCACGCCTGTAATCCCAGCACTTTTGGAGAACGAGGCAGGTGGATCACCTGAGGTCCAGAGGTCGAGACCAGCATGGCCAATTTTTTATTTTTAGTAGAGATGGGGTTTCACCGTATTAGCCAGGATAGTCTCAATCTCCTGACCTCGTGATCCGCCTGCCTTGGCCTCCCAAAGTGCTGAGATTACAGGCATGAGCCACCACACCCAGCCAGATCATGGTGAACTTTCTGAAGTGGATTATAATTCTTGAGGTTTAGAGTCAGGCCAAATTATGCCTGAAGTAATATTAGTTCAAATACTTACTGGTCACTTAACCTTCAGAAAAAGACTAACTATGTTTAGTACCTGGTTCCTGGTGATTTGTCCTAAGGTTTAACTGGTATAAGGCATGTGTGGCTCCATGATATCCTGAGGAATTAATCTATTGTTCCCCCTTGTTATCGTCCACTGCTTCACCAAATACCAGCAGGTAGTGTGCTGGGAGTTCAGTTGCCTCAGTGAGGAAATTGGTAAGAAAAACAGTGGTTGTCATTGACAGATCTTTCAAGGCTTTCTTTCCAAAAGTCCAGATCTTGAGTGGATTCCAGATTTGTAGTAAAAGGCTTCCCCAAAGCAGATTAGAAAGAATTCCTCTAAACTAGGGAGGGGAAGGAGGATGATGATTACTGAAAGCAATTCTCATGCCTCTCAGTAACATCTTTTTGGTAGGGCAAGCAAAACCTTGGAGAAAGAATGAGAGAGGGAGTCTTAAGAGGGCTAACAAAACTATTCTATACCAAGCTTGCCATGGAAACAGCATTTCTTTTTCTTTTTCTTTCTTGTTCCTCTTGACACCTTTGTGAGATAGGAGCTTTGAGTCATCATCATCATTAATGGTAACACTTGAGATAGCACTCTTAATGTGCCAGGCACTTTCTGAGTACTAGCATATATTTATTTATTTAACAAATATGTAATCCTCACAAAAATTCATGTGAGGTTGGTACTGTTTATCATCTCCATTTCACTAATGAGGAAACTAAATGAGAATCAGAGAGGTAAAGTGAGTTATTCAAGATCCCACAGTTAATAATTGAAAAAACAGGTATTTGAACTCAGTCTGATTCCAGTTGCTTTTACATGCTGTTGCATGCCTCTCTTAATTATAAATTAAATCTTTTCATATAAAATCATGAAAGTAGCAGTTTCTAAAAAGCTGTATTTATGGGCTGAATTTCATGCCTACTCTTCCTAAAAAGCACACAGCATCCCATATATCTTATCAATATAGTTATATGCATACAAAAATTACAGCAAGATGTTTTGGAGTTCTGGACTAATTTATTTTCCATTTCAAAGGGACTGTTCCTGCCTGCAGTTTTGCAGCAGGAACAAGTCTATGAGGCCAATATGATCTTTTCCCAGATACACGCAAGGATTAGGAGATGGTTACCCAGATAAGTGTCTGCAAACTGCCCAGCAACCTGTGAGAAAAAAAAAAAAAAAGTAAAGTTGAACTAACTAGCTACTCTTTTTCCTAACGTTTGGATTTGAATCCAGGGAAACTATTAATATGTCAGTAAGTAGAGTAAGGAGAAATGATAGTACACATTTAGAAAGCAGGTGAGTCCGTGAATGCCAGAACTCAGGAAAAATGACGTCAGAATCCCACAACTGAAATCTCTGGAGCTGCTTCATCTCCAATATGAGTTTGAGTTTCAGCCAGCTCCCATAAAACAATGCTACCCTACAAATAAACTCTTTGTGGTTTTACTGTACCCCTCCCACATTCCCCATTTTTTAAATCTCAGAGTTGTTTCCCAACTAGCAAAGAGCTGTGATTGACACAATAGGACTAGAACTTCTCTATGATAGTACCACCTCTAGTATTAGGGTTGACTAATTAGGTAAGCAAGGTTATACTACAGAGGGCCCAACTATGGCCAGAAAGATGATTTTCCATATCCCAAGATGACAAGTCAACAGTTGTTAATTCTCCTTTCCTTCCATTTATATGGTTGGGAACACACTATTTATTCTCCCTCCTTTTATAGCTCTCAATCTTTTCTTAGAGAACTCAGTCCCATTTTGAGTTTTTCCTAAAAGGATTTGGACAGTGTTAAAAAAATGATAGAAATGATTAAATTACGACAACAAAGTAGGCATTTGAATCAAAGCTTAACAATAATTAACTCAATGATTCTTGATCATTGTACTTCGTTCCTCACTAGCCTTGGGTCTCCAGTGTCTAGTGCAATAGACTCATTTGTAGAGTCTTGTAGCAGATGGCTGGCTTTTCACTTTCAGATAGATATCATATTTGTAAAGGAAGGCTAAAGATACTAAGTAATATTTCTAGATTTCCTTTCGGCTTGCATAACACATCCCCATTTCACTCAAAAACATTTTTATTTGGTAAAGCAATTGAAGGATAATGAACGTGGTAGCAGCTCACAGAGTAGTTTTCTGCCTGAAGGGATTAGAGGCCCTTGGATCAAAGTACAGTGACAACTCCAGGGTTAAATGTAAATGATATTTCATGAATAAATGGCAATAGAAAGTGATCATGATGCCTGGAACCCCAAGCGTGGACTCAGAGCTGCAACTGCCCTCTCTGTTCCAGACCAAATGAGAAAAGGAGTCAGGTAGATTAATTTGATGCAAACTTAACACTTGAAAAAGTCATAAAAACATTAGTGACCATTAAGAGTTCCACCTCTCTTCAAAGATTCAGTCTCTGTAGAGACCGAGCGCTTACTTTATGAAGATTTAGAAATATGTTTTTATTAGAATGAGAAGGTATTAGTTAAGCCATTGGTGCTAGAATCAAACAGGCTGGGTTTGAATCCTGTCTCTTGCTACTCACTGAACTTGGGAGTTTGAGCCTCAACTTTTTAATCTATAAAATGAGGGAAATTATAGTACTCATCCATAGCATTTCTGGCAGGAATCAATGGGATTATGGATGAAATGTTCAGCATAGGGCTGGGAGTGGTGGCTCATGCCTGTAGTCTCAGCACTTTGGGAGACGGAGGCCAGTGAATCTCGAGCTCAGGCATTCGAGACCAGCCTGAGCAACATAGAGAAACCTCATCTCTACAAAACAAAACAAAACAAAACAAAACAAAACAAAAACAAAGCAAGCAAACAAAAAAACCCCAATTATCTGGGCATGGTGGTGCACCTATAGTCCCAGCTACTTGGGGAGCTGAGTTGGGAGGATCGCTTGAGCCCTGGAGGCGAAAGTTGCAGTGAGTTAGATCAAGCCACTGCACTGTAGCCTGGGTGACAGAGCCAGACCCTGAAAAAAAATAAAAAGAGGAAAAAGAAAGAAGAGGAAAGGAAGGAAGGAAGGAAGGAAGGAAGGAAGGAAGGAAGGAAGGAAGGAAGGAAGGAAGGAAGGAAGGAAGAAGGGAGGGAAGGAGGGAGGGAGGGAGGGAGAAAGAAAGACAATGTTCAGCGTAATATTAGAAGTTTTGAAGCATTCAGTGTTAACCATGGCTCGTTTTATTAAGTGTGATTTGCTGCATACTCTTGACTGAGCCAAAACATTACTTAGGGATACCGAGTATGTGCAGAGCTCTCTTAGGCTCTGTGGTGTTGGTAGGGAAAGTGAATGCTCATTTATGTTACAGATATTTCTTGCATTTCTGAACTGGAAGAAATATTAGAAATGATTTACCGTTATCCGTCCGATCCTTGCCTCCCCCTACCCTCAATCAATTAATGTATTTGGCTTGATTAACTCCCAGTCTTCAACAACCTGTCAGTCATTGATATACTTTTCCTACCTGAGGGAAACTGTGAGGAGAAGCAAATCCACTCGACCTCACAATTCCAGCTGTTCCCAGGGAAACAGTGCTTGGGGACCGGAGTTGCCTTCCTTCAGGTTCTCTACTCTGCCACTGTTTAGATTGTGTCCTTACACAAACCCTGAAATTCACTTTCTTCCTCTATTAAATAAGAACCATAGTAACTGACCCTTAGTGGTTTTCTGGAAGATGTATGGAGATCATAGAGATGGAAGCTATTTGCAAAGATAGTTACTTCTTTTCATCTGTTCCAGGACCACTAGGCTTGTATAATAAAGTCTTGTAGAGCTTACAGAGATGGTATAATTACACAAAAATATAATACAGTGTATCACCACCAAAACAGGTTGTTGTCTGCAAGAGAAGAGAAGGAAAGACTTTAGTAGATCTTACTTCTGGATAGATGTTCAAAAATACACCTTCAGAGGATTAAGTATGAATAAAACTCCAGCATATAAATGCAGGTCAGTATACAAGATTGCCTGCATAAACTGGAGCATGATGGGAAGCAGACTGGAGCAAAGGCTTTGTGGAGCAGTCACTTTACTGGTTATCACCTCTGGCCCCCAAACAATGTTTCCTTGGAAACAGCTGGAACTGTGAGCTGGAGTGGAATTGCTTCTCCTCACCATTTCTCCCAGGTAGGAAAAGTATATCTTTGAATATCAGGTTGCTGAAGACTTAGAATTAATCAAGCCAAATGCATTAATTGATTGTGGGTGTGGGAGGAGACAAGGGTGGGACAAATAAGGGTAAATCATTTCTAATGTCCCTTCCAGATCAGAATTTAGGATTCTAAGAACGTAAGGCCCAGCTGCTGGTACCGTATTGAATCTTTTCTATCCCTAGCCAAGAAAAAAAAGTTTAAATGTTAGAGTAGAAATGACTTCAACCCCTTTCGAAAGGAAAATGGAAAATCAACTACAGAAGAAAATAAAGACTCCCAGATTCCACTAATCAGAAGTAACTCCTTGTATGTTGATGCTTTTCCTTACCTGCCCATACCCATTTACGTTTATATTTATTTATGCATATTTTACAGATGTGAATAGGCATGTATGTAGGAATGTAATTATACTAGCACATATTCCTCTCTTAGCTAACTTTGTAGTGTCTCACAGTCATTCATCACAGAACCTCTTGCAGAGCCTAGTAAAGATCTTATGAGTCAAGGAAAGGTCATAACCTTCCCCTAGCTGATTGGCTTTATAGAAGCATATTTATTCCTGGGTAATTTGAAATAGGCAATATGGATTTTTCCCCTTGGCATAAAGGATTATTTGAAAAAACAAAAACAAAACAGCAGACTGAACCACTGTAAAAAACACCTGTATCTTCACACATCCTTACCACTGACTTCACATTTCAAGATGCAGTATCCTTGATCTTGTTGAGTTATGGGAATTGGAGAGAAAAGAGATATTGATGTAAGAGGAAAGGAGGTGATAAAGGCATGTCATAAACCCAGATGCTTTGCAAATCCGATCACAATAGAGCAGTTGCGTTCTCTTTTGTGGCAAAGTCTCTCTGGGGTGTTTGAGCAGATAACTTCTAGTTTCTCGGCTCTGAAATTCTGACCTCATGTCCCAGCTAGGCTGCATTAATTATCTTTAGCTATGGTAGGTGGGTGATCAAGAGTTCTAGCTTCCTGTGGTGATTTAACATTATATCTCCTTCTGTTTTCATGAGTATTTTAATTAAAAAGGTGCCTTAATTATAATTATGCTTATAATTATAATTAAAGTAACTGTAATTATAACCTAAATATGCCACCACCCAGACTAATTTCATCCACCTCATTCCTCTGCCATGTTGTGGTTGAAATACTAGAAAACAATACTATTGAAATATTAAGAAATTAAAAATGTTAATGTTAGCAAAATATGCTGAAGATCAAAGGGATAGCTTGTATATTTCCATGAAATTTAGAAGAAGTTAAATTCAATGTCAATTCTCCTTATAAATAAAGATTATTGCTATAAATTTAAGCTCTTTTAAGTTAAGAAAACAAACTCTACATATTTTTTTTTTATTATACTTTAAGTTCTAGGGTACATGTGCATAATGTGCAGGTTTGTTACATATGTATACATGTGCCATGTTGGTGTGCTGCACCCATCAACTCGTCAGCACCCATCAATTCATCATTTATATCAGGTATAACTCCCCAATGCAATCCCTCCCCCCTCCCCCCTCCCCATGATAGGCCCCATTGTGTGATGTTCCCCTTCCCGAGTCCAAGTGAGCTCATTGTTCAGTTCCCACCTATGGGTGAGAACATGCGGTGTTTGGTTTTCTCTTCTTGTGATAGTTTGCTAAGAATGATGGTTTCCAGCTGCATCCATGTCCCTACAAAGGACGCAAACTCATCGTTTTTTATGGCTGCATAGTATTCCATGGTGTATATGTGCCACATTTTCTTAATCCAGTCTGTCACTGATGGACATTTGGGTTGATTCCAAGTCTTTGCTGTTGTGAATAGTGCCGCAATAAACATACGTGTGCATGTGTCTTTGTAGTAGCATAATTTATAATCCTTTGGGTATATACCCAGTAGTGGGATGGCTGGGTCATATGGTACATCTAGTTCTAGATCCTTGAGGAATTGCCATACTGTTTTCCATAATGGTTGAACTAGTTTACAATCCCACCAACAGTGTAAAAGTGTTCCTATTTCTCCACATCCTCTCCAACACCTGTTGTTTCCTGATTTTTTAATGATTGCCATTCTAACTGGTGTGAGATGGTATCTCATTGTGGTTTTGATTTGCATTTCTCTGATGGCCAGTGATGATGAGCATTTTTTCATGTGTCTGTTGGCTGTATGAAAGTCTTCTTTTGAGAAATGTCTGTTCATATCCTTTGCCCACTTTTTGATGGGGTTGTTTGTTTCTTTCTTGTATATTTGTTTGAGTTCTTTGTAGATTCTGGAAATTAGCCCTTTGTCAGATGAGTAGATTGCAAAAATTTTCTCCCATTCTGTAGGTTGCTGTTCACTCTGATGGTAGTTTCTTTTGCTGTGCAGAAGCTCTTTAGTTTAATCATATCCCATTTGTCAATTTTGGCTTTTGCTGCCGTTGCTTTTGGTGTTTTAGACATGAAGTCCTTGCCCATGCCTATGTCCTGAATGGTACTACCTAGATTTTCTTCTAGGGTTTTTATGGTATTAGGTCTAACATTTAAGTCTCTAATCCATCTTGAATTAATCTTCGTATAAGGAGTAAGGAAAGGATCCAGTTTCAGCTTTCTACTTATGGCTAGCCAATTTTCCCAGCACCATTTATTAAATAGGGAATCCTTTCCCCATTTCTTGTTTTTGTCAGGTTTGTCAAAGATCAGATGGTTGTAGATGTGTGGTATTATTTCTGAGGGCTCTGTTCTGTTCCATTGGTCTATATCTCTGTTTTGGTACCAGTACCATGCTGTTTTGGTTACTGTAGCCTTGTAGTATAGTTTGAAGTCAGGTAGCGTGACGCCTCCGGCTTTGTCCTTTTGACTTAGGATTGTCTTGGCAATGCGGGCTCTTTTTCGGTTTCATATGAACTTTAAAGCAGTTTTTTCCAATTCTGTGAAGAAACTCATTGGTAGCTTGATGGGGATGGCATTGAATCTATAAATAACCTTGGGCAGTATGGCCATTTTCACGATATTGATTCTTCCTATCCATGAGCATGGTATGTTCTTCCATTTGTTAGTGTCCTCTTTGATTTCACTGAGCAGTGGTTTGTAGTTCTCCTTGAAGAGGTCCTTTACATCCCTTGTAAGTTGGATTCCTAGGTATTT
>NC_045442.1:26524491-26539969 GCF_002776525.5 Piliocolobus tephrosceles
GTTGAATATTGGCCCCCACTCTCTTCTGGCTTGTAGAGTTTCTGCCGAGAGATCTGCTGTCAGTCTGATGGGCTTCCCTTTGTGGGTAACCCGACCTTTCTCTCTGGCTGCCCTTAAGATTTTTTCCTTCATTTCAACTTTGGTGAATCTGGCAATTATGTGTCTTGGAGTTGCTCTTCTGGAGGAGTATCTTTGTGGCGTTCTCTGTATTTCCTGAATTTGAATGTTGGCCTGCCCTGCTACGTTGGGGAAGTTCTCCTGGATGATATCCTGTAGAGTGTTTTCCAATTTGGTTCCATTTTCCCCCTCACTTTCAGGCACCCCAATCAGACGTAGATTTGGTCTTTTGACATAATCCCATACTTCTTGCAGGCTTTGTTCATTTCTTTTTCTTCTTTTTTCTTTTGGTTTCTCTTCTCGCTTCATTTCATTCATTTGATCCTCCATCGCTGATACTCTTTCTTCCAGTTGATCGAGTCGGTTACTGAAGCTTGTGCATTTGTCACGTATTTCTCGTGTCATGGTTTTCATCTCTGTCATTTCGTTTATGACCTTCTCTGCATTAATTAGTCTAGCTGTCAATTCTTCCACTCTTTTTTCAAGATTTTTAGTTTCTTTGCGCTGGGTACGTAATTCCTCCTTTAGCTCTGAGAGATTTGATGGACTGAAGCCTTCTTCGCTCATCTCATCAAAATCATTCTCTGACCAGCTTTGATCTGTTGCTGGCGATGGGCTGTGCTCCTTTGCAGGAGGAGATGCACTCTTATTTTTTGAATTTCCAGCTTTTCTGCCCTGCTTTTCCCCATCTTTGTGGTTTTATCTGTCTCTGGTCTTTGATGATGGTGACGTACTGATGGGGTTTTGGTATAGGTGTCCTTCCTGTTTGATAGTTTTCCTTCTGACAGTCAGGACCCTCAGCTATAGGTCTGTTGGAGATTGCTTGGGGTCCACTCCAGACCCTGTTTGTCTGGGTATCAGCAGCAGAGGTTGCAGAAGATAGAATATTGCTGAACAGCGAGTGCACCTGTCTGATTCTTGCTTTGGAAGCTTCCTCTCAGGGGTGTACTCCACCCTGTGAGGTGTGGGGTGTCAGACTGCCCCTAGTGGGGGATGTCTCCCAGTTAGGCTACTCAGGGGTCAGGGACCCACTTGAGCAGGCAGACTGCCCCTTCTTAGATCTCAACCTCCGTGTCGGGAGATCCACTGCTCTCTTCAAAGCTGTCAGACAGAGTCGTTCGCATCTGCACAGGCTTCTGCTCCTTTAGCTGAGCCCTGTCCCCAGAGGCGGAGTCTACAGAGACAGGCAGGTTTCCTTGAGCTGCTGTGAGCTCCACCCAGTTCGAGCTTCCCAGTGGCTTTATTTACCTACTTAAGCCTCAGCGATGGCGGGCGCCCCTCCCCCAGCCTCGCTGCTGCCTTGTGGTTAGATTGCCGCAGACTGCTGTGTTAGCAAGGAGGGAGGCTCCGTGGGCGTGGGACCCTCCTGGCCAGGTGTGGGATATATTCTCCGGTGTGCCGGTGTTACAGCGCAGTATTGGGGTGGGAGTTACCCGATTTTCCAGGTGTTGTGTGTCTCAGTTCCCCTGGCTAGGAAAAGGGACTCCCTTCCCCCTCGCGCTTCCCAGGTGGGGCGATGCCTCGCCCTGCTTCAGCTCTCGCTGGTCAGGCTGCAGCAGCTGACCCGCACAGATTGTCCGGCACTCCCGAGTGAGATGACCCCAGTACCTCAGTTGAAAATGCAGAAATCACCGGTCTTCTGTGTTGCTCACGCTGGGAGATGGAGACTGGAGCTGTTCCTATTCGGCCATCTTGCTCTGCCCAACTCTACATATTAAAGTTATATACAGATAGCTCGCTAGCTGCATGAATTTGGAAAAATCACTGAACTTCATGTGTCTCCTCATGTAAAGATGAGGAACTTGGGAGTGGGGTGCCAATACCTACCCCCAAGAATGGTTGTGAAGATTTATTGATATAATAAAGTGTGACATACATTTAACAGTGTCTAATGCAGAGTAAAATCTCAATAAAGGCTAGCTACCAATATGTACACCCACATTAGCTTCTGATATTTATTTCACATATATTATTCACTTAACCTTGTTCTGTTAATGTATTTCTCTATTGCCATGTAATCAGCATATTTGCAATTTTTAATGAGTCATGTGTTTAGTATGCCCTGCTTATTTCCAAAATAATTTTAAGTTATTTTAACATTATATGAGAGAGATAAAATGAAGCCAAAAGTTATGTGAGAAATAAAGCAAGCAAATAATGAAAGGAGTGAAAGAATAATTAGACCGGAACTCAAGATCTATTATATTGGAGCCTTACATTTTGTTCTGACTTGTTCACAAAAGGCAAAAAGAAAAACATAACGAGTTATGGAGCTTTTACTATCATCTTAAAAGGGGAAGAATGTTGGCTTTTGAAATGTAGGGTTTTTGTCTCTGGTAGTGTAGTGTAAATGGGATGTATTTCATTGGCCTTTGCATAAGAGATGTCAAAAAACCTGACGGATGGTATCTTTTTTATCAACTTTACTAAAAAATAGTGTGTTCTAAATTTTTTAAACTATTACTAGGAAAATAGTCATTTTTTTCTTTCATACAATGAAAATAAGCATTTTAATGAGGTAGGTTGTTTTTTGTTATGATGCCATACTAATGTTAGCTTGGGAATTTATTCCTTTTAGTTTTCATGTTATAAGTATTCATTACGGATGTTTCTGAACAAGTTATTTTTCTTTTATCCTTTATCTTTTATTTGTATATGTTCTTCCCTGATACAGATGATAAGAAATGGCAAAAATTCTTGTTAAACACCATCAGATTACTTTGCAGAGAGTGAACTGGTTCATTTTTATGTCTAATTTTCTTTAAAATTGTCTTTCCTTTTTCTTGATGGAATACATCACTAGCATGGCTCTTATACTTGTCAGGCAAAATTACTGTTATTTTTTGCTCATAGATATATCTGGCTGGAGGGGAAACAGAAGATAATTTTTTTATGTAACTTGGAAAGAGAAAGGGAAAAGATATTTGAAAATATGAGGACTTCATTCAGTACACATTGATTGAGAATTTTGAAGACATTAGTTTAGAAGCTTGTGATTCAATAAAATTAACCAAAATATGATATTTAAAGCTCCTTAAAAATCTCATTGAAAAGAAAGATGTGATATGAGATAATGAAGGAAGTGCTAAAATGAGTTACATTTAGTACTTCTTTTCATGTAAAAAGATACTGTCTAAGAGTAAACATGACTGCAAATGTCAAGAGAGGAGAAACCTGTGAGCCGAGGACTCACAGTCATAAATATCACAAAGTAAAGGAAAAGGGTTGTTGGCAAAGATCTAGACTGGGCAGCTCCTCTTCCTGATCACAGAAAAATGCCTTTGATTTCAAGGAGGGTCCTTGAGGCCTGAGGGGATGTTGGGAAATATGAAGACTGAACTATCCTATCTGAGCAGAGGGCAGAGAAGGTCTGGAAGCTTCCACTTTTAGATTTGCTATGTCTGAGACTTCTTTAAGTACATGATATTAAAAAAAAAAAATAGCAAAGAAATTTGCCTCAGTGTATATTTTGCTATCCTCAAATGACTTTCCCATCTATTAATGAATTTTAACCTCACAAGAGCCCTCCTCAGTACTAGTACCCTACTTTTACAGATGAGAGGAAAACAGATTATTGGATATGTTATAAATGATTGAAAATCAGATAGATAAAACATTCTGAAGACAGCATGTAAACTTCTGATCCTTAATGTCATTTCCATCCTTCTGTCTACATTTTAATATTCCAGTGTGCATGTGTACATATCTGATATGGGATACTGTGTGTGTGTGTGTGTGTGTGTGTGATGAGGTCTGGCAGGAGATTTGTCAGCTAGAGTACAGCTATGTGCTATCAGTGATAAGGATTCTGTGTAGGGGACAAATGGTAGATTAAAGATCACTGTGTCATCTGTCAGAAGCATTCTTTGACCCTCATAATAATCAAATCTCTGGCATTCTAGTGTACTTTGTAACTCAGTTTTATTTCATTTAGTAGAATGTCTACTCTCAAGTCTGTGAGTAGATTACTGAGGTTTTTTTTTTTGTTTGTTTGTTTTTTTTTTTTGTTTTTTTTTAATCTGCTTTTGTTTTTAACATCCAACAGCGTAAAATAAAGTAGGGTCTCTACTATCTGGATTGTGGATCATAAGCCTGCTTGATGGTAGAAGGATGGGCCAGACGGACTTCTGAGGTCCCTTTCATTTTACAGAATTCATTGCTGTCTCATCTCCTATTGCTCCAAAGGTTCTTTCATAATAAAGCTCATAGTCAAAGCCCTAAACAGGCCCATCCTTTATACAGAATCCCTTGGATTCTTTACAAGAGCAGAGCTGCAGGTCCTTGAACCTGACATCCACAGCGTTTCAGTGGCTTTTTCTTTTGTTGTCACTTATGACCTCACAGGAAATCTGGGCTTCTTGTTTCACTGGGATTTTGTGCATCTCTTCTGTTATCTGAGCAGTTACCAGGCAGCACAGAGCCTTTGTCTCAACCAGAGATAATGCCTTTAAACAGTGTAAAACAAAGCAAAGTAATTGCTTTTGTTTTAAAGTCCTTATCTTGAAATAGAGAACATTGAAAAATAAGATTGTGTAGGAAACTATAGCCATATCATGTCACAGTTTCAGCGAAACTAGACTGCTTGCATTTGTCACTTTTGCTGAAAGAGTGTCTTTATAATGTGTGCGTGGGATTTGCTTTTGGCCTCATTCTGGTTCTGTGGAGTGAAGTCCCTTGTTTTGAGCTTGTTAGCTGGCCTGCTTGTAACCCTAGGTTCCAATGAGAAAACAACAAAGACAGGTTTTTATGTTTTGTGTTAGAGATGATTTAGATTATGCTAAGGAATTTTTATATGAATACTAATCATAGAAACAAATTCGAATCAATGAAAATATAAAAATTGCTTATTGGTTTTCCATCACTATATGCATTACAGGGAAGAGTTTTGGCACGTGATCAAAACCCGGTGCAGTGCTATTAGCAATGTGCTTTTTTAGTTGGTGATGTCCCTAGTTTTCTCGAAAAAGTTGCGAAATTGTGTTTACCTTATTGCCATTTGATATTCAAAAAGAGTAAGATTTGAAATGCTTTGAGTTGTATTTTTTGAAAATGAAATCTTAAGTAACTGGAACTATAAACCAAAATTTTATGTCAGCCAGTGCTTTCATATAATGGTATTTAGTAATTCTAGTATTTGTGATTGCTAACATTTATTTTTTGGATTCCATGTGACAGGCACAGGTCTATATTCTAACTCACCATCCTATGAGATAAGTATTATTGTCCCATTTTACTGATAAGGAAACTGAAGCATAAAAGTGGTGAGTAACTTGCTCAGGACCATACAGGTGGGTGACAGGGCTGGGATTCCAACTCAGCCATTCTGCACTGGGAGTTCCTACTTCCTGAGACAGTAAGACAGTCTGGAGTGCCTTCGGAATCATCGAAGAAAATTATAGTCAAGGTAATTTCATTGTTAATAATATACTAACACGTTCTGTTTTTTGTTTTTGTTTTTTTTTTCATGACAATCCATGTTGGCTATTTAAATAAAAATTATATATTAGCCAGAATGTGTATTAACCAGAAATCCCTGGTTCTCTGTCATGTTGAATAAAAGTTGATTTTAGGTCTCTTAGATAACTTTAAAACAAGGCCAGTAAGGCCAGGCACAGTGGCTCATGCCTGTAGTCCCAGTTTCTTGGGAGGCTGCAGCTGGAGGATTGCTTGAAGCCAGGAATTTGAGGCTATGAAGTGCGGTGGCCATGCCTGTGAATAGCCACTGCACTCCAGCCTGGAGAAAATGGTGAGACTCCTCTCTAAACAAGCAAACAAAACACAAAGTCCATGGACATATTTCCACTATAGAAAGGTTGTTATTTCTGTCCTTTGATAGTTGCATTGTGAAAAGGATATTTGTGTTCTTTTTCCATCAACAGCAACAAAAATGCTCGGCAAATCAAATAATGCAGTTCTGTTGGACATTGTTAGAAGCCAGATTTAGAGAGGGCAGGAAAGAGGGAGAGAAAAGGAGAGAGGGCAGAAGAGAGAGGACACCCAATGACAGCTCATGTGTGGAAACTCTGCATCTGGCTCAGTTTAACATAAGAAAGAATTACTTGGTTTGGCTTTGGAGTTGAATGCAATTGGGCCCTTGTTTGCAGAGGTACAAATTGGGAAAAGTGAGCCCCATGTTTGAGGATATGACTCCCAAGAGACAGAGACTGATAGCATTTTATAATGCCAGGTATAGAAAGAACAGGGCTTTATCTTAATAAATTCCTTTCTCTAAGAACTAAGCCTAGATATTGAGCTGTGTGTTTCTGTGTGTATAAGAAATAATACATTTTCTGAATTTATAGTGATGACCCCTTGTAAGTAAGATTTGTGTTCAAGAAGCTCATTCTATGAATAATTTTTTTCTGGGGATGGATCTCTCATAAAGTGGTTATCCACTGATGATTTAAGAATCAACAGTGCTGATTTCATTCTTTCCTAGTCTTTCATGCTCTAGTAGTGTGTTTTTTACTTCGTGTGTCCTAGTCACGCTCTTTGAGGTTTAGTGTTAACACTCAGGACAGGGAAAGGTCGGTGGTCAAGCGATTGAGGATTTAGAAAGCAGAAACAGCAAGTGCTGGAGAGGATGTGGAGAAACTAGTTTAACCATCGTGGAAGACAGTGTGGCGATTCCTCAAGGATCTAGAACTAGAAATACCATTTGACCCAGCTATCCCATTACTGGATATATACCCAAAAGATTATAAGTCATGCTGCTATAAAGGCACATGCACATGTATGTTTATTGCGGCACTATTCACAATAACAAAGACTTGAAACCAACCCAAATGTCCACCAATGACAGACTGGATTAAGAAAATATGGCACATATACACCATGGAATACTATGCAGCCATAAAAAAGAATGAGTTCATGTCCTTTGTGGGGACATGGATGCAGCTGGAAACCATCATTCTCAGCAAACTATCACAAGAACAGAAAACCAAACACCGCATATTCTCACTCATAGGTGGGAATTGAACAATGAGAACACTTGAACCCAGGAAGGGGAACATCACACAATGGGGCCTGTCATGGGGTGGGGGGAGGGGGCAGTATAGCCTTAGGAGATATACCTAACGTAAATGACGAGTTGATGGGTGCAGCACACCAACATGGCACAGGTATACATATGTAACAAACCTGCACGTTGTGCACATGTACCCTAGAACTTAAGGTATAATAAAAATAAATAAATAAATAAAAGCAGGAACTAGATGCTAAAGCCAATCAGGAAAGTCTCCATGCACATGATGACAAGAAAGCCACCCCTGGCATGCTGAAAGGGGGATAGGCATAAATAGGAAATAAACATAAACTCAGCTTAAATTGTCTTGTTTGAAATATATCAATTATCTGGCTTTTTGGTGACATGAAACTCTCCTACATTGTTGGGTTAGGGTTATTTACTGTAAAACTCTAGTAAAGTTAGACACAGAACTCTGACTTTCTCTGTCCTGGAAGAAGTTTGGGTGAGCAGAGAACACGTTTTACCATTGCGTCTGCAAATTGAATTAACTTATCTCCCCGTTTCTTGTCCTCTTGCTTTTTATCACTTACAAATGGTTGAGTGAGAAAGAGAAATGTTATTTTGCTTTCCATAAGTCTCTGAATTAGCTATCAATGGTTATGTGCTAATTATATGATAAGAGACGGTTTCCCCCGTCCTCATAAGTTGCTGCCTTCTGCAAAGCCAAGTTTCTGTGCCTCCAGAATACGTGGCACATCATTCTCTTTCTCAGAAATTGGCAAAGAACAATTAAAAGGAAAACTCAGTGTCAAGAGAAGGATGTTATATCTGTGTCTTGCAGATGGATGGCTCCTAGCTCTCCTTCTGCGTCACCCTGCAAGGTGGGGCAGTGATCGTGCTTCATGCTTTCCCAATGAGGCAGGAGAGCAGAGTTCAGTAAGTGACTTGTTCTTTCAGGACATAGTGATAGTTTAGAATCTCTAGAGTCCTGGCCTATTGCTTGGCTTATTAAACCATAAAAGTACATTGCTTCATCTAGGCTCCTTTAGGAGGTCCTTTCTCATTCCTGAGCACATTATTTATAATGGTTGATGGGATGTTTATTGTGATCAAAGCCCCCCCCCCCGACACTTTACCCTGTAACAACCGATGTCTACAAGCAGCTCATTCCACAACTTCTCACTTTTTTTCTGCCAAATGTCATAAAGAAACTACTGTGTTCTGAAATTAAATAGCTTTGTTTCTTCATGGCTGGAGCTCAAATTGTCAAAGGAGGGTCTGTAAAGAAGGGCAATCTCTCAAAGCAATCCCCTTAGGTGACTTCAGTCTTCAGAAGAAAAAAAGGTAGTTATGGACTGGCTCTGATAGAAACTCCCTTGAACAGAATATGTCTCCTTGTTTCTGTCTTGACATGGCTCATGCTGAGCTAGTCTGTGCTCTTAGCAGACTGGTACCTGGTATATCCTGATCTCATCTCTGTTTCTGAAGAAACCACAAGGTAACTCCAGGTGTTAATTAGAAACGTTCAGCTGTATTATTTTTCTAGTCTCCTGTCACTCTGATGGGTCTCCCTTCCCTTTGAATCAAATGGCTATTGCTGCTGCCTGGTAGGAAAAAATGTACAGAACTTTGTATATTAATGGATGAGTTCCATCACCTGCTCAGATCCTGCAGAGCACACTTATAACAGCACTCATATGCTCGGAGCAATATTTTCTGCCCACTGGTGAAGGGTAAAAATACCAGACTGGCTTTGTTTTTTAAAAGTGGTTTTTAAAATTATTTTTCTATAAGATATACAAATGTACCAAAGTCATCTTCCTTGCAAGTAACCTAGGAAATCTCCGGACATGTATTAAGTCCTGCCTATGTAACTTAAACTCACTATCTATTCCTTTACATCAATGCCTCTTTCCCCTGTGCCAGATCTCTGCTTCACTTCTAAATTCTGGCTTAACATGAAAGATTACTAGTAATTTGATGTTGAGTTTGATGCTGTTTAGAACACAGAAAGTAACAGGGATAAAAGAGTTGTTGATGTAGGCAAAATAAACTGGAAGAAACTAGGAAGGTGATGTGGTATGCTTTTCAAGGCTTCTCTCAGACACCTCCTTCTCTCCCCGTGAAGGCCTCTCTGGTCCCATGATTCAAAATTAATCCCTTCCACTCTGCGCTCTTCCAGCATTGTATTTCAGCTCCCCGTGATCCTCAGCACATTCTCTGTTGGTTCAGAAGTATCTGTGTTCATGTCTGTGTCTCTGACTATCTGATGGGCTCTCCTAAGTTCTAATAAGAGTGGCTAACACTTATTAGGCATGTCGTATTGACAAGGGCTTAGCAAATGTGATATCACTTTATCTTTACCTAGTAAGCCTCAGGAGGAAAGTTCACTATTAATTGCATTATACAGATGCAGCAAAGAGATGGTAAATAATTTGTTCAAGTCAGATCAAAATAGATGTTGAGGCTGAATTTCACAACTCAGACAACTCCGATTGTTGACTAGCATAGCTCATGCCCCGTGATTCGCTGCTTGGCTATTGATTAATGGATGTCCCAGGGAGTAGAGTTCACAGCATTTGGATGACCCATTTCACATCCTGCCCCAGACTGTCAAGTTAGACTTTCAGCAAGGCTCTGAATGTGACATTTTCCTGATTACCTTTGACTCCCTGTTAAAATTCTAGCCCTTTTGCTCTCAGTTCCAGTCAGACTTTCCTTCTTTCTGTCCACCAAACGTGTCCAGCTCTTTTCTGTGATATAGGTGATATATACATGGGAAATCTCTTTACTTGGACTTTTTCTCTCTTTACCTGGTCCATTTTTTCCCATTCTTTAGATCTCAGCTGAAGCTTCCTCAGGAAACCCACCGCCACCCACCCGTCCCCGCCACCCCGCTGCCAACAAAAGCTCCCAATTATTACATATACCTTTAAAAAAAAAAAGTTATTACAGTTAGAATTCTGCATTGTTCCATGGTCTGCCTCACCAACCTATCACAGTAAAAATGTTAAAAAGATTTGCATTGTTGTTCACATTTTCACTTGCATCACCTCTGTTGCGAAGATTTTTACTTCTAGCTTCCCCTCTCTGAATCATATTGCATATTTGTTTTCAACCACTTGTTGTCAAGCCATTTAAAAATAAATTTCATCTAAATCAGTAGCCTTCAACACTTGATACATATTAGATTCACCTGGAGAGCTTTTAAAAATTCTCGTAGTTGGGTCCTACTGATCAATTAAATCGGAATCTGTTTGGGATGGGTTCCAGGTATCAGCAATTTTGTATTCCCATAGAGGACTCTAAAGTGTGCAACATAGGTTGAGAACTACTGACTTCAATGGTGACTGTACCCCCACAGGGACTCTGTATAGAAACGAATGCTGTTTGCCAGGTGGGTGTGTGCATTTCCGAAATGCAGACAAGGTATGTGCAGTAGGAGGTAAACTATATGATTGAAGGAGCTCTTGGAAACCCCTAGCAGTGAAGGTAAGAAAGCAAAATCTTTACAAGACACCAGGGCTTCTGCTTATTTGTATTTATAATGAAACCTATTTTGCTTCTGAATCATTTGATTTGCCTCTTCTTTTGCCCCAGGCAGGTTTTTGCAAGCATTTTCAGTGAACTCAATGTGAAAAACTTGTATTGCTATCCATATGTGAGTTTCAAATATTGTAGCTCTTCAAAGATACAAGTCAACCCTCTTTTCCAGTTGGAGACATTTTTTTTTTCAATTGACTAAAAATTCTAATTGGAGAAAAAATATACAACTGGTAAAGAATAAATATTCATGTTTGGCTCACTCTGTAGTTTATATACAACTACCTATCTAATCTTTGCCTGTCTATCATCATTTACTTGTGGCAAATTGTGACCTGTGGATTGTTTTTTTTCGAACTAAAGATTTTAAAGGCTTCCAGTAATGGCAAAAAGCCTGCTAAAAGCTGTTCTTATTTCAATATAATAAATCATAAATGTGTAAAGTGGATTTCCCCGGAGGTATGCATTTTAAAGTTTAAGTGGGGAGTACATAGTTGGAGCGACTAATGCATCAGTACTCTGCTAGTGGAAATCACAATTAAAGAGTTTAAACAGGAGAATTTGGCTTGGGACAGGGTTTCTTAGGCAGTGGAGTGAAATAATTGAGTGGCTATAAGCGAGGGAAAAGCATGGTTTTTGCCTGTAGGCTTTTGATTTACACATAAGAAATGTATTCCGAAGTTAGATGTATCATTGACTCATGGTTTTGCCATATTCAGAAAGTAGCTGATATTTGATTTGTATGGATTACATCCTTAAAATAATAGTGAGCCACATGGCTTTCAGTAAAAATGGTGACAGGAAAAAGAGAAGAGTTCCTTTGATTGCTGTGAATCTTCTATAGAATTCAATGAGAAAGAAAGGATCATCTTCTACAAATACTGATTTCAGGGCTTTTTCTATCACTAATGTTCTATTAAGGGCCTATTTCACTAGAATATAATTTACAAATTTCAATGAAAAAAAATTCCCATTATGGAACAGAACCTTTCCCATTATAGAACAGAACAGTTTCCCATTAAGAACAGAACAGCTCCCATTATAGAACAGGTAGCAGAATAAGAATTCACAGAGATATATGAGAAGAGGAAAATAAATCCTTGGGAGTCCAGAAGCAGATTTAAGATTTCTGTAATGTTGTTATTCTGAAAGTGTTTCTGTGACCATGGAGGCTGGAATTTAACTTAGGTCTTTGCATTATCCTTTAAAATGCTGATACTTATAAATGTGCTTACCAAGTAGTAGGTGCTCAGTAAAGAATACTTGAATCTGAAGATGTAGAGAACTAAGGTGACATTCAGCCTGATTTATCCTTTAGGGTTTCATCATATTTGTTGTCTTGAGTAATTATACCCCCTTTAACTTTAAAAAATTCCCAGTAGGTTGATAATTTATATGGTTACTTTTATTAGAAGCAGTGAGTGATACCTCTCAAGGTTCAGTTACCTGAGATGCAAGTTGATTAGACAGATCTTGAAATCTGAAAATGATCCTTGATTTGGACTGGAGTGTCATCCCCAAGTCTGAGGCTGTCCATAGATTCCCAGTGCTGAGAAATGATAAATGAGTCTCTTGTAAGTAGCCAGCAGGCCTCCACAGGGAGGTCCAGAACCAGACATACTTAGCAGCTTCATTAATGACCTGGAAGAGCTGTAATAAGCAGCTGGCTAATGAAACCTGCAGATGACACTGAATTCTAAATTCTTAGGTGTGGATAGCAGCAATTGAAGCATGAATAACAAAAGATCCAAGCCTAGACTGAGGCTAGACTGTAAAAGTCCATTTAGAGTGACTTCGTAAAGCAGTTCTGTGCAACACCAGCAGTCCATAAGACCAAGGTTGGGTAGGACATAACAGATGATTTATGTCACTGAAAAGTCTGTGCCAACAATTTTCTTGGTCCCTAAGTCAGGAAGAGGATATCCGCAAGGTACGATTAGCATCGAAAAAGTTGGGTTCAAATACCAGCCCTTTCATGAATTAGCATGTCTTAAGCAACTCACTGCATCTCTGGAATTCTTGGTTTCATTTTATAAATGTTAAATTATTAATGTATCTGAAAATGCTTGGCACAGACTTGTAACCCAGTATGAATTAGTTCAATCTTATTTTAAGAGCAGCATCGTAACACCAAAAATCATGCTACCACTCTGACAAGAGTCCATGAATCTCCAGGGCTTATACAAATGGTCTTCAAAAGATCCATGAACCCTCTGAGATAATATACTAAATACTTAGTGTGTGCCTAGAAGCATGGATGGGCGTTTTTCTGGAGAAAGTGACTAAACTTTCTTCATATATCCATTGGTGTTGACAACTAGAAACATGTTAAGAACCTCTGCACTGGATTGTAAACATCTTTCAAGTTCCAATTCAATATTCTAGACATATACTGAGCTTTCTGTACCATGGACTTGACAAAATGACTCTCAACTCAGAGCCTGGACAATTGCTCATCTACTAGATATTTTTATGGCTGGTAAGATTTCAGCTCTTTGGAAAGATCTAAAGTATTACATCAACTTTAGGCACTCTCTATCCCAGTGCCTTGTTTTCTTATCCTGATAGCACATGGCTATCTGAAATTTGAAATGTTTTCATTTATTGTTTCTATTTACTTGTGTGCTGCCATCCACTAAACTATAAGCTCCTTGAGAACAATATTCTAGACTTTCTTGCTTACTGCTGTATGCCTAATACTTAAAAGAGTGCCTGATCCATTGTAGGTGCTCAATTTTTAATTGTTGAAGGAAGGGAGGGAAGGAAGGAGAGAGAGAAAAAGGAAGGAAAGAAGAACCTTCTTGTCATGTCACACAGAACCTGGCTTATACTATATATTAAAGGATTTAATGAATAAAAGACTGAAAGGATATATGAATGAATAAGGAACAGTCATCTAGATTGTTGTAAAGATGTGGAGGGAGGGATGATGCCTGAGCAATGGGAAAATTCAGCCCACTCTTCTTTGACATAGTGGAGAGCTTCACTCTCTAGCCTGCAAAACCATATATATACTTAAGAAGGTCTGACTGATACTTTTGGTTCTAAAAAGAAAATGGACTGAAGTGTCCATTGATCCATTTCTTGGAAGTACACAGGAGCTTTGGTTCAACTGCTGACAAGATGGACTTGTGGCATATTAAATTCTATAAAGAATTCTGTTTTGAGGAGAGGTACCACTAAAGCCATTTTGTGCCTACTTTTAGCAGGACTAGAAGGTTCTGGAAACAAAGCCTAAATAGAGTGCCATTATTCTCGCCAGGGTTTCTATTGAGGTGTTCTACAATCAAAATACATCCTTCAGAATCAGAAAGCAGTGTCTTAGATTCTTCTCACAGGAGTCAACTGCTTCTGATTGTGGAAAAGGAATTTCCCTTATGTCTGAAGCATACACTCCTGTTCTTTGATTGATTCATTTCTCACATGTGATTTTTCTCTGTCAAGTGTTTAAAAGTGACCATTTTCTGTAAAAACCTGTCAGCCCTAGATAGTTAAGTTGCAGGAAAAAAAAGAGAGAGAGAGAAAGAAATCTAACCGTTATATGTAAGCATCAGCTATTAAACTGAATCCGCTAATACCTAAGATTCAGAAATACAACTAACAAATATATCTGTTTTGACTGACTCTCCCCCTTAGGCTAATTTTTAAAGTTAAGGGTTAAGATTTCTGATTGATTAGACCTTTTCTCACAGGGTCATGTTTTAGTAGGCCAGATTCCTTGAAACACTTGGGATATGCATGTACAGTTGTGGAAAAACTAACTTTATACACTGGTATCCCTCATTAAATGGGCTTGAAGCCAAAATTCTAAGCTGAGGTATATTACATTTTGTTTATTGATTATTCTCTCTTCACACAAGACATTAGCCAAAGGTGGAATTGTGGTAGCGTCGTACGTATACCCAAGACACCAGGAAAATTTTTATTCCTAAAAATCCAAATTCATCTTTAGCCTCTTATAATTTTTACTGCATAATTAACAATAATGTTTGACACTGTCATCCACTTGACAGAATCTAATTTGGAGCATCTGGTGTTATTTAGCCAAGAGCCTAGTTCTATTCTCCCAGTACAAAAGGGTTCTGATTAATTAATCATTGCCCAAACCTGAATAATACATTAAAGATAAACTTCAATGCTAAGTGAAAAACAAACGGGAAAGTTTTTTTTTTTTTTTTTTTTTTTTTTTTTTATACTTTTAATTTTTGGGTTCATTTTCAATAACTTGCGGGTTTTTTACATATGTAAACTTGTGCCATGTTGGTGTGCTGCACCCATCAACTCGTCAGCACCCATCAATTCGTCATTTATATCAGGTATAACTCCCAATGCAATCCCTTCCCCCTCCCCCGGCATGATAGGCCCCGATGTGTGATGTTCCCCTTCCCGAGTCCAAGTGAGCTCATTGTTCAGTTCCCACCTATGAGTGAGAACATGTGGTGTTTGGTTTTCTCTTCTTGTGATAGTTTGCTAAGAATGAGAGTTTCCAGCTGCATCCATGTCCCTACAAAGGATGCAAACTCATCCTTTTTTATGGCTGCATAATATTCCATGGTGTATATGTGCCACATTTTCTTAATCCAGTCTGTCACAGATGGACATTTGGGTTGATTCCAAGACTTTGCTATTGTAAATAGTGCCGCAATAAACATACGTGTGCATGTGTCTTTATAGCAGCATGATTTATAATCCTTTGGGTATATACCCAGTAGTGGGATGGCTGGGTCATATGGTACATCTAGTTCTAGATCCTTGAGGAATCGCCATACTGTTTTCCATAATGGTTGAACTAGTTTACAATCCCACCAACAGTGTAAAAGTGTTCCTATTTCTCCACATCCTCTCCAGCAC
>NC_045442.1:26540069-26540492 GCF_002776525.5 Piliocolobus tephrosceles
ACCAACAGTGTAAAAGTGTTCCTATTTCTCCACATCCTCTCCAGCACCTGTTGTTTCCTGACTTTTTCATGATTGCCATTCTAACTGGTGTGAGATGGTATCTCATTGTGGTTTTGATTTGCATTTCTCTGATGGCCAGTGATGATGAGCATTTTTTCATGTGTCTGTTGGCTGTATGAATGTCTTCTTTTGAGAAATGTCTGTTCATATCCTTTGCCCACTTTTTGATGGGGTAGTTTGTTTTTTTCTTGTAAATTTGTTTGAGTTCTTTGTAGATTCTGGATATTAGCCCTTTGTCAGATGAGTAGATTGCAAAAATTTTCTCCCATTCTGTAGTTTGCCTGTTCACTCTGATGGTAGTTTCTTTTGCTGTGCAGAAGCTCTTTAGTTTAATCATATCCCATTTGTCAATTTTGGCTTTTG
>NC_045442.1:26540892-26541227 GCF_002776525.5 Piliocolobus tephrosceles
CATCCTTTTTTATGGCTGCATAATATTCCATGGTGTATATGTGCCACATTTTCTTAATCCAGTCTGTCACAGATGGACATTTGGGTTGATTCCAAGACTTTGCTATTGTAAATAGTGCCGCAATAAACATACGTGTGCATGTGTCTTTATAGCAGCATGATTTATAATCCTTTGGGTATATACCCAGTAGTGGGATGGCTGGGTCATATGGTACATCTAGTTCTAGATCCTTGAGGAATCGCCATACTGTTTTCCATAATGGTTGAACTAGTTTACAATCCCACCAACAGTGTAAAAGTGTTCCTATTTCTCCACATCCTCTCCAGCACCTGTTG
>NC_045442.1:26541327-26666747 GCF_002776525.5 Piliocolobus tephrosceles
AGTGTAAAAGTGTTCCTATTTCTCCACATCCTCTCCAGCACCTGTTGTTTCCTGACTTTTTCATGATTGCCATTCTAACTGGTGTGAGATGGTATCTCATTGTGGTTTTGATTTGCATTTCTCTGATGGCCAGTGATGATGAGCATTTTTTCATGTGTCTGTTGGCTGTATGAATGTCTTCTTTTGAGAAATGTCTGTTCATATCCTTTGCCCACTTTTTGATGGGGTAGTTTGTTTTTTTCTTGTAAATTTGTTTGAGTTCTTTGTAGATTCTGGATATTAGCCCTTTGTCAGATGAGTAGATTGCAAAAATTTTCTCCCATTCTGTAGTTTGCCTGTTCACTCTGATGGTAGTTTCTTTTGCTGTGCAGAAGCTCTTTAGTTTAATCATATCCCATTTGTCAATTTTGGCTTTTGTTGCCATTGCTTTTGGTGTTTTAGACATGAAGTCCTTGCCCATGCCTATGTCCTGAATGGTACCACCTAGGTTTTCTTCTAGGGTTTTTGTGGTATTAGGTCTAACATTTAAGTCTCTATCCCATCACAAGACAGGGATGCCCTCTCTCACCACTCCTATTCAACATAGTGTTGGAAGTTCTGGCTAGGGCAATCAGGCAAGAGAAAGAAATCAAGGGTATCCAGTTAGGAAAAGAAGAAGTCAAATTGTCCCTGTTTGCAGATGACATGATTGTATATTTAGAAAACCCCATTGTCGCAGCCCAAAATCTCCTTAAGCTGATAAGCAACTTCAGCAAAGTCTCAGGATACAAAATTAATGTGCAAAAATCACAAGCATTCTTATACACCAGTAACAGACAAACAGAAAGCCAAATCAGGAATGAACTTCCATTCACAATTGCTTCAGAGAGAATAAAATACCTAGAAATCCAACTTACAAGGGATGTAAAGGACCTCTTCAAGGAGAACTACAAACCACTGCTCAGTGAAATCAAAGAGGACACTAACAAATGGAAGAACATACCATGCTCATGGATAGGAAGAATCAATATCGTGAAAATGGCCATACTGCCCAAGGTTATTTATAGATTCAATGCCATCCCCATCAAGCTACCAATGAGTTTCTTCACCGAATTGGAAAAAACGGCTTTAAAGTTCATATGAAACCAAAAAAGAGCCCGCATTGCCAAGACAATCCTAAGTCAAAAGAACAAAGCTGGAGGCATCACGCTACCTGACTTCAAGCTATACTACAAGGCTACAGTAACCAAAACAGCATGGTACTGGTACCAAAACAGAGATATAGACCAATGGAACAGAACAGAGTCCTCAGAAATAATACCACACATCTACAGCCATCTGATCTTTGACAAACCTGAGAGAAACAAGAAATGGAGAAAGGACTCCCTATTTAATAAATGGTGCTGGGAAAATTGGCTAGCCATAAGTAGAAAGCTGAAACTGGATCCTTTCCTTACTCCTTATATGAAAGTTTTCTTATTTAAAGAAGCCAGAGTTTCCTAGTAATAGAAATATAACAATGAGTAAGTTTTAGCACTTAAACTTGTAACAGGTATCAACCCAAGCATGTAGCAGACAAAATATTTTCTTAGATGACTGAAATTTTGGGTTCAGCCAGCAGAGCTCACCACTTGCCCTGGGGTGTATATCGTCTGCTTCTCTCTCAGACACACTCTTTTGCCCTCGATGTGTTGCTATTCTCCTTTTAAAGGGTCCTTAGTACGGGTTTCCGAAACACAGTTACTGCTACTGTCATTAAACATGGCCTTAGTATCATGTGACTGTGTCAAAATAACTCCTTCATAAAAGCCATCCTTCTGTTTCTGGTTCTGTCCCTTCTATGGTTTTTCCCTTGGGCTGAATATAGATTGCTTTTCTACTCCACCCAAAAAATGTTGTCACTTACGATGTGAATGGGTGTGAAAAGTTACACTTAAGGTAAGCTTCCATAGAGGAGATAGCTCAACTCTGAAGGTCCTGAGATATTTTCCATCTTCACATACTCCATAAAGTATTTATTTATAAGTACTTATTAGATATTATTAAAAAATTCATTGAAAAATATTTACTTTGCAAATATCACATCCCTGGAAAGTTCTAGGCATTGGGGCTACAGCAGTGAACAAAACAATGCCCTCCTACTTTCATGGAACTTACACCCTAATTGAAAGACAAATTAACAAATAAATGTAGAGTATAGGATTTAAAGTAGTGTTAAGTACCATGACAAAAAATGAAGCAAAGTTAAGTAGAAAGACAGTATTGTTACAAAGACCTTGTCAGGCGTTACTGGGCACCACTTACATATAGTGCTGTATACTAAAGCTCACTCTCTGTAATGCACTTTCTTTCAGTCCGACAATCAAGATAGAAAATACCTAATCCTAAATAAAATACAATGTCAAAATGATTGAGGCAATAAGAAAAGTACAAAGCAGTATCAAAAGACTTAGAAAGAAGGAAAGACCCCACCCAGGTAGCCAGAGAGTAAAGGCTTTTTGTTGTTGTTGTTATTGTTGTCGTTGGAGTCATGGTCTCATTCTGTCGCCTAAGAGTGCAGTGGCATGATCGCAGCTCGGCTCACTGCAGCCTTGACTTCATGGGCTCAGGTGATCCTCCCACCTCTGCCTCCTGAATAGCTGGGACTACAGACATGCGCCACTACGCCTGGTTATTTTTTGTATTTTTTTAAGAGACAGGGTTTCGCCACATTGCCCAGACTGGTCTTGAACTCCTGAGTTTAGGCAATCTGCCCGCCTCTGCCTCCCGAAGTGCTGGGATTATAGGCGTGAGCCAGCGCACCCGGCAAGTGTCCTAAACAGGGGCATGAGAGATGGGCTTGGGTAAAGATGGGACTCCAGTCTCAGGGAACAACTGGCGCAAGGACATAACATTGGGAAAATATTGGCAATGCACGGCAGTAACAAATGGTCCATTTTGGCTAGCATGCAGTAAAAGCAGGATACTACTGAGAGAACAGAGTGTGAAGTTAGCTTGTAGCCAAGTGTTGAAGGGCTTTGAATGCCAAAGTGAGAAGTTTGAATATAAGAGCAACTTTAACAAAAATATGTAAAGTACTTTTTCTGATAATCAGAACCCATTTTCATTATGTAAAATAGATACCATGCCTAATAATACGATTTCTGGTAGAAAAGTGAGTTAAAGCTACAGTAACAAAATAATAACCTATCAGGGCTGTAGAGACAATCTTAAAGTGGAAAGGGTTGCACAATGCCATGCGGGCTTATGGGCATCCACTATGGTAGTTTTGTTTTTAATGATTTGTTCTACTGACACCTGGACTTTATCTAAAATAAAACAGAATGCTGGCTGGGCATGGTGGCTCATGCCTGGAATTCCAGCACTTTGGGAGGCTGAGGTGGGCAGATCACTTGAGGTCAGGAGTTCAAGACCAGGCTGGCCAACATGGTGAAACCCTGTCTCTACTAAAAATACAAAAATTAGCCAGGTGTGGTGGTGCATACCTGTAATCCCAGCTACTTGGGAGGCCGAGGCAGGAGAATGGCTTGAACCCGGGAGGCAGAGGTTGTGGTGAGCTGAGATCGGGCCACTGTACTCTGGCCTGGACAATAGAGCGAGACTCCATCTCAAAAAATAAAGAAAAGAAAAGAAAATACAACAAAACAAAACAGAATGTCAGATGATCCTTTCCTGGAAACTTTATGAAATCCAAATACGTAGCCACCATCACGATAGAGGGACTGTCTATGAAATATCAAGCCTTCTTTGCTTTATGCTGTTTCATGCCTTCTACTCTAACTGGTAGCCCCAGAGTGTTTTGGGTCCTCATGAGAGGCTTATCCTAATTCAAGATTGCATTTTTCTGGGAGGTGTTTAGATTTCAGCAACTAACACAGGAATTTAGAAAGCCAAATAATCCCTTGTTTGGAATCAAAGCCGTTCCTCCTTTCAGATTCTTTGCTTCCTGTTTATATCAAAAATATGCTTCTTTTCCCAGCCTCTGACATACATGGGGCTCATGTCACTGCCCAATGTGTAAAGAGTTTTTAAAGTCTGCATTTTCTCACCCATCCATTCTGGGTTGTCTGTTGATTTGTGTAGACTTTAGACACTTTTGCCTTTGAGGTCTCTTTATCCATAAAAATATATTTTGATTGTATTTATATAGATATATTTTTAGTAGTATAAAAATTATAATATATTAAATATATTTATCGATAAACATAAATATGTTAAATATGTTTATCGATAAATATATTAATGTGGCCAGATGCAATCGCTCATGCCTGTAACCTCAGTACTTTTAGAGGCCAAGGCAGGAGGATTGCTTGAGGCCGGGAGTTCAAGACCAACCTGGGCAAAATAATGAGTCAAAAAACTTAAACATTAGCCAGGTGGCCAGGCATGGTGCCTCACACTGGGAGGCTGAGTCAGGAAGATCACAAGTTCAAGAGATCGAGCACTCTGGGAGGCTGAGTCAGGAAGATCACAAGTTCAAGAGATCGAGACCATCTGGCCAACATGGTGAAACCCTGTCTCTACTAAAAATACAAAACTTAGCTGGGTGTGGTGGCACATGCCTGTAGTCCCAGCTACTCAGGAGACTGAGGCAGGAGAATCACTTGAACCTGGGAGGCAGAGGTTGCAGTGAGCTGAGATCACGCCACTGCACTACAGCCTGATGACAGAGCAAGACTCCGTCTCAAAAAAAAAAAAAAAATTAGCCAGGGGTGGTGGCAACCACCTGTAGTCCCACCTACTTGGGAAACTGAGGTGGGAAGGATTGCTTAAGCTCAGGAGTTCAAAGTTGTAGTGAGCTGTTATCATGTCACTGTATTTCAGCCTGGGTGACAGAGTAAGACCCCAACTGAAAAAAAAAAAAGAAGATATATATACACAGAATACACACACATACACACACACACGAATATATATGCATGTTATTTGTTTAAACATTTTTCTCAAAAGTTTTTTTCCTGACTTTAAAATAAATTAAAACATTGGCATGGCCCCTTAAAACTATTGTGTGTCTTAGGCATTCTGAAAACTCTGCCTAATGGATAGGTTGACTCTTTTCCCTTTCTGAGGAGAATTGGTGATGAGCTGAATTGAAAACCAGAATGCATGGCTGGGCCCAAGTTGTCCATGCCCTATAACACTCTACAAATATGAAGTTCAAGTCAGATATTACATACCCTGAAAAGACCTCCCAGTTGTACAGTAGGAACATTGGGAAAGGTCAGATTCATTTTACTGACCTTTTCATTCTGGTCAATATTGGCAGCTGCAATTTCCTATTTGCAGCAAATTTAGGAAAAGTATGGACCTCAGAGTACTTACATGAAAACCACCAGGGTTCATTAAAATTCAGCTTCCTAGGACCCTTATAATGAAATCAAGTATTTTGAATCAGAATCTCAGTGTTTGATGTAAATAAATCTTACGCACACTTAAGCTTTTAGGCACTGTCCTAAAACAAAAATCTGATTGGATTGCTCCCCTTTAGCAGTTCCTCATTGCAGAATAAAGCCTAACTCTTTAACCTGGCATTGATGGTCCTTCATAATACGGTCCTGGTCTCTCAAGGCCTGATACCCCAGACTGAAGGATCTGAACTTACTCAAATGCTCATTCTCCTCTTTTGGCCTAAACTCCCGATCTTTCAGGGCACTATCAGTTTCATACGCCTTATATCAAATGCTGTCCATCTCCTGCAGCATGTGTTAGCCCTTTGATATAAAACTGACCCCCCTTTCCATCTATCTGATACAGCACCTATAATACATCATTGCATTTGTTTAGCTGTCACTTTTTTTTTTCTCTTTTTTTTTGGGGGGGGACACAGTCTCGCTCTGTCTCCCAGGCTGGAATGCAGTGGCGCCATCTTGGCTCACTGCAACCTCCGCCTCCCGGCTTCATGCCGTTCTCCTGCCTCAACCTCCCAAGTCGCTGGGACTACAGATGCCCGCCACAACACCCGGCTAATTTTTTGTATTTTCAGTAGAGACGGGGTTTCACCATATTGGCCAGTCTGGTCTCGACCTCCTGACCTTGTGATCCACCCGCCTTGGCCTCCCAAAGTGCTAGGATTACAGGTGTGAGCCATCATGCCCAGCTGACTTTTTTTTTTTTTTTTTTTACAAATTAGAATAATCATTTTTTAAATGCAGGACCTATTTCTTATGTATTTGTTTATTTCATAAATTACAATGCTTGTTTTCTTAAATTAGGCCACATTTCTTATTTATTTGTGAGTTTTCTTTTGTGGGGGAAAGCATGTGTGTGTGTTTATGTATTTATGTGTTTATGTATGTGTGTATGTATTTATTTATTTTTTGAAATAGAGTCTCGCTCTGTCGCCCAGGCTGGAGTGCAGTGGCACAATCTTGGTTCACTGCACGCTCCACCTCCCAGGTTCACGCCATTCTCCTGCCTCAGCCTCCTGAGTAGCTGGGACTACAGGCACCCACCATGCCCGGCTAATTTTTTGTATAGTAGAGATGGGGTTTCACCGTATTAGCCAGATGGTCTTGATCTCCTGACCTCGTGATCCGCCCACCTCGGCCTCCCAAAGTGCTGGGATTACAGGTGTGAGCCACCGTGCCCGGCCCTATGTATTCATTTATATTTTGAATCCTTAAGGCTAAACACAGAATTTGGCCAATGTTAGTCATGCAGGATATCTTGACTTCTTTCTTTTCTTTTTCCTCGTTTTATTGTTTAATGAGGAGATGACTAGGTATTTATTTGGTTAGATAAGGTTGAGATTGAGAATCAGGGTGAAGATCACCAGAAAAATATTGCAAACAAATGGTTAAAAAGAAAGATCTCCTGATGTCATTATACATAGTTCTCCATCGCAGGCTTTTGTTGTTGTTTCCAGCAGGATAAAGAAGAGAAAAATTAGAAAAGAATTGACATTGATGGTTGTAGGCGACCTGTTGTTCGTGTGAACAAGAATGGGAACACCAGCAAGGAAAGTCACACCCCGCCAGGAGAATATCAGTGTAGACAAGCTGTGGAAGTCCTCCTTGTATGGAACATTACCAAAGACCTAGACATGAAGTGAGCAGGGCTTTCAAAAAGATGATTTGGTTCAATTCAATCACTATTTATTGAACAGAGACACAGATCTTCCTTTATGAAGCTTTTTATCTTAGTGGGGTAGACAGGCATTAATCATGAAATCCCACGATTAAACACTCCATTGCCAACTTTAGTAGGTATCATAGACAGTTTCCTGTGGAAGGGCTGGCAGAAGAGGCTGGTGGTGGTGAAACGTGAGGCTGAAGGGATAGGACAGGGCCAGATTGTGTCAGGGAGGAGAGTGGCTCGGGGGCCCACGATGACCTTGAACAGCTGAAGACAATAGAGAAATTAGACACTTAGCAAGCTTGACAGGAAGGGAAGGAGCCCACCACAATGAGTACCAAGACTCGTTAACTTGTTAAATAATGTTAAAGAAAATCAGAAAACCTGTATTGCTTTGTTCGCTGGAGAGCTGTTCTTCCTGAAACTCAGTGCCATTATTGTGTGTTTCCCTTATGTTTCCATGAAAAGAGCATCGTTTTATCTGGCAAGGGAGAACATGAATCATTCAATTGGCAAAATCAGCATTGTAAGACTTACCTTCCAACATAAAACCTGCAGGTTGAATGAAAACCCGTGACAAAAGTCTTGTTAAAATTCCCATTGCTGCGTCCTCCTCTCTGAAGACATGGGTTAAACAGGGGTTTTCTTTTTCCTTAGATGCTTTCCAGTTTTTTACCCAGCCTAGATCTTAATGACTGAGGATCCAGAGAGAGATCTTAACATTTCCCTGGAAATATTTTCTTACGATTAAAAAGGTTTGTCTTACAGAATTCTCTTTTATTATTTTTTCTTTCTGACAAATTTTTTTTAGCTTAATTTAATAGTGTGTTTGAAGGGTAACAGAGCATGAAAAAGAATGAATTAGAAGCCTGGGATCTTTGGGATAAATTGAGAAATCTAGTTTAAATGTCTTAACAAATAAATTTATTCTTGGGATAGCCACAGAAGCCCCAACGTGGCCTTCTTGCCCATAAAACTGTGTCGGTGTTTAACAGTTCACTTCTGGCCAGGCGTGGTGGCTCACACCTGTAATCCCAGCACATTGGGAGGCTGAAGCAGGTGGATCACTTAAGGTCAGGAGTTCCAGACCAGCCTGGTCAACATGGTGAAACCTCATCTCTACTAAAAATACAACCATTAGCCAGGTGTGGTGGCAGACACCTGCAATCCCAGCTACTTGGGGGGCTGAGGCAGGAGAATTGCTAGAATCCAGGAGGCGGAGGTTACAGTGAGCTGAGATTGCACCTCTGCACTCCAGCCTTGGCAACAAGAGTGAAACTCTGTCTGAAAAAAAAAAAAAAAAATAGTTCACTTCCCCGCTGATAAAATGGAAGCCTGAGCTAAATCAGGGGTTCCCTGTACATAGCATGAGAACCACCCCTCTATTTTTCCATGTGAAAGGAAGATACTGCCCATCTGTCACAACACATTCATGTGGAAGTAGGATGGCCTTAAAAAGTAGTCACCACCCAACAGATCCTAGTTAGCATAAGAGAGAAAACTTATTTACCAGCCTGATTCTAGATGCTCTCCAAAGATCTTTATAACTCCAGATGATGTGACTCTCTTTGAGATTTCTGTTTTAGAATTTGGTAAATGCCGGGCCCTTTCCTGCCAGGGTAGAGCTAGTCATTGTTATTACTGTCGTTCCATAGTTCTTGTTTTTGTTAAGCTGCTGGATAATTCTACAGTGCCAGAAATGATTACACCGGACTCACAGAATGAAATTTATAGATACAAGTTCTAAATCACAACAGGAGATGCGTGGCTGTGTGATTTACTGTGATTATTTCAAGCATAATTACCGGAGATGTGCTTAAGAGTTTGCTGTACTTCAGGGTTGACAGCACTGTGTTGAAGACTACTATCTCTTTGCTTAAAATAGTGCATTTTAAGGTTAATGAAATCTTTATTATGGACTCAGATTTGAAACTGGAACAAGAATTTTTAATTTAAGAAAGCTTTGCATTTTTCCAAAATGCCTTAAGAGCTGTGCTTTTCATGTTGTCAAAGCCTAAAAGATCAATAGGGAACATGTTATTATTCTCATTTGGAATAAAGAAATCGAGGCACTTTAACACTAATTGCTTTGTCTAGGAAACAGAGACACATGATCTGAAAGCCTTGTTTGAAACATAGTGCCTTAGCCCCTCCGTCGGACCAATCGAAGGGTTCTGAGGTCTGTGTTCTCACTTCTTCACCTTTCGCTAGACAGCTGGATTTATGTACTGGGCTTCTATATAAAATTCTATTGAATATAGGAACAAAAATGTTTAAAAACTATGGGTGTAGGGGAAGGAAAAAAAGCTGGGAGTTTGAGTGTATTTCAATTGCAAGTTAAAAATCACGTGTGGGACTAAAACTGACTCCATAACTAGAGGAATTATTGCTCCTGTAACTAATATGTCAAGCTGACAGACCTAACTTCAGGCCCCCTTGGATCCTAATGCTGACGTTATCAGAAATCTCCTTTCTCACTTTTCTTTCCTTCTTTCTTTTTAAATCCCCTTTAGAAGTTGTCCTTTCTTGCTTTTCAACTCAACGTTTATCTAAATACATTTCATTCTTGGCCAAGACGTTTCAGAAAGTGGCAGAGATAAACAACATCATGAAATGCTTCCCTGCAGCAGCAAGAGAGACCCTGTTTCCAATGTGCTGTCCTGGGTAAATCACTATGTGGGAATATATGTGGGAAAATATATTGTATTTTACTGTTTTTTTTCCTAAATTCAAATTATTTCCTATTACAAATTTGTTCTGAACTTGTATTTTTCTTCCTGCTTAGTGATAATACATCTGAGAGATTTTTGTATGTGTCAATACGTGTAAATCTACCTTATTCTTATTGCATAGTATTACATTGTACAGATAAAATATTATTTAATGATTTTGCCAATAATGGGCATTTAAGTTGTTCGAGGATTTTTTGTTGTTATTGTTGTTGTAGCAAACAATGTATTCTATTAACAGCCTTTTACATACTCCTTGGGCTGTGTATGAGATTCTTACTCTAGGATAGATACCAGGAGATAGATCTGCTGGGTTAAAAGGTTTTGGCATTTCCAACACTGGTAAATACCATCTAACTTTCAGAGAGTTTCACCAGTCTCATTAGGTTTTTAAATGCTAATGATGCTACTGCTGCTACCAAATCCTTGTGGCTGCTCTGCCAGGTACTATGCTAAGTGTTCTATATACATCATCTTATGTAATCCTTACAACAACCCCTAATCAGGTTTCTTTGTGTGTGCTGATATTATCATGATCATTTTGCAGAAGGGGACATTGAGGCTTAGAGAGTTCTTGTCACTGGCCTAAATTCAGAAAGGTGCTTTTCTTGTCTTTATAAACTAAAGATTGGCTTTACATACTAAAGTGAGAGGGTATTTTACTTGTGACATCCTAGCTGCTCAGTGAAGAAATTTGTCCTTGAGTCTTGGGCCAAATATGATTAAGGGGTGAATTCACAAATGTTCTGTCCCTGGGTTCTGGATATGTGATTTGGATTGCATATAGTATTTCTGCAGTTATTAGCTGGCATAATTAAATGTGGAGTGCAACCCAAAGTCAGTAAGAGAAAATTGCTGCTAAAGTTCCTGCCGATCTGAGCATAAGACCCCAGAGAAAATTAACGTGACAAGGAGAAAACTGGAAAAGCCCCCAAAACCCTGGGCCATTAGTTAAAGCAACACACGTATCATAGAGTAGGGTGTTTCTCTTTGGAGTCATTGGCTATTGTGTAGCATGGTTAGTGTGGCGATAGCAGTGACTTGGGAATCCTGGAAGGATATAAATGTTATCACTTTGCCACTGGCTTAGTAGGTTTAGTGGTTACTTGTTTATTTTTATTAGAGATGGGGTCTCACCCTGTCACCCAGGCTAGACTGCAGTGTTGTGATTCTGCCTCATGGCAGCCTCAACTCCTGGACTTAAGCAGGAGCCTGGCTAATTTTTTTCTTTTTAGGTAGAAATGGGGCCTCACTACATTGCCCAGACTGGTCTTGAACTCCTGGCCTCAAGTGATCCTCCCACCTCAGCCTCCCAAAGTGTTGAGATTATAGACGTGAGCCACTGTTCCGGGGCCTTAGTTGTTAGTAAGTAGCCTTATTTTACTATATCCTGTGAAGAAATGTGTTTATTTAACTTTCAGTTATTGTGGTCAGATGTCTAGTTCTATTTAACATAGATTGCAGTGGTGAAACATGTCTAGTCTCTTTAAAAAATAGATCAGCTACTGAGCTCTTAGGAGGTGGTTAATTAGTGACTGCTGAGACTGAGAGGCCCCCCATGCCTTCCGGCTGAACCCGCAGGGGAGCCAGAGAGGAAAGAAAGATGCTTCTTCCTGCTGCTTTTCCAGAAAGATTGGGCTGAACTCAGTTATTCTGAGAAGCAGGAAAGAATCAGACCAGAACATTTAAGTGACTTTGCCTCATGCTAAAGAATATTAAAATATTCTTGGCACATTTACATTTTAGAAGTTTCTACAGGACAAACAAGAGGACAGCATTATATAGGGCCAGAATTTTCAGTTAGCTTGGCATACTTTCAGAAGTTTGTCTTTTTTTTTTAGACAGAGTCTCGCTCTGTTGCCCAGGCTGGAGTGCAGTAGCACCATCTAGGCTGACTGCAAACTCCGCCTCCCCAGTTCATGCCTCAGCCTCCCAAGTAGCTGGGATTACAGGCACCCGCCACTATGCCTGGCTAATTTTTTGTATTTTTAGTAGAGACGGGGTTTCACCTTGTTAGCCAGGATGGTCTCGATCTCCTGACCTTGTGGTCCGCCCACCTCAGCCTCCCAAAGTGCTGGGATTACAGGCATGATTCCTTTTTTCTTTTTGTTTACCTGAAACAAAGAAAGTCATCCTTTTTTTATTTTACACGTTTTAGATTACGTTCATATTATTTAGCTTAATTGTGCTTAGTAGTTTGTTTATGTTTTGCTTTGTAAATGACTCCTCTTTATTTTGCATTAACTCTAAAGGTGTTTCCTTGGCATTTTTGTTAGCATTCAGGATTGAAAGACTGTCATGCCTTAAGCTTTGGTTAAAGTTCGGTTTTGGTAACTTTTCTGTTAGTCTCCAAAAAAGAACTAATTGTTGCTGACCTATAAGCAGGGATTAAAAGACAGAGTGTAATATTGAATATTAAATGTGTATTATCTCATTTAATCCTCACTACCCACCCCCCCACCCCGGTGGTGGGGTGGGGGTGGGGTGGACGGTGTCTACTTTCCTCTTTATCCCCATTTTACCAGTTTAAAACAAAGAATTTAAGCGGTTTGCCTGAGACCACATAGCTACTAGGCAGCCGATTCAGAGCTGGAAGTCACCTCTGATTTTAGGACTCCTGTACATTACATGGCTAAGTGCTTGCTTGCTTTTCCTTCTCAGCTTCTTCTCCCTACATTTTTTCCTACACGTTTTCTACAGTTGTAGGAGAAATTTGTTTTTCTTTTCCTTTTTGTTTTCCCCATCTAGGGAAGCTTATGAAGATTCAATTCAGGCTTTGATGAATCTCCCCGATTTTCCTCTATAGCTTTGTTTGGTGACACCTGGCTGTAAATAACTAAATGGAGAAATTAAAAACAAATAAAGGGCCGGGTGCAGTGGCTCACGCCTGTAATCCTAGTACACTGGGAGGCTGAGGCGGGTGGGTCACCCGAGGCCAGGAGTTTGCGACCAGCCTAACATGGTGAAACCCCGTCTCTACTAAAAATACAAAAATTAGCAGGGCCTGGTGGTACACGCCTGTAATCCTAGCTACTCAGAGGGCTGAGGCACAAGAATCGCTTGAACCTGGGAGGCAGAGGCTGCAATGAGCGAAGATCACACCACTACACTCCAGCCTGGGCAACAGAGTGAGTCCTTGTCTGAAAATAAATAAATAAATAAAAATCAATAAAGTGACCTCAAAACAAAGCACATAGAAAGTTTCTCCCTTTGAAATTTGGTTTGGCTCTTAATGAGCAAGTTTCTCCTATTAGCCTCTCTAGCTGAAGCAATTGGGACTAATGATCCTTTTCTGGTGTTTACCTCAAAGGGATATTATAAGAATTGGATGAGTCATTTGCAGGAAAAACAATATAATGTTCAATATTCTGAAAATTGCACCAAGTTTCTCCATGATTTTGCCTGAAACTGATTTTATATGAGAAAGATGCTGGGTTTCCCCACTCCCACAGCTCATTTATAAAATGTGCCAATATTTATTCAAGTTTCTTTGAGTCCGGGAGCCACATAGAAATGCAAACATATTATGGTTGTTTGATTCTTCTTGAGCTATCAGGGCTGTATGCAGTTCTGAAATGAGTACATTGGCCTATTGCTTCTCCCCAGGAGCTTGCGGTAGCCTGCCCTCACGCACTTCACAGCCAGTTATATAACTTGTGTAACCATGGAAGCATCTCACCATCACTGAGCCTTTTGGTAGACTGACTTCATATATTTGGTTCCTAATGTTTTGTTTTGTTTCTTGAGACAGTCTCAGTCTGTCGCCCAGGCTGGGGTGCAGTGGCACAATCTCAACTCACTGCACCCTCTGCCTCCCAGGTTAAAGCAATTCTCCCTCCTTAACTTCTTGACAAGCTGGGATTACAGGTGTGTTCCACTGCGCCCAGCTAATTTTTGTATTTTTAATAGAGTGGGGGTTTCACCATGTTGGCCAGGATGGTCTCAAACTCCCGACCTCAAATGATCCACCTGCCTCGGCCTCCCAAAGTGTTGCAATTACAGGCGTGAGCCACCGCGCCCAGCCTGGTTCCTAATTTAAAACATAAATGATCACATAGAAAACCAGCAAGAATGAGCCTTCTTTATAAATAGAAGCCTGAACGATAAGGAGGATGATTATAGCACTCAATTAAATGTTTCAGAATTTGGCATTTTCTTAACCACGAGATTTCCTTGACTCACATGAGAGTTGGGTGGTGGTCTGGGTGCAGATATTTTCACAGAGCATATTCATGAGATGCAGGATGAGAAGGAAGCGCTGCTTAAAGAGGTCTCAGTGCTTTGGATCTCAGGTAGTAGCTATCAGGTATAGCTCTCACGTGTTGAAATCTCTGTTAAGAACAGTCCCATGGAGCCAGCTCAGGGAGATGCAATGACTCTTTGAGCCAGTCAACCCAAATAGCTTGATGAGGTCACCTCTGGGCTTGGTGGGCAGAGGACTTAAGTTCACTTATGCCAGTGTCATCAACTCTCTCCTCAATGTATTATAGGTCTGCATTATATGTGTCTGGGAACATAGAGAATACTGGCACTGGTTCAAGTCTCCTCATTTCTACCTCACGAATGCAATTGTCCCTCAGTATCCATGAGAAATTCATTCCTGGACTCCATGAATACCAAAATCTGCAGATGCTCAAGTCCTTATATAAATGCTGTACTATTTGCGTAAAGCCTACGCACATTACATCAAATTATCTGTAGATTACTTAGAATGCCTACTACAATGTAAACTCTATGACAATAGTTGTTATACTATTTTTATTCATATTTTTATTGCTGTATCAAAATGAAAGGATCTAATAATTCAGCATTTCTTTCTCATGACCAAAGTATTAAACATTTTCCCCTTCATGCAGGTTAGATTAAATGAAACTATACATAGAGATGGGCTTTTAATTTCACTCTGCTCCTAGCAAATATAACGTTATGGGATACTGGAAATATGTAGGCTCAAGAATCACACTGTCTGTGTTCAAATCCTGATTCTGCACTTACAAGCAATATATATATATATATATATATATATATATATATATATATATATATATTATTTACAAACTATATATATTATATATAATATATGTTATAAACATGTAATATATATTTTATATATTGTTTGTAATATATAATATTGAGACATAAAATGGGAGATCTATACTTATAAGGTTGATTTCATAGGATATTTGTGAGGATTAAAGGAGACCATCCAAGTAAAGCACTTAAGAGTGTAAGTATTCTAGAAATGCTGTCCTTTTACCTATTAGTCTATTCTAAAACACATTAGCGATTTAATGATCCTCAAATGTGAAATAGCTTTTAAGTGAGATATGGGTTTTCCATTGATAGGCAAAGCAAGTTAGAAGAGGAAAAGCCCAAATTGTAGGTGATGTTTGCAATCAATCAGTGAGCCCTATGCCTCATCTGTAGAAAATCTGATTGACCGTGGAGCTCCAGATGATTTAACACTATGCATAGTTCCCTGATTAACTTTTAATCTATTACTAATGATAAATATGAGATTCTTTTTCTCTCCATGCTGCAAAAGCATGGTTCTGCTGGTATGGTGTTGCTTGAATGGTAGGGCTCTAAGCTGCTGTGTTCAGGTGAAGGTACTCTCATTTAATCATGTAATGGGAAGAGATATTCTTGATGAGAAGCACAGCACCTGACTCACTATGCTTTCCTCCAAAGAGAACCATGCATAATATTACACGTGAAGTTTTGGTGTTCTTTTATTTTTGTTTTTGTTTTTTTTTTTTTTTAAGATTCACTGGACCAAATGCTCTAAGTTGCCTTAGAAAAACGCTGGCTCACAATGTGAGTCTCCACATCTAAAAAGATGTCGGGGGCCTGGAAATCATCTGGATCTGGGTCAGTGTATTCAATCTAATCTAGAAATTGCTTGGGATTAAAAAAAAAGGTGGTAATGAATATACTAAGCTTTTTAAATGTTACAGATGCCCAATTAAAATTGTACATGCATTTGTGTTCTTGATTATACAGAATAGCGAAATCATTCCAGCGTTTAGATATTTCTTCAGCTGGATGATGATTACATTGATTATATCACCATGATCCAGAGATCAGGTTAGCATTCTTGTATAATTTAGTTAAAAATGAGTGAATAGATTAAATTGTTTTATATTTGAGTACAAAAATAAAACATGCCGTTTGTGGGGAAAACTTGTAAAAGGAGTTCTGGTGGAAAAGGCTGGGAGTCAATGTCCAGCTAACTCATCCTGCTGGGAGAGATGGTTCTGTCATTCTTTAGGTTTTAGATGGAGCTGTAGAGAGGCTTTGTTTCTTCTATGAACATTGTTTTTTTTGTTTTGTTTTGTTTTGTTTTTTGAGATGGAGTTTCACTCATGTTTCCCAGGCTGGAGTGCAATGGCGAGATCTCGGCTCACTGCAATTTGTGCCTCCCGGATTCAAGCAATTCTCCTGCCTCAGCCTCCCAAGTAGCTGAAATTACAGGCTCCTGCCAGCACACCGGGCTAAATTTTGTATTTTTAGTAGAGACGGGGATTTCACCATGTTGGCCAGGCTGGTCTCAAACTCCTGGCCTCAGGTGATCTGCCCGCCTCGGCCTCCCGAAGTGTTGGGATTACAGGTGTGAGCCACGACGCCCGGCCTGTTAATGTTATTTTTAATTGATGTATAAAACAAAGAAAGGTGGAAAGAACACAAATGCCTCTCATCCACACTTCCCTGATGAAGCAGTGTCTGTGCTCCTGACTCTGGGCTCTTTTCTGATACTTGGATCATGGTCAACTGTGTTGACTCGCTAGCCTGCAGCTCCCTCTCTACCCCTCCATACCATTTCTGTTTATGAGATCTTCTTTACTACGCAATCTAATTAAGACTTAACCAGGGTACTTCCAGATGTGACAAATAAGAGATTTTCCCGTTGAATTGATCTGCCTATCTCTGTTCTCTCCAAGCTGTCTCTTGGAAACCTCTTTCCAAATGTGTTTGTGATACTGATTAACAGTTTTCCCACCCCACTACCAATGAACTAGGGGATTAACTGGCTTATAATTGTATCTCACTTCTCCCAGAGCATCAGGAGTGATTAATGTGCCACATGCAGCTGCCTTGCTTAACGCTGTATTTCTTTATCTGGAGGCTCACCGGCTCCAGGCTCCCTCACCCCACATGGCTGGAAAGTTCTCCTGGAAGCAGAAACCCACTTACTTGTACTAGAGATGGCAGAATTGTGAAAATAAGAGAATAGGGGTGAGGATTTAAGAAAAGCAACAGAAACTTCGATAAGCCTCCAGGAGGGGAAAACAACTAGCTAGCTAAACTCTTAACACTTTCTTTATACCGTTAATGGGAGTATTTAATCTCTCTGATCTGTAGTCTATAAAATGAGAGAATCTCTATCTTATTGAACTGTTATGTGGTAATTTGCTACCTTAATTGGAGTAAGAGCTTAGCATAGTTGTTGGCATATAGAAATTGGTGTTTACTTTTAGGTGAATGTGTTTTTGTTCAAGTTCTCTATCATCACCTGTTTGCTATAGAGATCAGACACTTTGCTCAGCCTCTGCTATGCCCCCGCCAAGAATCATACTATTGTCTGTTTGTAGCTGCCGAGACTGAGGCTTTATGAAAAATAAGATTGGGAAAGCATAGCACATTATACTGGTTTTTAGAAACATGTTGATATGGTTTGGCTCTGCATCCCCACTCAAATCTCATTTCGAGTTGTGATCCTCAGTGTTGGAGGAGGGGCCTGATGGGAGGTGATTGGATCATGGGGGTGGGTTTCCCCCTTGCTCTTCTCGGGATAGTGAGTGAGTTCTCACGAGATCTGCGGATGTAAAAGTGTGTGGCACTTTCTCTCTGCGTACATTCTCGTTTCCGCTGGCGGTGAGAGTATGTGCTTGTTTCTCCTTTGCCTTCCACCGTGATTGTAAGTTTCCTGAGGCCTCCCCAACCAGCCCTCCTGTATAATCTGCAGAACTGTGAGTCAATGAAGCCTCTTTTCTTCATAAATTATCTAGTCTCAGGTAGTTCTTTATAGCAGTGTGAGAACAGACTAAATACATATGCCTTCCTTTAAAAAAGAAGATGGTGAGCTTGTTGTACAGGCAGATTTCAGGGTGGACAGGTTCAGTGGTGATTGTGGCAAAAATCCTTCCAGTAGTCAATTCTTGTTTTTAGGTTGATGACTGCAGCAGTGTGAGGGTATCATGTAGGTTAAGGTGCGCTGAGTAAAGAGACGGTGGGAAGGAGCCTTAATTGTGTTGTTTCAGCCCTGAATAATTGCCTCTCTCAGTGAACAGTTTCAGCAATAACAGCTCTGTTGTCATTCCCCCTGTGGCATTAGATGCTGTGGAGAACCGTCCAACTCACAAGACCCCTCTTTTCTGGAGACATCTGCACATATCCATAGGGCAACAAGGGGAGGTTCCCAGCAGGCTTATTTATAGAAAGTGATTCAGCTCTCCTAACTCATTGCTGGTTGATATCAGATTTCCTATTCCAGGAAACTAGAGGTAGAATAGGGGGGCAGCGGCTGTTTCTGTAATGGACAGAAAACATGAAACTCTAGGAGTTCTAGGGTGGATGTGATCTACCCAGAATGTGAACTGAAGAGTGAAAAAAAGGAAAAATTGCAGATAAGCAGAGAGAAATCAAGGAAAAACATGGACAATGAGCACTACAGGGATCTTGATGGTTTTTATGTCCTAATTTCAGCCCTCAAGTCTTTTGATCCATGCCGTGCCTCTTTAGAAATGTAATAACTTTCCCTTTATTTGTCATTTCTTGCTTAAATTAGTCCCAGCTGATGCCTGTTAATTGTTGCAGCAAGAGTTCTTACTAATGAACATGTGTGTCTACTTGTCTTATATGTATTTATATATATGGAATGCAGCTTAGGGCAACAGATCCAATTCAAACTGCAGTCCTTCAGAATCTTAGTCCCACAGAGAAGCAGTAAGGCTCTCCGTTCTTGGCTCTATCAAAAGGTCGCAAATGCTACCACTGATTCCTATGGGTACTCTTTTCACTCCACGGATATACCGGACTATGCATATGTCTGGGATGCTAAACATGATGGAATAACATATGGAGAAGAATAACATATCAATGTTAGTTCAGATTTCTGGCTTTGGAAAGCAGAAACACAGGGTCATAGTGAAGAAAAGTTGGGAATGGGAGCTGAAGAGAAGCAGATAAGAAGCTGAGTTTTGTGTGGAACACAAATATGGTTTGAAATGTTAGAGGTAGGCTCAGAGAGGATGTCATTTTGGCCAGGCATGGTGGCTTACGCCTGTAATCCCAGCACTTTGGGAGGGTGAGGAGCGAGGACTGTTTAAGTTCAGGAGTTCCAGCCTATAATGCACTATGATTGTGTCACTACACTCGAGCCTGGGTGACAAAGTGAGACCCTGTTCCCCCCACCAAAAAAAAAAAAAAAAGAGATACAAATTGGTTGTCATTCACATTTTGAGGCTATTAATGCAATGTTTTTCTTTTCTACTAACATCACACAAACCTTGCAGAAAAGTCAGTCTTTTTTCAATGAGAATGGAAAGAAATAAAGTCATTCAAGGCGGTTTGCCAAGTGATGTTACTCTGTGCCTCCAAGCCCTAGGCATTGATTCTTGAAATGACTCTAGGCATGATCACTTGCTTTCAGATTGCTAAGTTGATGATTATTATGGGCCATGGCTAGAAAAAAATGCATTAGAAATGGAAAAAAAAATCTGGCAAGGGTTGAAAAGGATCACTGGAAAGTTACTTTTTGATGAAACCAAATGAACTAGCTTAGCTATAAATGAAGAAACTATTGACACATTTAATAATTCTCATGGTCCAGGGGTTAGAAAAAAAGAGATTGTTCTATCAATATTTTCAAACCAAGATGAGAAACTTCTGACTTTTTTGTCTAATTTTATGTTTAGACTTCTGCTTCTGTCTGCATGAATACCCTCCACATAAGCTGAGCTGTCCCTTCAGAAACAAACCAGTTTCTGAGAAAAGAACAGTTTGAGAACTGTGAGCAGTAGTTTTTAATCTAATTGTTTCTCTGAGAATGGTCATGGGAAGCATGAAACTCTGAGATTTGGGTGAATTGCAGAAAAATTGGCATCTCTTGCGCCCTCCACAGTGTGACCTATTTCATTCATTCTTCTGCTGTTTGTCCTGTTCCTTTTTTGTCCTTGTGATTTTGTTGTTTTCTTAGTTGTCATCCAATCATTTTTCCTTCTTGTATTGCTTTCCCCTTTATTTCCATTTCCCTTTCTTTGGTTTTTAAAAATCTTTTCAGTTTTAAACTCAGCATAATGTAAAAATTAGGTCTGCCTTTAAAATGATGACTTGTATTAATTGAGAAAAGTTTTATTCCTGTTCAAAATCAAGTGAGTTTTGCCACTACTGTGTTTTTACATTAACTTTTCAATATGCCTCCAAATAAAGAAAACACCAAATTAAATTGCTTTTTTACTTCTGTGAAATTCAGCTTTAAGACCTCTTATGAATATGTGCCTACACCTGTTATATTTGTGATTTTCCTTTGTCCAGACAGCAGAGCTGTGGATGTGGAGAACTGAGACACAAAGTGTGGGACACAGGCAAAAGCAAAGAGAAGTTAGAATCGTACAAATTGGGGTTTACAAATTGACCGCAGGCAAGATATTTAACTGCATTTTCTTTTCTGTCACTTAGGACAAAAATAATGCCTACCTCAGGGTGTAGATAGAAGATGAGTATTATGTGATGGATATAGAGTACTTAGCTCAGAACTTTAGGTATTCTCAATAAATGATAGCCATTACTTTTAAAAGTGCTATTATTATGCTTCTCTACGGTCACCTGGTACTTAAGTATTAAATGTGGAGACTGGCACTTGACCCAACAAAAAAGATGTTCTTAAAACTTAAAAAAAAAAAAAAAAAAGGCAACACAGAGTAGACCACTCTCGATGTCTTTAATTTTTTTCAAGTAGAAAAACGGTTAAAATAATTTTAGAACTCCTAAATTATTGTATGACATGCACTGCTTGCTGCATGTGTATGTCCCTCCAAGGCTCACTTTAGGCTCCTCTACCTTCTACTCCCTGCTTTCCAAACACATCTTCCATCAACTCTTTCATTGCTGTGATGTTCCTTGCTGACTCAGAGATGTCACGTAAGCTGTTCCCTCTACCTAGAATGTGGCTTTCGTTTTCAACACTAGTAAGTCCCTAATACAAGAAAAAGGGCCTGGCTGCCAACCTAAAACTTGGGTAGGAGTGAGAAAATAGAATGAGCTTTTATGCATATATACATGCAGGTATGTGTGGGTATATTTGGTTAGTGTCTGTTCCCCATTCTTAATTGTAAGGTCTAAAGTATCAATGGCCTAATTTTTTTTTTTTTTTTTTTTTTTTACCTTCTCCCATATCTAGATTACTTAATTCTTACCAAAATAAAGTTTCAATATATATCTGTTGGATTAATTGAATGATGCATTGAGAATTTAGGCAATAGGCTTAAAATGAAGTGGCTCTCCTTTCACTCTTAGGATTTTGCTGGAAGGGAGAGAGCTAACATTTTACTGAATGTTTGCTACATACTATGGTTATGGAGGATTGCAGGAAAAGGAATACTAAGACCGATATTTGCAGTTGAATGCGTGAATGAGAAGTGTATGGTGAGGAGGATATGAGCTCCCACATAAGTAGATTTAGTGGGAATTCTTCTGACGAATGTGCTCCAAAACAGGTAAACCCATTCTTCTGACTAGGGAAAGAGAATATTGGCCATCATGCAAATGCCTTTATGGTATCCTCCCAGTGTTACAGAATGATGCTGGTTTGCCAGTGAATGACCAAAACATCCTCTCATAAAAACAAACATAAAGTCAGGTTTGTCTAGGAATTTGCTTCAAAGAAAATATAACTCTTGATTGACATTCCATAAGAGCATCTAGCAAAGTATCAATACATGCTATGGGATTACTATATAGTAATCTTCCCACTAAAGCAAAGTTAAGAAAATTATTTGGCTTCAGTTGGTTTAATATTTTTTAACTGGACTGACTTACTTGATTTGGTATCTAGGAACTATGAGTGCTCATTTCCTGTAATCACAAACCATTGAGCCAAAAGACCTGAGAGATTGTCTAGTCCATCTGATTCATCTTCACGATGAACAAAGAGAAGTCAAGCGAGGTTCAGTGGCTTGCAGGGGTCACACATCTACTTCCTTCTTCCTTGATTTAGAAGTAAGCATATGCAATCTATGTTGCCCTTCAGTGAAAAGGAGAGAGAAAATGAGAAAATGAATTGCTTACAGATGAAAACCTTGGGGTACACCAGCAGATGTAACACATAATTAAAACACTGTTTCCATGGTTGGATTGTTGGTTGGTTTCTACAATAGTGCCTGATTGAATTATGAAGGGGTTCCTGAGGATTTAACCAATATAACCCATTACTCACACAAGCCAAAGATTGCTAATCTCTCTAAAGAGAATTGATTGATTAAAGTGAGGTCTTCTTACTAATGAGCACCTATGAAGTCCCAGGAAATATGTTCGAAACTTTACACTCAGTGTTTCACTTACACTGTATTGTAGTGACTAATATTGTATGTGGTCTAGATTACTACTCTGGTTTTACAGATAAGGAAACGGAGGCTCTTGGGAAACCAAATCTGCCAAGGTTACAGAAATAGGAAGTGGTGCAGATGGGAGTCTAACCCAAGTGTGTTTGCATATGAGCCTCTTTCTCTTCCCTGAGCCTATTTCACGTGAGGAAAAGGATGGGGAATTGAGCATTTAAGGGTAGTCTTATGAGAAACTATTTAATGCTTTCTTCCAATTTATGTTAGCGTAAACCCTGGAATTAATTCTCTTGAACCATCTGAGTAGCCTTACCAGATTAAGATACAGTGGCCGCTGATTTACCAGGCAGAAGTCAATCTAGAAAGTACCTCCTTCCTGTTAAGAGCTGTTCATTAGTTCAATTCATGACAGATAAAATAAGAAGAGAAGCAAATTTAACACCAACTTCTGTTTTCTTTCTTTGATAAAATAACCATTATCTCATTCACCAAAACTCACTCATTCATTCTTTCACTCACTCACCATACATATTTTGAGGACTTCTCTTGTGCCAGACACCAGGTAGAGAACTGTGAATACTGTTCTTCCTATCAAAGTGTTCACATTCTTACTGGGGGCTGACAGGCAGGCCAACGAGTAATTGTGATGCGGTGGTAGGGGTACCTTGACAGAAATCCATTTGCCACAGAGATAATGGTTTGTGTTTGGAGTCTCAAGTAATTCTGTATATATGGACCTGCCACAGAAGTGGAGAAAGGGTATCTTTCCCTGCAGCAGCTGGTGACTGAAACTTCTGCAGTGCCCTTGCTGATCCTGCTAATAAATCAGGCTGGATCCAGAGTGTGGCTTTCCGTGGCTGTCCTTGAGGAACGGTGTCATACGGCTGCTCGGGGATGAGTGTAATCATTTATGACTTCAGCACCTGAAGTCCTATCACACAGCAAGTTCCCTGGAGATGATGATCATACAGAACGAATATTGCTTAGCTGGTGATAATGTCACGCTGCCACGCTGAGTTACACGGATTGCCTGATTCCTGCAGCTAAAAAACTCCTGGCTGATTAATCCCGATGTCATGTAAATAGAGTCGGTGTCAAGGAGATCATAAATGAGAAAATGGATGCTCGGATGGGGACATTAGTGAGGAATGGAGAGCCACCATCACCCCACTCATCCCTCAGTCAGCCCCTAACAACATCATTATCCAGGTGAGAGGAGGCACATCACTCAGCCAGATCCTGGAAGGCTTCCAAATCTTCCTTCCCTATCTCATCCCTGACTCTATTTTAACCAGTGAATATTTTACAAATCACATAACCAGGCTTTCTCTTTCTTGTCATGCCTTCAGAGAGGAGTTACAGGACCACTCTATTTTATATATCTATATATATATAAAACCTGATAGTCAAGCACCTTAATTACCAGCTAGATAAATTGGGTCATGATTTATTCATATTTTTAAAGACTCATTAGAGAGTTCCTTAAAGAAATGCTCTCATATTTGACTTACAGAAATTTAATTGCACATGTAGGCTAGGTTTCAGGTTTGTTGACAATCAGCTCTTTAATTGGTTTATACCCAGAGATGTACAAGTTGACCCATGTCAATTATCTTATAATTTGGTGGCTTTACTATCAATGTGAAGGGTCATGGCATGGCAGGGTGTCACATCACACTCAGCACAGCTCCTCTTCCCCCATGACACTTGCTCTCCTCTTTTTTCTTCTCTCTTTCTCCATGTCTCTTTCTCTTTAACAAAACCCAAAAACTTTCTTTTAGGAGTAGCCTCTACCACAGTCTTTAATCAGGGCATCTCTTTCAAATAAATTTATTCCTCTAAATAAATGTTTTATTCTGCTCACCTAAAGAAATCCAGGTGAACAACATTTTTTCTCCATCTTGTTATACTTAAACTGTCTGAAACATTCCAGTGTGTAAAGGAAATTTAACCCAAACTAATTTGAAAGTCTGCAGATTTGGGTCATTTATTCCTTACCTCCATGCCTGTGATTTCCTTTTGACGTGTGTTGGGGGATCTCAATCCTGCAAAATATGGTGGATTTTCGGGTTGGAATTCATGGGGTCCTGGATGGGAGAGACAAGAGCTTTTGTGTTGTGTGAAGACAGGCTGATGTTACTCTCAAGGCTGACATTCAATTGACCTTCTTCAACCATTCCAGGGCTTATCTCTTCGTGCCAAGATTATTTCAGCAATACCTTTGCTGGTCCTCCCACCTGTGGGCTCTCACGCTTGCTGACTGCTGTTGTCAGATGCACCTTCCTGAAGGGCTGTTTTTAGCCCATCAAAGACTCCCGGGGTTCCTCCTGCCCGTGGAATTAAGTTCCAGCTCCTCAGCCTGACATCAAAGGTCCTCTAGAAATTAACCCTTGCCTGACCATCTGGATTTATCTTCCTGAAGCATGTCAAAGTTTTAAAATTCTCCTTGGAGTACCTTGAAACAGAGCTTGGCCATTTTATTTTACCCTGTAATCAGTTATTTTGTTTTGGGTCTTGTATCCAATGTATCTACTTCATCTTCTCTATATGCAAATACGCTAAACATTATGAAACAATACCACCACACCTGGCACTCCTTTAACCTCCCCCAAATAGCTGCCAGGATAGTTTATTTCATGTCCAGGCTTCCATTGTAATTTCAGTCACCTGATTCAAAAGAGAGACACTATCCATGAAAGCCCACAGAGGTTACAAGGTTTAGCTGGAGTCTGCTTGAGCCTTCAAGAACTGTTTATACCCAAGCTAGCATTTATTGGGGTTGATTCCTTCTTTTAGACTTTGACAGGCGGATAGTTCCAATTCTGTTTTAGCTAGAACTTTCAGCAGGAGTGTTAGAAATTTATTTTTCTTTATAGACGAACCATTTGCAGGGTTAAAGGTTTTAACATTTTCAGTACCTTTTACTCCCTAAGCAACCCATTTGTAAGACTGCGCCTTTCATTTTTTAGATTTTCATGTGTGACCCTTGATATAACACCTGACAGAAGTCATTGGACATAATTAATATTACTGATAACACACTGTGTTTCACATCAGGTGACTTTGTGGTTGATTATTCAGCTTCACAACACTCTAGTACTGACAATACTAACTGTTAACCCCAAGCCAGCTAGTTAAATCTTGCTAGTTCTTCCAAAATAGAGTATCTTCTCCTTTACCTGTCTAAATCTTTCCATAGTATTTAATAACAGTCATGAATTACTATATTTAGGTGCAGTAAATGTTTTGTAGTCATTTTTTTAAAGGACTTTTAAAGATGTACTCTGTGAAACAATTACCAATGAAGTGATAGAGCATATGGGATTTCCTTTAAAATAATCCAAAAATAAGGGGAGAAAGTGGGCAGAGGTACAAATAGAACAAGATTGACCAGGTATTGGTAATTGTTCAAACTGGGTAATAATAGGTACTTTTGTGCTCATGATGCTACTACCTGTCAAAAGCCTACACACAAATCATATGATCTTATTAAAATGTAGATTCCTGTTACAGAAATCTAGAGTTGGCATGGAATTCTGTATTTCTACCAAATTCCCATGCTGCAGTTTGGATATTTGACCCCCCAGTGTTGGAAGTGGGACCTAATGGGACATATCTGGATCATGGGAGCAGATTCCTCATGAATGTCTTGATGCCATCTTGGTAATAATGAGTCCTCACTCATTAGTTTCCGTGAGATCTGGTTGTTAAAAACAGCCTGGTAACTCTCCTCTCACTCTCTCGCCCCCTCTCTTGCCATGGGATCTGCACACACCAGCCCTTACCCTTCCACCATGAATGAAAGCATCCTGATTCTCTTATCAGATGAAGATGCTGGTGCCGTGCTTCTTGCACAGCCTTCAGAACCATGGGCCAAATAAACTTCTCTTCTTTATGAGTCACCCAGCCCTAGGTTTTTTTTTTTTATTTATTTTCTTTTTTTTTTTTCCCCCTTTTCTTTTCCCTTTCCTTTTGCCTTTCCATTCCTTTCCTTCAGCACAAATGAACTAAGACATTCCAGGTGACCCTGATGTGGCTGATCTCTGACCACACATTTGAAAGCTTTAGGAAATAAGAATTAGTTTCTCTTAATTTGTAAATATTTGAAATTTTTCAAAATAACAGCAAATTCCTCTATTTTTCCTTGCTTGACTGAGGTTCCATGACCTTTTTGAGGTCTTTTCCTCCCATTTTAGGACAAATTGACCTCTCCTTGTTTTAAACTTCATTAGTCCTTCTGGTCTCTACTGTGTATTAATATATAATCATGTACTATCTTGAATTATTAGTTTGAATTTGTGTTATTTTTCTAAGACTATAAAAATTCTCATGTCACAAGCTATGCTTTGTGTTTTTTGGGTGCCTGCACCCTCTAGCACATGTTTATGGGATTAAAGTTGGTGCATGAAAAATAAGGGTATATATTGCCTAAAATTGTGAAGTGCTAAAATGAATACAACCCATTAAAATCCCCAGAGAAGTGGTTTGGAGACAGAGTGGCAGAAAACGAAAGAAAAATTATTAGTCTGAGAGGGAGAGGACTTGATCATTTCAGTTTGATGCAGGAAGGTCAGTGTTTCCTGGAAATCCTCGTGTGGCGGTGAAAGAGCAGTGTACTGAGAATCAAAAGACCTGGGGTTTACCCGGGTCCTGATTCTGCGATAGCGCACCATGTGGCCAGCAGCTAATGATGCTAGAATTACATATGTCCAGGCTCTGGACTCAGCAATTTACGTGCATTATGTGATGTAACTCTCACAATAGCATGCAAGTAGTTATTATGACTCCCTTTCTACTGAACACACACTGTACTGTGAACTTGGACTGACCACTTATCCTCTCTGAACATGTGTCACATCAGGATTCAGATCCAGGCCTCCCACTCTGCAGCCAAAGCCTTTCATTACTGGGGTTTTACTCTATTGAAAAGTGCCTCAAGTATGTTGTGCTGTACCAGAGGGAGGATTACCCGCTGTGTTTCAGCTCCTCCCATCCTACACCTTGAATCAAAATCTTGGAGGTAAGACCTAGAAATCCACACTTTAAAAAGTGATTCAAGTGCTTTCTTTACCCTAAACCCTAAACCACTGCTGTGTTATTGTTCTGACTGGTCAGTTTACTATGCATTTCTATAGACCACAGTTAAGCCACAGGCAAAATGAAGGTGGAGTTGAACTATCTGATCACCAGTGTTTAACCTTGACTACAGAGTTAAGTCACTTGTTTGGTACTGCTCTATCACCTGTGTCCACTGCCTTATTGTGTCAGTGGAGGTGTTAGACATGCTAATGACTATAGGAGATCTTTGAGCTTACTACTTTGTAAATTCCTTGAGTCCAAGGAGCTGGCCTTAAGGATCTCTTTATGTCCAGCATATGGGACCTAGCATATAAGGGACCTCAATGATTGTTAATTAAGGGTTGTTTCTAAAGCTAACATTTGGAAATTCTGCTAAATAATCTTTCACTTGTCCTTTACAGCTGCCGCTGGACCTCAGTCATGGTTCCACTTAAAGTCTTGATTTAAGATTGGTCTGGACTCTGGACCAGTGTGTATCATCATTTGTGTTATTCTAATGAGAATGCAAGTTAATTAACCCAGCCTTCACCAAAGTTATTTGGAAGAAGTGAACATCCTAAACAAAAGAGAGAAGAGATGCCCAAAATTTGCATATGGCAGAGGGTATGCCAAGAACCACTTGCTTGTGGGTTCTGAAACCTCCGTATTCCTTCCCTTGAGCCTCTGCAGTCCTCCTCCATCCTGGAAATGAGGGAGAGGGCCATTAAAATTTCATCACAACTTCTCATGGAAAGATAACTCAAATGTTAATTGCTCAATATTGGAGATCAAAGTGATCTCCACAAGTGGGAGTTGGCAGAGCTATTCTGATTCCATGTTTGCGACAATATCATTTCTCTGGTTGTTAAATCACTACATCTTATTAAAAAATCTTAATATAAAATATTTATAAGAAAGAATTTCGCCAATCACATAAAGTAGAATAGAAGATGATATTTGCTTAAACCAAAGCAAAAGGTGGTTAATATGGAACTTCAGGAAGCCGTGTAAATAATTGATCAGGCTAGTGAAAGAGTTCGTGAAATTTCACTGAAAGATATTTTAACTCTTAGGGAAGATACTTTATCAATTGCCTATAACAGTTTGAAATGACAGAATTAGGTGTCAAGACTAAGCCTACCTGACTCTAACATACTTGCTCTTATCCAATTTTTAGATCAAGAAGGTCCCAAAGAAACGTGAAATCTCTAAAACTGCCCTGCATTTGGGAGGAGGGATTGGGATAAATATGTGTATTCTTAAATTCACAAGCAGTTTTTCCACATAGCCAGTCTTCCTTCCCAGGTGTAGCTACTGTAGGGACACACACACACAGTTTGCATTTATACTATGATCTCAAATGCAAGGCTGTTGCTTCATGTAGTATATTCATGTGTGCACCCAAACCCTATGCCTGTCTCTTTGTATGCAAAATATCTGGAATAAAATAGACATTCAATAAATAGCAATACTTTCTCCCTTTTTAAAATGGTTTCCTTCTTTATTAAAAAAAAAAGTGAAGAAACTTCAATTACCGAAATGAATGCTCTATATCTTATAAGTGTGTACAATGTATGTAGAGATAGGAAAAGTGAAGTTGATTTAGTTGAGAATTTAGTGCTGTAGAAAAAAAATATATATTTTGCTTAGAAAGTTTAGGGATTGCTGCTCTGTGTTGTCCAAAATTCCTTAAAATAACATCCTCTGAATAAACCACCCAATCAAGTCTGAAGTTTTTCAAAGCCTCCAGAATTCTTTAGAAAGGTCTGTTTCTTGATGAGTAGGGGAAGCTAAAACAGGAAGGAAAACAGGACACAAATTCAGCTCATTAATTTTCCCACACTGCATGAGGGCTTAGGTTCAAAAAATAAATCCCCAAACAGAATTCCCTGAAAGCACCTTTTGAGGCATATTGATCACTGTTAATAGATTGTTTAATCACAAAAACATTTAGAAATGCCAAATTAAGCAGATTTTCTTCTCTAAAGCTTTGTTTTGTGTCTTTAGTATGCTAACATCTATAAGAACAAAACTTAAAGTCTTCAGACATGGATACCAGCATTCCCTCTTCCTCCTTCCCCAAGCACTGTAAAAGGACATATTCCAGATAACACTTTTGGGTATCAGTTGAACAGAATTCTACAAGCCTATTCATTTTGAGTTTGTTCTGATTCTGTACTGCAGTCCATTTACTACATGCAATTCTAAAGAAAGGAACATTTTTTTATTTTAAAGGCCATTAGTGAAGTCTTAAGATTAGAGGCTGTGCATTTGGTTAGCATAAAAGGTAAAGACATTTGTCTTATTCATATCTTGTTTTTATCATTCTTGTGTGGGCAGAGTGACTTGGATAATTTGAGGTAAAAGCACTTATCCCAAATTGACTTCATCTCAGTGGTCATTGCCTTTGTGGTCACTGCCTAGGAAGAGGGAGTGGGATGGCCTTGGCTCACTGAATTTTAGGTCCATATGTTTAATGATTTCATTGCTTCTAAAACACCTTGTCAGATTTTCTGTAGTTCACAATGATTGTTCCTTCCTTGGGGCCCCAGAGCACTCACTCTGTTTGCAGCTCTTGTTCTGGCATTTACTTTCCTTGTCTATCTAACAGACTTCTGTGCAGTAGCCGCCTCCCTAAATAGATTGTAAGTTTCAAAAGGGCAGAGATAGTCATGCCCCAGTGGGCTCAGTACAGCACACCTCACGAAGTGCATGTCTGACAGATACCTGCTGTTGGAAATAAATGCACAGCCCATCTGAGCATGCCTTTCGCATTTCTGAAATTCTAGTTATACATTTTGATTGAATGGCATTTCCTCTGCTTGGACGGTTAGGGCATTAAATGGGTTGCTTGCTAGAAGGAGCCTGCAGAGACTGGACTATGCATCACAGGAAAGAAATGGCAGAGTGAATGGGCTCTCTCTCTCTCAACAGATCCTGAACCAAAGGTTCAGTCTGGAACTTTGCAATCTGATTGAGTTTTCTAATTTAGACGAGTTTTCAAAAATCCTAGCAATAACATTTTCTGTGGATCCCAAACTCATATTTCTGTAGTAATCATTCTGTCAATAAAAATGAATGATAGGGACTACAGTGAGCCAGAGTACATGGTCCACTGAAAAACAGATACTCCTCCTCCTTTACTCAGCTGTTGCCATCAGGAATTTGAGCCAAAGACTGCATGATTGTCGAATATTTAATAGTAATTTGAAAACCAATATTTTTGACAAATCTGATTTTTCAAAAATGTTTATTTTTTTAAAAAAAATACAGGCCATATATAATGGCTACAGGCTAGATCTACAATCTGCAAATACAATTTACCCTCTAGTCTGCATCATATATTTATGTGATGCTGAGGAGTTTACAAAACAGTTCACAATTGTAATCTCATTTAATATTTACAGCTGAGATATGAGCTGCGATCCTCCTCACAGATGCAAAAGAAACGAGACTTAGATTGGTAAAGTGAGTTCCTAAAATTATATGGCTATTGAATAGCAGAGCTGAGCCTGGAAGCTGGAACTTCAAGTTACTTGGTTTAGTGTTGCTTCCCCCAAACTGCACTGTTAAAAGCCTGGATTATTTTTCTTTCAGTTTTAAAAATATTCTTTCTTATTAAACTGTAATGTACATACAGAAAAATGCACAAATCATAAAGTCACTGTTCAACAAGTTATTTATTATAAAAGAAACATTTCTATAAAACCGTCATCGATATCAAGAGGCAGAACTTCCTAGAACTCCAGAAAATCTTGTCCTGCTGCCTGCTGTTGGAGAGGAAAGTTTTGTTTTGTTTTTTCGTCTTTACCTATTGCTAGGTTCGTGGCTGAGGCACTTATAACAAAAAATTGATTAACAGATGAAAAGCATACAAGTTTAATATAAGAGTTATATACATAGGAGCCTTCAGCAATGAAAACTCAGAGAAACAGGGAACCCTTTGTATTTTTATGCTTAGGTTTAATAAAGAATGGAGTTGTGGAGAAGTGTGCTTGGACAAAGGACATGTGATCTAATGGAAATCAACTAGGGAGAATTTAGCAAGACCAGTCTGTTCAGTTTCTTCTCTGTGCCCCTGTGTCTTTAGAGATAAGGACATTCCTTTCCTCTGAGTATAGGGTGGGCACCTGTCTCAGAGCCTTATGACCTGCTTCAGAGGAAGGTCAGAAAATTTTTTTGTGCCAGGACGTGGTGGCTCACATGTGTAATCCCAGCATTTTGGGAGGCCAAGGCTAGTGGATCACTTGAGATCAGTTCAAGACCAGCCTGACCAACATGGTGAAACACTATCTCTACTAAAAAAAAAACAAAAGAACTGAAAAAACAAAAACAATAAATAGCCGGGTATGGTGGCACGCACTTACGCACTTGTAATCCCAACTACTCAGGAGGCTGAGGCAGGAGAATCATTTGAACCAGGGAAGTGGAGGTTGCAGTGAGCTGAGATTGTGCTAATGCACTCCAGCCTGGGTAACAGAGTGAGATGCTGTCTCAAAATCTATGTAAAAATTGAAAATTTAAAACTTAAAAGCAATTCTTCTGTGGTCTGCTTTGGGGAAGAAGGCAATAGAAGATTAGAGAGTGACTTCCTGCTTTTATTGTTTCTTCAAATGTCAAGGTACTATATTTTGGAGTAGTGAATCTTAAACCCCATCACTGCCTTTTCTGTCAAAGCTAACTACACTCCTGACTTCAACTCCATATATTGATGTTGCCTGTTTTTGTTCCATTTGTAAATAGAATTATACACACTATTATTTTGTGTCCATTTTTTGTTTTGTTTGCACAGAGTTGTGATTCTGAGATTTATTTATATTGGTTATTTCGTGTAGCAGTAGTTTGCTCATTTCATTGCTTTATAATTTCTGTTGTGTAAATATTCCTGAGTTAATTTATCAGTTTCATGGTTTATGGGCATGTGAATTGTTTCCAGTTTTTACTTGCTGCAAATATTGCTGATACAATCATTCTTGTATGTGTTTTAGGCTCAAATATATGCATTTTTGCTGGTTATATCTAGAAGTAGAATTTCTGGGTTGTAGAGTAAGCATGGCTTACTGTTGATAGACTCTGTCAAACACTTTTGCAAAGTAGTTAATGCAATTTACAATTCCATCAGCTGTGTAGGAGAGTTCCAGTGGCTCCACATTTCACCAAGTCAATATTTTCATGTCTTTCTATTCTCTGCTAGTCTCACGGGTATGTATAGAATATTACTGTGATTTTCATTTGTGTTTTCCTAAAGAAAATGAAATTAAACATTTAAAAAATGATTATTAGCTGTTTAGCTCTCCTCTTCTGTGAATTTCTTGTTCGTGTTCTCCCTCTTTTTTTACTGTTAGACTATCTTTTCTTTGGATTGGAGAATTCTTTATATATTTATGGTATGAGTCATTTATTATTTATATGGATTGCAGATATCTTCTACTGGATACCTTCCCTTTTCACTCTGATAGTGATTTCTTTTGATGGGAGCAGTTTCCAATTTTAAAATAGTCAATTTACCTTGTTTTTGCTTTCATGGTTAGTCTTAAGTGTCCTATTAAATTCTTGTTTACTCCAGGGTCACAAAGATTTTCTTTTATATGATCTTCTAGAAATCTCATTTTGTTGTCTTATACATTTAAATATCCGCCTAGAATTGACTTTTTTTCTTCTTTTTTTGAGACAGAGTCTCATTCTGTTGCCCAGGCTAGAGTGCAGTGGCACGATCTTATCTCACTGCAGCCTCCGCCTCCTGCCTTCAAGCGACTCTCATGCCTTACCACCCCAGAGTAGTGGGGATTACAGGTGTGCACCACTGCGCCCAGCTAATTGAATTGATTTTTGTGTGTAGTGTAACTTAAGGGTCAGGATTCATTTTTTGTTTTCCCATATGGACGTATCCAGTTGACCCAGTGCCATTTATAGAAAAGGCCATCTTTTCTGACTATTCTGCAGTGCAACCTTTGTCACATATTATACACCTGTATTTTGTGTGCCTGTTTCTGAATTCTCTGTTCTTCCATGTTTGTCAATTTGTCTCTTCTTCCGTACTATCCTATAGATTAAAAATACTCATATCTGGTAGTGTAACTCTCTCAAATTTTTATTATTTATGACATTCTTAAACCTGCTTGGCCAATTGTCTGTTCGTATTAATTTATAATTGATTGCTAATTGTCTATTTTTAAACATTTGTTTTATTTCAGTAGGTTTGTGATAGAAGTGGCTTTTGATTACACAGGTTAAATGCATAGTGATAAAGTCAGAGATGTTAGTGTCCCCATCATCCAAGTCATTTACATTACACCCAATAAGTAGTTCTTATATTAATAGTCTATTTTGACTTAGGTATTTTCTATTCCAAAGTTGCTTCTTTGAGACCTTTACAAATGTGTCACCTTTACTCAAAATTATACAAATGAACTCTTCTAATTCATGAAATGTTCTCAAGGAAATAATGGGGAAAGATTCCTCACAAAACATCTGTCCTCGTTGTTGAAGACTATAGATCATTGAGAGAGGGAGGAGGCCATGTGTTACATGATATTGTATTATTATAGTTTCCATTTTGAAATTATTTGTGAGTATGGATATTGTTTTCATATACAGCACATCAATTCTCAGTATTTTAATTCCAGAAGAACTGTCACTGTCCAAGACCGGGATGTTTCTGCTTTTGACCCTTTGTACTCACCGTCCTGATGCGTTGAATGTTTTTCCCTCACTTACTGGCATACCTAACTCCCTCACCTTTGTCAGCTCTTTGCTCAAATACCACCTTCTGAATGAAACCTAAGAACATCACTTTAAACCTCCTTGCCCTGCTCTATTTGTGTGTGTGTGTGTGTGATGGCAGTAACACAAGTCACCTTCTGACATACCATACAATGTACTTACTGAGTAAGGCCCATCTATTTTCTGTCTCTCCACAACAGCAGAGGTCTTGGCTTTGTTGACTAACATATCCCCAGGGAAGAACAGTACCTTGTACACAGTAGGTGCTCAACACATATTTGTAGAATGCGTTGAATGAATGATTTCCTTCATGAAATCATAGGGTTAAGTGTAATCTGCCTCTACCTGTGATTCAGACATAGGGTACACTCTGGTGAAAGGGTGTAGCTGCCCTAGAGAAGTCAGTGTTCATGAGGGTCTGAGGAGCCTCCTTGCAAAGAATTCATCCTGACCCTAAGCATGGGATATTGATTCAGTAATATATTCTGTTAGTAGTTGCAAGGGAAGGTGATCCTGACCATATTCCAACCACAATTGGCTATTCCTTCCTTTAGGAATTCGTATCAGCATCCTCAGAGGGAGAAAAGAATGTGGTTTAAGAATATGTGCATATCCAAACTCATCAAATTGTATGCAATAAGTTTATGTGGTGAAAAGATAAATTTAAAAAAGTAAAACTTGTTTATTCTCTAGAAATTCTGTAAAATATCTTCAAACTTGAATGTCTATCAGAATTACTTGGAGGGCTTGTTAAAACACAGACTGCTGGGCTCCACCTCCAGTATTTTTAAATTTTGGTATTGGACCAGACAATTTGCAATTCTAACAGGTTCCCAGGTTATGCAGATGCTGTAAGTCCAGGGGCCACACTTTGAGAACTGCTGCTATAAGATAACAGAAAGCAAGGGACTTCAGTTCCATTTTGACTGTGACCTAAAGGAGGAAAGAAGCATTTTGGCAATTCCTAGTTTCTCATTTTGCCACAGAAAACTTTGCAAACTTCTGACACCTTGAAACATTTTAACAGCTCTAAAGTATCCACGGAAATGATCAGTGGCCTCCACAAGAGGACTAATGCCCTGCAACACTAAGCAAAGGCCACAAAAAAAGCTGAAAGATGTTTTCTTCCTCCTCCCCTATTTTGTTTCTTTTTCTCTCTCTCTATCTTGTTTTTTTTTTGTTTGTTTGTTTGTTTTTTTCTTTGCAACAGAGTCTCCCTCTGTCGTCCAGGCTGGAATGCAGTGGCATGATCTTGGCTTACCGCAACCTCTGCCTCCAGGTTCAAGCAATTCTCCTGCCTCAGCCTCCCAAGTAGCTGGGACTACAAGCATGCGCCACCACACCCAGCTAATTTTTGTATTTTTAGTACAGACGGGGTTTCACCATGTTGGCCAGGATGGTCTCGATCTCTTGTCCTTGTGATCTGCCTGCCTCAGCCTCCCAGAGTCCTGGGATTACAGGCATGAGCAACTGTGCCTGGCCTTTTCTCTCTCTTTTTAAGCCACCTCCAAGGGTAGCCAGAAATAACTGGATGGGCCTTCTAGAGGACTGGGGTCAAGAGTCACGTGGATGACTCATTTTTACAGACTTTTAACCGTGATAAGCTTGTTAGAAAGAAAATCTTCAGCAACGTGGTTCTGTATCCTTGTAGTATGAGGAGGTCAGGCATGCTGGCAGGAGGAGTCCTGGAGGAAATTTATGGTGTCATTGCACAGTGGATGTTTTATTTAGTTCTGTCTTCCAACCACTGGCCAAAGGCAGCCTACAAGCTGAGGTGGTTCTGCATGCTAATAAATATCCCTAAAGAGCTCGTTAGGTTTCATCTCGGCTTAATTACAATGTGTAAATACAAAGACAGCCCCGTTATTGATGTTAATCCTATTGATACTGCAGGAAGGGAGAGAATAGTAATGAAATAAAATACGATGGATAATGGCCTCTTATTAGCCTACTCAAAGAAAAAGTGAGTCTCCTGCTGGCTGTCTGTGTGTGACTCCAGGTTAACCCAGATCTGATTACCTTCTAGTTGGTGGCAGGTTCCATCTCAGTGCTCAGTGGAGTTCCTGGCTAGATCTGAAACCTTTCCACGCCATTTATTTTAACTTCTGCAAGGTATCTTGCTGTATTTCAGTGAAACCTAGACTCGGTCAAATGTGACCCACATTACCCAACTTTTCCTAGTAGTTTGATCCCTTGCCCTACCTCTTCCAAATACACTTAAGGCAGGTGAAGTTTAGTTTTGTGAAGGGAGCCTGCCAAAAGCCAAGGGGCAGTGTTCAGACTTCTATTTGTTTATTTATTCAACATTAATTAGCTACCAACTGTGTACCAGGTACTCTACAAGCCCCTAGGGATATGGAATTGAATGCTATTTCCCCGACCTTAAGGAACTCGATCAAGGGAGAAAATTGGACACATTGACAGATAATAGGAGGCCAAGACATGAAGTGGCATTAAGGAGGTATAGAAGAGAAACAAGCAACTCAGCCTGGAAGAGACAGGTTCAGGCATCTCAGTGGAGCTGATAGCTTAGGATGCATCCTTCATATCTGATAAGAGTTAGTTAAGGAAAGGGGGGAAGAGAGGAGCTTGCCAAAACATGCAGAATGTTATAAATAAAAGTATAAAGATGATAAATCCCATGGTATCTGTGGGGAACTATAGGATTAAGAAAGCGGTGGAGGAAAAGGGTCACAGTGACTTAAATCTTTCTGTACCAGGTTCTGTTTATAAAGTAGTGGTGGAACATGTGGACATTACAGGCAGATTACCTGAGTTCCAATTTTGATTTTTCCATGAACTAGTTCTATGACAGTGGACAAGTAACTTAACCTCTCTATGCAGGTTCCTTAACCTTGTCATGTCTCAGTCGTCACCTGTAAAATGAGGATGATGATACTATCTTTCTGATAGCTATGGTGAAAACAAAAGAAGTTAAATATATAGAAAGTGCTAGCATAATAAAAGCTAAGTGAATACTAGCTATTATTATTTATTATTATCAAACACTTATGTATCATCTCCATTATTCCCAACAAAACCCTAAGAGCTGTGAGCATCCCTGTTTAAATTTTTTTTCTCAAGCAAATTCAACTCTAGGACTTTGGCTTTTAATTGTTATACTACACTGCAGTTCTGCAAGCCTCTGCTGACATATCTCAAATGTCTAGCCATAAAGATGGGAAGAGGGTGCGAGGGATGAGACTGGATTGATACCCAAGGCTATTCCTTGAGGCTAAACCACAACTTGGAAAGGTGGAAGGAAAGCGTGAAATTGCAACTAAGCAAAAATGTCCCTATTTCAGTCTTAGACAAGGTCTTGGAAGAACTCACAAAATCAAAATCTGCTGCAATAGCAGTTGATTCTACCTGTTGTCTGGGCACATTTAAACAAGCTATCTTCAGGGAACTGCTTCTGATGTTAAAAATTACTAAAAAACGATAAAACAGTAAACATATTTGTGGCCTTTTATTTTCTTTTAGAAATGAAGATCTCGTTATTTCACCAGTCCTTGTAAATATAAAATTGTGATATCTCAATATTTAAATAGACAACTTTGTGATCCAGTGCTTTATAACCCAGAATATTCCAGGTATGGCACATTAGCTGGTTCTTTACTTAGGACCTCCATGGCATACAGTAAAGCAGCCTGGGGATAGAGAACCCCACATAAAGTCAGTGCATTTTGGTGTTTGAGGAAGGTAAAAATAAGTAGGAGATTTTTAAGGAGAAGGTGAAACATTCTGTCTGTTCTTCTGTATTATCTGACAAATCTCTAGGCATGTCATTGGTCTCCAGTTTTGCAAGAGGTACCTTGTCAAGTTCCTTGGAGCATTGGAATTCTGCAAGGAGTTGTGGATAGCTGTGAGGTAAACCCTGTGGCTACAACGATTGAACAAGAGTCCATGTAGCATCTCATGGAGTGATCATTGGGTAACTTGCAGGGCAGAAGCAAAGACATAGCATTTACAAGAGAAGGAGAGCAATTGTCTGAGGCTTGCATGAATTTGTATTAAGGAGACAAACATGCTTTTCTCCCTTCTGTGTGGAAGATCTTGTTTCTGATCATCTGCTCTTGATGAGTTTAATCACTACATTCCATTGCAGACTCTCAATTACTCCCCCGTAGGAGGCGGCATTGGCATAAGAAGTGAAGAGTGGTTTGAGAAATATGAACTGACAAGTTTTTCATGCTGTGGATAATGCTCTGTGAAAGGGAGAGTGGGTCTAAAACAGACCCAAGAAAGAGGGCTTTATTTTCTCCACAGCCAAAAAGTTAAGAGGTCCATAAAGGAAGCTGCTATTTATCAGTCACCTGTCAGCATTGCTTGGTGATTAGGGAAAAATTATTATTATTTTCTTTCCTCCTGAGGTACCTGTCCTCCTCCTCATCCCAGTCTGAGGGAATTGCCCTCATCTGTCTAGGCAGATCTTACAGCATGTTGAAGAATCACAAGGCTTCGCTCCATGTGGTTCAGTTGACTTAGGCATTTTCTGGTGGGGCATGTGAAAAAATCATTGTCTTCCTGTCTCAGTGGGGTGATACCTGATTTGAAAGTTCCGTGAGAGAAACTAAAATTATCTGCAGGACATGTTCACTATAGCGGAAAAGAAGCCATGCAGGACAGCTCTGCCAATAGACACTGCGATTGCCCGTTATCTCCATTGGAAGCTGCTTATGAACTCTGTCTTACAAAAGGAAGGGGACAGCCAACTTATTCAGAGATCTGTGACGTCTCAAAATGACCACAGCCCCCATGGTTAGCTCAGTTATTCTATCAGCTCCTACTTAACTTTCCTAAGTTGGGCTGATGGTCTAAGTTTTGTGCTTTGTGGATAAGGCAAAAGCCTGATACAGCTTGATGTCACAAAGCTGTGGAGAAACACATCAGCAGGGGAGATGAACTGAGTGACGGATGTTCACCGACACAGGGTGTTTAACTGAATGACATTTTCTTTCCCATAAAATGGAAGAACTCATTCAGAGAAACTATGAAAAAAAAAAAAGTGTTATGCCTTGTGAGCAAGTAACTAGGCCTCAACTCAGTGGAGCATGATTACACATGGCTGGGATTTTCTTTCATATTCTGTCCTGCAGAGCAACTGTTTGAAAAATTTTCTGGCCCAGTGGGTTTTCAAACTTATTTAGCAGGGAACCAATTTTATAAATGAAATCTTTTGTGAAATCTCCCCTATTCCATCCTTCAGAAAAGATTAAAACAGCATTTCATTTAACAAATGTGTAAGTTCACGTGCTTACAAACTCCATAGCCTCAAATATTGAAGTTATTTTGATGAACAAACATTTGAAAATGTTGTGGATGACTGTTACTAATTTTAGAAATATGTTTGATGCAGTGATTAGATTCTTTTTTCGGAATTGAGACTATACTGGCTTCCATACATAGTTCCACATCACAAGTTTTTCAGCAGTTCAAATTTCAATCTTAAGATATACTTCAACTTTTCTACTAGTCTTCTTTCGATGCTGAATCAGTACCAGATACACTTCTGAGTTCCTGCTTGTGACCCTCCTGGGTTTCTTTTACTTCATTACTTACATTACATAGTGTCTCCCTATGCATCTATTCTTTGTCGCTCTGATAATAATTATTTGCATCTCTCAATAGGTGAAATAGCAATTTAAAGGAAGTCAAAAAACAGGTTCTTAGTAAGTCTAACATTTGCATCAGAAAATACTTTTGTGCATATTATGAGATTGTGATATTTTCAATCATATATATATATTTAAATCTTGCATATTTTGGTGTCTATCTCAGCAACTACATGAAACAGAAGAATTTATTTTGTTTTATATGTTGAGTACAAACTTGACTTTGGATGTCATTCCAGTCACTTTATCCATAGTCCTAAACTCAATAACATTGTGTCCTGTGTTATGCTTATTTTGCATGCTAAAAACTATATTAGGGAGAAATAAAAAAGTAGTAATTTCTCTTCTCAATTTAAACATCCACACTTGCCCTTCGTGTTGATCAGAAGAGCTGAACACTTCCATTAAAAAATAAAAATCTGGAACTCTCTGCCCACATAAGCCTGAAATGTCTGTAGTTTATGAACAGTATACATGGTGTTATCTAAGCAACTGTAATTGAAGATGGCATCTGAAAAAGTGGTGCTACTCCATGCAACACACAAAAACAACCTGATAATATTTGGGGAATAGCTTTTTACAAGGGTCACAACATTTTACAGTTTTTCTATTGTTGCTTTTCCAACGTCTGTACGCAGATGTCATTGCATTTTTGCCGTACTTGATCATGTATTTAAAAAAACTTCCAGACCCTTCAGATTTTTTTTGTATCAATGTGGAATAATTTAACCAAACAACAAATCTTTCTGGTATCGCTGTATGACCACAACTTACCAAAGCAAACAAAATAGAGAGTTAAAATAGCCATTTGTTTTGTTTTGTTTTTTTGAGACAGGGTCTCGCTCCGTCGCCAGGCTGGAGTGCAGTGGTGCAATCTTGTCTCACTGCAGCCTCCAACTCTCAGGTTCAAGTGATTCCCTTGCCTCAGTGGCCTGAATAACTGGGACTACAGGCACTTGCCACCACACCCAGCTAATTTTTTGTATTTTTAGGAGAGATGGGGTTTCATCATGTTGGCTAGGATGATCTCGTTCTCTTGACCTCGTGATCCACCCACCTCGGCCTCCCAAAGTGCTGGGATTACAGGCATGAGCCACCATACCCGGCCCATATAATAACCATTTTTAAGTGCTATTGAATTCTGATGGTCTCATATAACCCAGACTTAAGCAAATTTATCCAGTATGCAGAATGTACTTTCTTAACTCTATCTCTGAAATACATTATCAAATATTGTTTCTAATTGTACAGTTTAACACAACTTATTCATCAATCTACTTATTGCAATGACAATATTAGAGGCATTAACTTTTTGTCTGTTGTGGGAACATCTTTCATGTGATGAAGCAATTTATCTTAAATGCTACAACTGCATTTTAATCAATGTATTTGAATTATCTTTGCATGCTCTTTTAAATAACATTTACATGTTTAGTTGTCCCAGAGAAAATTTATAATGTGTATTTGTGTTTTATATAAAAATGACCTTGTGACTTGGCTGGAGCACTATTTTGCAAAATCATACTGCATAAATTACATTGAGGGCTTGGACTTATATCACCTTAAAAATGGAAACCAATGAAATTGTACTGTCTTTTTGAGTGGCTTTATGAAAAATACTGGCAACACTACTATTTTATATACTGTTGAAGTTGTCACTGGCACTAGATGAAGAATCATATGATGTTAGTATAGAAAAAACTGCTCTCTCATTTTGAATCTAACTGATGTTATCACAGCCTTTTTTATTAAAAAAATTTATAAAACTAATACTACATTTCTAATGTGGATAATTACTTAACCTACAATAAACAAACAAATCTTAGTTTTAGATAACATACAAAGCACTTTCTAATATTATCATGGGAGGAGCTAAAATTTAGATCAGCACTGAAATTCTACAAGAATATGTTGTATATTTATCACTTCTTGGCCTTTTGATGAAGAGAGAGTGAAGAATATGTTATATATTCATTTGTTTTTTTTTTTTTTTTTTTGAGATGGAATCTTGCTCTGTCGCCCAGGCTGGAGTGCAGTGGCGTGATCTCAGCTCACTGCAAGCTCTGCCTCCCAGGTTCATGCCATTCTCCTGCCTCAGCCTCCGGAGTAGCTGGGACTACAGGCGGCAGCCACCGCACCTGACTACTTTTTTGTATTTTTAGTAGAGACGGGGTTTCGCTATGTTAGCCAGGATGGTCTCGATCTCCTGACCTCGTGATCTGCCCGCCTCAGCCTCCCAAAGAGCTGGGATTACAGGCGTGAGCCACCACGCCCGGCCGTATTCATTTGTTATTGCACAGCTATCAAGTAAGTGTAATGTGGGCCTGAGCCTTGCATGGTATTCAATGGGATGTGGCATAGAGGTGCTGAAGTGTAGTTGGTGTATTCTCTACTAGAAGGCTCATGTGTGAAGGACAAACACAGGTCTGAGGTTTTACAATGTTTTCTAAAGATTCATCCAGAATGTTCTACTTACCTTTTTCTGTGTTACCAACCACCCTAAAACTTCATGGCCTAAAACCCCAACATTTCTTTATTTTAGTCATGAGTCTTCACTTTGGGCAGGACTTGCCAGTGGCAGTTGTATGAGGAGTGAACTAGAGAGGATCAACGGGGGCTGGAGGATTTGTTTTTAAGATGGCTTACCCACATGACTGGTAAGATGGTGCTGGCTGTTGCCTGGAAACTCAGCCAGGGGACTTCTTTCTGCTCCATTAGGGTCTCTGCAAAGGGTTCCTTGGGCTTCCTCACAGCATGGCAGCTTGGTTTTAAGGCAGAGTGTTCCAAAAGGCGGAAGTGGAAGCTAACAGTTTGTTAACGCCTAATCTGGAAAATGGCACAGTGTCACTTCTGCTATGGTCCGTTGTCAAAACAAGATCCTGCACCTGTTCAAAGGGACAAGACAAAGACCCCCCTCTGCGTTGGGAGGAGGCCAAAGAATGTGTGACTGTCTTTAGTCACCACACACAGTTACCACCTTCATAGTCAATGAACCTTTTGAAGAAATTTCAAATGATTACACAAGGATTGCCAGGAAGTTTTAGACCAAGGTTAACACAAAAACTACTACAAAATTGAGAACAAACTAGTTGCTAAGCACAGGTCTAGTTGGGACATGGAGATACAAGGGAAATGACTTAACCTGGAAAAAATTAACACTTTGTCTCTGGAGTGTTAAGATTTGTTGTAAGTGCATTTGAGTATGTAAGTTTGAGACGGAGCCTTGCTCTGTCACCCAGGCTGAAGTGTAGTGACGCAATCTTGGCTCACTGCAAGCTCCACCTCCCGGGTTCATGCCATTCTCCTGCCTCGGCCTCCCAAGTAGCTGGGACTGCAGGCACCTGCTACCACATCCAGCTGAGTTTTTGTATTTTTAGTAGAGATGGAGTTTCACTGCGTTAGCCAGGATGGTCTTGAACTCCTGACTTTGTGATCTGCCTGCCTTGGCCTCCCAAAGTGCTGGGATTACAGGCGTGAGCCACCGCACCCAACCAAAAGTTACTATTTTCATGTTCTTTTCTTTCAAAGTCCAATTTATTTTGCCTTCCAGAAAGAAACAGTTCTGAGTTCCTACTTGTTACCCTCCTGGGTTTTTTTCACTTGTTCATTACTTATATTAAATAGTGTCTCCCTGTGACATTTATTCTTTTGTTGCTCTGATTTAATACACCTGTTTTTCCTCCCGGTCTTCCTCCTTTCTTTCATTGAAGAGCTGCTTTTCTAGTACCTGCCAGGTGCTAAGCACAGGGCTAGCTGGGATACAGACACACAAGGATATAAGTTAAGAGCTTTTTGTCCTCCACACCTCCCTCCCCCCTGCTGCATTGTTCTACTAGGAGGACCTAGAATAGGGTTTATGGAATCAAGGTGTCAATAAGTATGTATTTAGTATGAGAATGGGAGTTCAGTCTTCAAATAGCTCAAAATCTAATAGGAGAGAAATAAAGAAATAATTAAAGCTGCTGTGCTGTGATATGTATTAAATTGGACAATGCAGGGAAATATGAAGGGGAGGTAGGTTAAAGTGCAACCTAAAGATGACACGCCTCAGCCCTGAACAAATTACCACAAAATCAAGATTGGGCAGTTGATATAATTTTCCATCATGGTGGTATAGAAATTGAAATATTTATTGATTCCAAATAATTCTAAGTCCTCATTTAGATGGTTATAGTTAGGTGTTAACAAACGAATAAAAATGGGACCGAAATCTTCATGTAATTTTAATGTCAGAAAATATGTGAGAATCATATGCCTCTATTTTTGTCATTTTAAAATATTGTATGGTCCCACTCATTAAATAAAATTTCCTCAGGATTACAACAGTAAAATAATCTTATTGTAGAAAATACATAGGGTACAGAAAAGTACAAGAAAGGAAAATGAACTGTGCAGAATTTTACCAAGAGATAATTATGTTAACATTTATTATAAAGCATACATAATATGTAGGTATTCATATGGAAAAAAGGAGGAAATACAATTTTTAGAACATAATGCCTGTGCAGTTTTTAAAAAATTTCTATGTCTTTCGGTTAAATTTTTATCTTCAGCCTTTATTAGTGAAATAATTTTCACAAATACCATAATTTATCATATCTATATTATGCCACATTTAAAATTTCTGTATTTAGAGCAATCTCTAGTTTTTAAAGTTTACATGGTGTTCAGCTTTTTCTCCACCCTCTGTCAAAAGAGACAAAGTCTCATTCTGTCTCACCAAGCCTGGAATACAGTGGCGCAATCATAGGTCACTGCAGCTTCAAACTCTTGGGCTCAAGTGATCTCTCACTGCAGCCTCCCAAAGTGCCTGGATTATGGGTGTGAGCAACCACACCTGTCTTGGCTTTTCATTTTCTATTATAAATAATGCCATGATAGGATTCCCTTATGCAGAGATCTTTGACCATATCTCAATTATTTCCTTAGAATTGATTGCTGTAGCTGGAACTTTCCTAGCTGTGACCATCCCAGGGCTCTTACTCTGTATCGGCATATTGTTTTTCGGTGGTTTGCATTAAAATATCTTTCCATATTGGCAGGCAACTGGAGAAACTTTAATCAGGACCGGATGACTTGCTGTTTTTGTTTTGTTTTGTAGGGTCACTGCTTTGGCTATCTTTAGAAATTCACTTTCACATACATGCACAGGCCCACCCACACACATACCGGCATATTTATGGGAATTTATAATTTTGTCCTTTAAAAATGCCCCAACTACAGTGAAAAGTTTTATATTTTTAATGATGCCAGCCTGCAACCCAAAGTAGGGACCTATAGAAGAGTATTGTAAGGAGGGCTTCCCAGAAGAGTAGCCACTTCTGGTAAATCATGAAGTTTAATCAAGAAATGATATAGTTTGACTGTGTCCCCACCCAAATCTCACTTTGAATTGTAATAATCCCCACAAGTCAAAGGTGGGGTCAAGCGGAGATAATTGACTCCTGGGGGTGGTTTCCCCCATACTGTTCTCATCATCATGAATAAGTCTCATGAGATCTGGTGGTTTTATGAATGGGAGTTCCCCTGCACAAGCTCTCTTGCCTGCCACCATGGAAGACGTCCTTTTGCTCTTTTTGTCTCCGCCGTGATTATGAGGCCTTCTCCACCGTGTGGAACTGTGAGTCCATTAACCACTTTTTCTTTATAAGTCATCCAGTCTTGGGTACGTCTTTGTTAGCAGTGTGATAACAGACTAATACAGGAATTACCAAAGAAGGGAACTGAAAAATGATTGTAGAGACCTGTTTAAAAATCCAAACTTGATATCGGGAGTTATTACATACAATGTCAGTAGTAGTCTCTGCTTTAAAAAGGGATTTGCTATGGATTGCTTTTGAATTATGAGTTTCTGTTATAATATTCCCTTCCCCCTTCCTTCTTCCCAGATGTTCAGGGCCATGTTTAATGATGTAACAAGAGGCACACTACTCCTGAGCCAGAGGTAGGATCTTCTCTGTAAGATGCCTTCATCTCAGGCGGCCTCCTTCGCAAGGCCAGAGACTCCATCCAGAATTAGACGGACACTGCAGATAATGTCATTACCCTAAGGATTACAGTACAACATGATGGTGCATTTTTATGGCTAGATTTTCAGAACTGAAATAGACACTAAGAATGCATTAGATCTAATATTCTGCCTTGGTCATTTATTTAAAAGATTAATATTCTTGTTGTATGAGATAGCTAAGAGGAAGCGAGTCTCTGGATTACTACACACACACATACACATACACTCTTATGGGAATTTGTCATTCTGTCTATACACACAACACATGCATACTTTGGCTATACATAAATATACATCACATTCTTATATTGCTATCCCATTGGAAGGATGCTGATATTAGCTGCAAATGTATTACTTATGCTGCTAAGTACCTATTGCAGAACAACTTTTTTTTTTTTTTTTTTTTTTTTTTTTGAGATGGAGTCTCGCTCTGTGGCCTAGGCTGGAATGTAGTGGCGTGATCTCGGCTCACTGTAACCTCCGCCTCCCAGGTTCAGGTGATTCTTCTGCCTCAGCCTCACAGGTAGCCAGGATTACAGGCACCCACCACCATGCCTGGCTAATTTTTGTATTTTTAGTAGAGACAGCTTTCACCATGTTGGCCAGGCTGGTCTCGACCTCCTGACCGCAGGTGATCTGCCTGCCTTGGTCTTCCAAAGTGCTGGGATTACAGGTGTGAGCCACCATGCCCTGCATAGAGCAACTTTTTATAGTAATGAGTGAGCCCACTGCTACAAACCAAAGCTGATTTCTCTAAGACTGTCAGTCCCCTAATGGAATGTCAGTAACAGTGCCCACCTTGAATGATGCATGTCAGCAATTAGTAGGACAAAAGGTATTTGGCACTTTTACACCTGTGTTTAAAAATAACCCTACTTATCTCCTCTAGGTTTTAAAATCAGACTTGTTCCATTATGAAGAGACAATTGTGGAACCTCCTGCTTGCCTCTTGGTAGACACAGATGACATTCTCTGTATGGAATGCAGCCTGGATATTCTAGGCATAATTATCTTAGTTTGAGAGTATGCAATTCCAGCAAACGTACAATTCATGTAATATAGCATATTCAGGAAATCTATGCTGTTTTCTTACATTCTCCCAGGTTTTTGGAGCTATAGAAATGAGAACTCATTAGCTATAGTTTCTGCTTCACTACGTGCTATGTGGGCTGGAGACAGTTGTTCACAGTGAGAGAGACAAGGCATCTAATAGCCCAAAAGAGTGGCTGTTTCTCAAAGCTTCCTAAATTAGTCTCAGGTAGGAGCTTTCCCAGGCTCCTGGTCTGACACAGTAATTAAAGGAGACTGGGAAGATTCACTCATTCCATAATTATTTTTAGTTCCAATATGATCTGACCTTACTAATTCAGAATTATTGAGAGAGAGATTAGTTTGGCTTAATGAGAAGCATGAAAAATGTAACATTTTAAATTGAAACATGGCTTTATTACTTGGGGCTATATTCAAAACCACAAACTAATAGCTTAACACCTTTTGTGGTGATGCTCCTGGGCGTGCTTTAATGATGAGATTAGGATGATTTTTAATTTGCTCAGGGCCATTCTTGTCCTTGGCATACAGATTCAGTGGTCGTCACTGTGTTCATTTGCTGTGTAACACGTTTTTTAAAATTTTTTTCCTGTAGAATCATAAACGTGACACATTGCTACTGTAAGAAGCCAAAGGAAAAGAAAGTATATGAAGAAAGGAAAGTTAATAAATTCCTTCTCTTTCCATTCAAATCTCACATATAACCAATAATAACAGATTGGTATGAATCCTTTTAGAGCCAGGTTTAACTGCCTTTGCCAGAGAACATACGAGATACTTAATACATAGCTGTTAAGCCGACTTGAAGCAAATACCTGCTTATAAACGGTTTATTTCAGCCGGTACAGTGGCTTACCCCTGCAATCCCAGCACTTTGGGAGGTTAAGGCGGGCAGATCACCTGAAGTCAGGAGTTCCAGACCAGCCTGACCATCGTGGTGAAACCCTGTCTCTGCTAAAAATACAAAAATTAGCCGGGTGTGGTGGCACATGCCTGTAATCCCAGCTACATGGGAGGCCGAGGCAGGAGAATCACTTGAACCCGGGAGATGGAGGTTGCAGTGAGCTAAAATCGCGCTGTTGCACTCCATGCTGGGCGACAGAGGGAGCCTCCATCTCAAAAAAATAAAAATAAAATAAATAAATTGTTTATTTCTATCTCTTACAATGTCCTACTTCTTTCCTTCCTATTACTCCTATCCCAGATTGAACCCCCATGTCTTTGCTTGTAAGTAGATTACTAAAAAGGCTTCTACCAGGCTTCCACACCAGCAAATTTGACCCCCCTCTGTTCTGTATATGATGTTGGAATAATTGGTCTGAAATGTGCCTCATCCTACATTTCCCTGGCCAAGAGTCCTCCCATTGCACTCCCCACTGCCTAAAGAGGTAATGACATTTCATTTTAGAGACTTTTACATCTGGCACCAGCCCAACATAACCATATTTCCTTTGCAACATTCCCCATACACATCTTAAATTCCAGGCAAACTACACATTTAAAAATGCGTTGTCTACACTCTGCCCCTTACTGCCTCTCTGCCTGTTTTTATGCTAAGCTTCATTTTAGTATTCAATTAAACATTAAGGAGCTCCTGTGTTCAAGATTTGGGCTAGTCATTCCAGAGACTAGACAGGTAGTAATTAGGAAAACATTTTTATTATCTTTCAATCCAATGTGGCAAGATGTCAAGAAATTTGTACAAAAAAACTCTTAATAACATGATCTGTATTCCATCTCCCACTATTGTGGCTTCTACAAATAACATCCATCTTCTAATATTCTCTCAAAGTAATCACTGATATGTTCCTTTCCTACCCTTCCCTAAACTGGCATTGCCCCTTCCCCACACCCCTAGTCTCACACTTCATACTTGGCATCATATTATATGTATTTGAGCCCATGTGTTGAAGAGTATCTTAGATATATGAATATAACTTATTATCTTGTATTTATTTGTTCAGTCTTCTTGCCTGTACAAACTAATTGAAACCTTTATTTTGTGTAAGCCAGGTGTTAGCTTGAAGCATACAGAAATTCAGGTTTGAGGTAAAATTGACTTTTTTTTGAGATGGAGTCTTGCTCTGTTGCCAGGCTGGAGTGCATTAGCACGATCTTGGCTCACTGCAACCTCCACCTCCCAGGTTCAAGCGATTCCCCTGCCTCAGCCTCCTGAGTAGCTGGGACTACAGGCGCCCGCCACCATGCCTGCATTGTGTGTGTGTGTGTATGTGTGTGTGTGTGTGTGTTTTAGTAGAGATGGGGTTTCACCATGTTGGCCAGGATGATCTCGAACTCTTGACCTTGTGATGCACCCACCTCAGACTCCCGAAGTGCTAGGATTACAGGCATGAGCCATCGCGCCCGGCCAAGTGGACTCTTATACCTAAAGATCTTCCCAACATTTCAGTCGGTTTGTGGGGGAAAGATGGGAGCATGTTCTCAGGACCACTTTGACATCAACTGCTGGGTGTGCATTGCACACACGAAGTTACAAACTTTTCTCTGTTTTTTACAATAACAACATTTTTAAAACTTATTTCAAATCATTGTTAATTCTGCGGACTTAATTGCTGATGGGGAGAGGGTACTGTGGTGTCACTGGGAGTACAGTTTTCTGCCCTGTCATAGGTGGCTTTTCCCCTTTCTCCCCTTCTCTGCTTCCCCCCTCACCTGCTTCTTTCTAGCTTGCCCCTAGAAACCCCATACTTTCTCTCCTGTGATGTCTGGCCCAGCTGACATCTGCTGAGATCTTTTTTTTTTTTTTTTCAAACAACAAACCATGATCCAGATATATTTTCAACCAAATCCAACGTTACTCTCAAGAAGAATTCTGGTATCAGTTAAGATAATAAAATTCCCCCCTATGCTGTTACACTTGAGAAATCCCATTTTCATCATGAGGAAGTAAATTTGAGCTCCGCCCTTGGCTGAATTTGTAAAGCCTGAATTAAGGAGGTATAATCTGGAGGCTAGTGCCTGATTTGGAAACAAGAATGGCTCAGAAGTCCCTGAAGCTAAATTATTGTTTGCCAGAGCCAAGCTTTTGCTGGTGCAAATGGAAACAGTTTGTCTTGTAAGTCAACTCAAAGTGATTTCTCTGACAAAGCGAAGAGATGAGAGAATAAATATGTACCCTGAACTCCAGAATCCTGTTTCTTCTGTGTAATTTAAGGCCAGGGACTAAGCACATTTTCTTAAATGAAACAAATGGTGCTATAAATGGTAATAGAAACCATGCATCTTCACTTTTTGATGTGGCTCTGATGAGCTCCTGTTAATGAAACAGGATGTAGCAGATGCAAAATTGTCAGAGTAGAAGACGGAAAATGGAATTCCACGTGAAATACAGACTTCAGTGCCCAGAGATCTGATCTTAGAGAAGACTAATGATGTTTGCCTATTTGTGTGTGTGCTTGTCTGTGTGTGTATGTATGTTTGGTGGTGACGGTGGTGTGTGTGTGCATATTTTCCAGTTTATGTGTGTGTATGATTGTGTGTGTGTGTGTGTGTTTAGTGGTTAGAAGTGCTGGGCATTACCTGTTTTTTTTTACCATTAAACCCGAATTATATAAATCTAAATTTTAATGCAGGCTCTTGGAAAAGCATTTTAGGACCTGTCTTCATTTTACAAAATGTGGTACTTTAGACGTTTTCTTACTACTTATTTCTGAAGAATTTACTTAGAGTCACCTCTGACCAACCTCAGTTTCCAAGAATTATTCAGCACCAAACTTCTATAGTCAGCAACAAATGGGGGAACTCAAAAATAATACAAGGACATACTTCTTAATTGCTCCTTTATTGTCTTTGCAGTCTGATTCTACTCTAGAGACTGTTAGCTTTACTAACCACAGAAATTAATCTTTGCAAAGTCCTAAACTTTTGGAGCTCAGTGTATCAGAGAGGTTATTTTTAGAAGAGATAAAACCACCAGTTATTTAAAATGAGGTAATGGTGTGTGTATGTGGTAGGGGGTGGATTGGAAACATTTCGTGCTGATGAATAATTCAGTTTGATTTACTGGAGAAATGAAAGGGGATGGCATTCTGCCCTTCTCAATGTAAAAAAGATAATAGTGGTTTCCCATTAACTGTATATCTGAAAGTATCTAATACAAGCTTATTTTTGTTCCAGGTCAAGTTGTCTTTAAGATAGTTTAAGACTGGCTGTCATATTAAAGTGCACCTTTAAGAATAAAAGGAATGTGAGATGAAATTGTGCCGTTTGCTCCATTATCCCACCCCTACCCAGGTCTCCTTGAAAAAACAAAACGTGTTTCTTAATTGAACATTAAAAACATGAAAGAAGCCAGAGGTTGGGAATCCTGATGACAAAGGCCATCGTGAATGACCCCAGTAATTCAGGTAACCAAGCCAGCTTTATGAGTGCTGTTACTTTGACACTGCAAAGGCATAGACTTTCAGAAGCTGAGCTTATTCTTGTAGCTATTGTTCTGCATGAATAGTTCCACACTAGCCTTAGCTCAGTCACTTTTAAATAAGAGGCCAACAAATTATGTAAAAGCAGCGGATATAAACGTGAATGTATGTATTAGAATATGTTTATGAAATTATGAGGCCTGACATTCACAGAAGGAGGCTTTGTACATTAAGCTTCTGTTCTTCCATTTGCAAGGCTACTCATCTGTTGCATTTAACTGAGGTCTTCTCCTTAATTAGAAGAAGACAGTAAACATATCTGCTGAATCTGAGAAGTAACCAAAATATATGGTCACGAATGCAAAGTCCTTCCTCTTTCCCCTCCCTACCCATGCACTTCCCACTAGGGGAAGTGGCCATTTGAGAGGGCGGTTCCTGGGAGGTAGTGGAGACAGAGCTTGGGAGACAGTGAAGAAAGAATGCTGCTTAGTATGTTGGAGACAGGTGGTTCACCAAGGAGAAGCATGGTGTTGAATTCATTTACTGTCTTTTTTTGTAGTTGTTGTTCTGCAAAGTGGCGAGGTTATACTCTTACCCTTTAAACCACAGTGTCTATATAAACATGTTTATTTCAGGAAAGCCATTAGTAGAGGAATATATATTTCTCTCATTTATGATGCCACTTTGAAAGGTTTCCTAAGTAAAGGAAGCTCTCTGTCTTCTCTTGTTTGTAGTTTTCCTTCAGATGTGTTGGAACATGACTTCTGTGTGGATGAGTGTAACATGCTTAGAGATGAGATGAATTGGGCAATATTTTACTGGGGCTGAGTTGGGGAGAATTATTCTGTGGCAGCGTAAGTAATTTAGTATAGTCCAGATGTAGTCAAAGAGAAAAGCAGTTGGTCAAAATAAGAGAATCTGTGGCAGCAGTGAAGTGTTAGCAGCATGTCAAGCTGCAAGCGTGGGAAAATGAGTTGTAAGTTCAGAAGCAGTGACAGTCAGGGATAGAGCAGAGAACACAGAGGTGAGGACAGGCACGTAGTGAGTGGCTCAGGGGACAGGCGGAGTTCACCAGCTATTTATAAGACACCCACTGTGGGCCAGACAAGGTGCTGAGTCTAAAGGTAAGTAATGGATAGTTCTTGCCTTCAGGGGAGTTAAAATTACCAGGAGAAAGAATATCAGAGAATAGTTTAATGTGCTACCTGCCTTGCAATGGCAGTGCTATATGTAAGGGCTTAAAGGACCAGGCTAATCTGGTGCAGCTTTATAAAGAGAAAAAAAAAAAAGGATGTAAAAGAGAATGTTATGCATTCCTCCTACCTCTTTCCTTTTCCCTAAATGAAAAGAAAATCCAAGAAAAAAATAGCAATGGAAATTGAGTCCCATATGTTTCTCTTGTGATTTTAAACATATTTCCTTTCATTTTTAGAAAAAGCATGGATATTACTTTATAATTGCAAGATAGGCACTAAGCAAGGTTTCCTGAGTATTGGAAACATTGAGTTTAAGTCCCTTACAAATTGGGCTTTCTCATCCTCCCAGAGAGTACCAGCACTAATCACACTATGAGGCGACACACTCTGCTCATATCATCCAGAATGATCAGCACTTTTCTTGCCTGCTGTGGTATCATTGGGACGCCTCATTTGCAAATGGGAAAATTGTAGGGCTAAAAACAATACGCTTCTGATTTTTTTGGTACAGCGAAAGGCAAGTGGTGGTCAGGATAATGTCTGAGAGAACTTGTGCATGTGACTTTCATGTGGGGTTGTAACTGATTTCTAAGGATCCTAGGGGCCAAGGTTGAGCTCAAATAATTCACTGGTATAGGGAGAAAAATGTGCCTCGGCAGAAAAATATGCATTTTGTCTTTAGTATACCCTTCTGGTAGTTATCTGATTCTATGAAAGCTATTTTATAATTATTTAAATTGTAGATGAATGATAGCAGTGCAAAATTTTTAGCTATAGACAAGCAAATTCTATTCCGTTGTATAGAGGCTCAGTTGACTCCCCCGACCCCAAGTAGTTTTGCCAGCATTTGTGCATTCATTTCTACATTCTGTTTTTTTTTGTTGTTTTTGTTTTCTTTTTTTTTGATACAGTGTTTTGCTCTGTCGCCCAGGCTGGAGTGGCTCAATCTTGGCTCACTGCAGCCTGCCTGGTCAAGCAGTTCTCTGCCTTAGCCTTTCTAGTAGTTGGGATTATAGGCCACCACGTCCGACTAATTTTTGTATTTTTAGGAGAGACGGGGTTTCACCATCTTGGCCAGGCTGGTCTTAAACTTGAACACGATCACAGAGTGGTCATGATCTACCCGCTTCGGCCTCCCAAAGTGCTAGGATTACAGGCATGAGCCACCGCACCTGGCCTCATTCCTACGTTCTTTTAATCTGTAAAACGTGGTGCTTTTTGAACTTCTCCTTTGACTGGTCACAGCACTTGCCAGGTTCCCTTGTTATAAGTAAAATCTTCAACCCATATCCTTTTTATGCATGTATGAAAATCATGATTTTGCCTTTTTTTTGAAAATTATCGCTTAGCATTGTATTATTGTTGCTGTTACTGTCACTACCACTGCTGCTGCAATTGCTTACTGTTTCTACCATGACTAATATTTTTTAAGCAATGTCAGTGCTCAACTTCCTATGTAGCCCTAACTTAGAAAGGAAGAAAAGAGCAATTTGATGCGTTAGAAAAGCAACACTTCAGATACTTTTTATGAACATATATCTCATCCAGTGAAGTGAAGGCGAAATTCCACACCCACAGCGGACTTTTTTTTTCCCCATACCTTCCCAACTTGTAGGATAACCTGGTGGTAGCTTCACTTTGATAATCCATGCCAGAGCATAGCAGAAAAAAACAAAGCAATACAACCTGCTGAACAAATCCCGTTGGTTTTCCTGCCCATACAGACAGATGCAGTACCTTTTGATTCAAACTCATTTCTAAGGCTGTTCTTCTATTCTCTGTTACTCTGTTCTTTCTTTCTTCTTCTTCTTCTTCTTATTATTATTATTATTATTATTATTATTATTATTATTATTAATTATTTTTTGAGATGGAGTCTCGCTCTGTCGCCCAGGCTGGAGTGCAGTGGTGCCATCTCCACTCACTGCAAGCTCCGCCTCCCGGGTTCACGCCATTCTCCTGCCTCAGCCTCCCTAGTAGCTGGGACTACAGGCACCCGCCACCACTCCCAGCTAATTTTTTGTATTTTTTTTTTTTAGTAGAGACGGGGTTTCACCATGTTGGCCAGGATGATGTCGATCTCCTGACCTTGTGATCCACCCACCTCCGCCTCCCAAAGTGCTGGGATTACAGGCATGAGCCACCACACCCAGACGGCTATTCTTACTTTTTAACTGCTAATGTCCACTCTCCTATATGTGTTTTATTTTCCTCCTTCCAGTTATTGCTAATAGTCATTCTATTGAGAAGGTTTCCATTTAACTTCTATGAGAAAAATGGATAGATTCACTTTGCTTTCTGTGCAGAAAGGGTGGACAGCAAGGGCAAAATACATTTTGGTGCCTGCCTCTAGGAAATGTCAACTCTTAAGCCGGTTTGCTCTCAATGAGTTATTGCCTCTTCATCTTCTCCTTCTCTTCAAAAATATTCAGCACTGTTTCAGAATGTTATATCCTGAGTTGTTAAACTTTCACCAGTTTTTTCACTTTCAAGTAATGCTAAATGGCACGTTTGCCAGCAAAATGTAAATTGAATCTGAACCATTACTTTTACTTCAGGGCAAAAACAGCTCAGTGGCATATACTTCTGTCTGAAATAGTTTTAATCAGCTGCTAAAATCAAAATTGCCATTTACATTGATAGCATTTTCAAGAAAAAAAATAGTTTCAGAGTCCTTTTCCAAACTGTCTGTTGGCTGAAATATGGGTCAATTGCTATAACTGTATTTATGCCATCCTTATTTGATACTTCTATGGTAGAATCCTATTTTTTTAATTCCCGGATTACTTAGCACTGAATTACATACTGAATAGTAACATATACTGGTAGAGAAACAGATACCTGATTATATTACTTTCTTTGACTCCTGATTTTTAAGACATTCAGCATATTCCAGACAGATTTTTGTCATGCTGTAGTCATTTTACATAAAGAACTGACCCCCCAAAAATCAATTTTGTACGTAGGAGAATTTCAGTATCATGCAGGTTTCCTGAAAGTCCTTGGGACTAGATCTAATTAGTTTTAATGGGCTTGTATTAATAGCAAAGTGGGTTTATTGTTTTCACTAAGACTATGAATTACAAATTTGCTTCTCATTTTCTCTCTTTTATTTTTTTGAGATGAGGTCCTGCTCTGTCACCCAGGCTGGAGTGCAGTGGCACAATCTTGGCTCGCTGCAGTCTCCACCTCCCAGGCTCAAGTGATCCTCCCATGTAACTGATGTAACTGGGGCTACAGGCGTGTGCCACGTTACCTGGCTAATTTTTGCCACTTTTGGTAGAGATGGAGTTTCACCGTGTTGTCCAGGCTGATCTCAAACTCCTGAATTCAATCAATCCCCCCACCTCAGCCTCCCAAAGCGTTGGGATTATAGGTGTAAACTACCACACCTGGCCTCATTTTCCCTTCTGTATATGAAAATTTCCCTTCTTTATGTTACAACCTTGGAAAAATAAAATTTACTTAATTGCTTTTCAACTTTTAAAGGAGTATTTTTTTCCTTATATGTACATTCAAACAAAGTGTTAACAGTTTCAGCTGTGAACATTGGGTCATGATACTGTGCCAGATTTGAGCTAATACTTGTTACAGAATGAACAAAGTACTATTCAGTTTTTAGCTTTTTTGTTTGTTTGTTTGTTTGTTTTGAAACGGAGTCTCACTCTGTCGCCCAGGCTGGAGTGCAGTGGTGCAATCTCGGGTCGCTGTGAGCTCCGTCTCCCAGGTTCATACCATTCTCCTGCCTCAGCCTTCCGATTAGCTGGGACTACAGGCACCTGCCACCACGCCCGGCTAATTTTTTTTTGTATTTTTAGTACAGACGGGGTTTCACCATGTTAGCCAGGATGGTGTCGATCTCCTGACCTCGTGATCCACCTGCCTCAGCCTCCCAAAGTGCTGGGATTACAGGCGTGAGCCAACACACCCGGCCCAGTTTTTAACTTTAAGAAAATATCTTTTTAAAAAGAAATTCCTGCATACTCTTCTAGAAATCAAAAATTCTAATTCAGAGATTAGCCTCTATCATTTCTTTTGTGTCCTTGAGAGTTAAGTCATTTATCTCTGTGCGCCTCAATTTTCTCACCTGTAAAACGGGACTGAAAAAAGTAACGGCTGCTTTGAGAGTAGTAGTCAAGTGTGAGGATAGTTTGCACTGAGATGTAATAAAAACCACCAGTGCAGCGTTGTGTAAAGCTGATGTCACAAACTGAAGCAAGTGAGGAGTCTACTGTCAGACCCCATGCACAAAGGTTTCCTGAAAAGACATGTATGGGTAGGGTTTCCAGCCCTACTTGGGCATCTAAAGAGGTGCTTAGAATGTTGGCTCAAGATATAGTATCTAAACCTGACATGAAAGCCCTGTAAGAAATTAGCTAGGCACAGCCGGGCGCAGTGACTCATGCCTGTAATCTCAGCACTTTGGGAGGCTGAGGCAGGCAGATCACGAGGTCAGGAGATCGAGACCATCCTGGCCAACATGGTGAAACCCCGTCTCTACTAAAAATACAAAAATTAGCTGGACGTGGTGGCTTATGTCTGTAATCCCAGCTACTCGGGAGGCTGAGGCAGGAGAATTGCTTGAATCAGGGAGGCGGAAGTTGCGGTGAGCCTAGATCACACCACTGTGCTTCAGCCTGGCAACACAGCGAGACTCTGTCTCAAAAACAAAAAAAAGAAAAGAAAAGAAAAGAAATTAGCTAGGCCCGGTGCAGTGGTGCATACCTGTAATGCCAGCACTTTGAGAAGCTGAAATGGAGGATTGCTTGAAGTCAAGAGTTCCAGACCAACCTGGGCATCATAGCAAGATCCCATCTCTACAATATATATATATTTTTAAATTAGCCAGGTGTGATGGTGTACACCTATAGTCTCAGCTACTAGGGAAGTTTAGGTGGGAGGAACACTGGCGCCCAGAAGTTCAAGGCTGCAGTGAGCTATGATTGTGCCAATGCACTCCAGTATGTTAGGCAACAGAGCAAGACTCCATCTCCTAAAAGAAAAGAAAAGAAATTAGCTGGATTTTAGAGTTGACTAGAAAAGGGAGGTCTGCAATAGGTCTGCAATACAGATCATTAGGAACTACCTATAGGTTTTCCATCTTGGAAAAAATTTTAGTAAATGTATGGTATTTTTTTACTCTATCATGATCTATTGCTTTTAAGTCCAAAATCAGCCTCTATTTTCCTGGCTTGAGCTTATCCAGAAGACCACTCCAATTCCTCATTATCATGACTAGGAGAGGAAGTCTGAGCACTGCGACTCTTGGGATGAATATACGGAAGTCAGGGGCTCCTTTGTCTGTGCCTGTGCTTTTAAGCTCATGCCGAACACTGCTCGAGAGTGGTGTGTACCGAGAAGTAAATACAAACAAGTATCCACCATCTTGTCCACTGTGATCCTGTGTTCATTGCTCAGTCTTCACCTTTTTATTTTCTATATCTCCCTTCACTGCTAAGATTTTGAAGCAATATTCACAGTGATTCACATGATAACACGCAAAGTTTAATTGCATGAAATATTTCATCTCTTTCAGATCTGTCACAGGTGGAAGTGGAGATAAAAAAGACCCAAAAGAGTAATTTACTTTTACTCTCAGAATCAGATTCTAAATGTAGAAATTAATGAGACGTTTACACAGTTTTAAAATGAAGCTACAAAAGAAAAATGCAAAAATGACTTTATACAACTTCAACTTCGTCCTCCCTCTTCTTGTCTCTCCTCTTTCCCTGTCTTTTTACTCTCTTTCTCCCTATTCTTTCCCCTTTCCCCCTTCTAGTGATTTTTGTAATGTACCTGGGAGTTAAAATCCAACTCTGCTCCAGGAGTAATACTTTCTTAATCAAAAATAGGTAATTATCAGTGATATTCAAAGCCAAATATCATGGATTTACCTATTCTTGATTCTGTTGACTCTGTTTCAAAAGGCATAACTACTTTTGTCAGTGAAACTGACAGGCACAAGTAGAGGACTCACATGGAGAAGATCTGTTAGGAGAAAATCAATTTTCAAGGAAGAATTGCCCACTATAATTAAGATCTGTGCACTTTCAAACATCTCAGCCCAGCTCATGAGTTAAATCCAACTAGAAGTGTTCTCATTGTTATATGTTTTAGTTTCATTTATTTGAGGAATAGAAAGGCCAGGATGTGGGTGTCATCTTCCTGTCCAACTTGTGAAACATGTCACTGTGGGGAGAATTATTGAGCCATTTGACTTCTGCAACCAGAAAACATGAAAGCTGAAATAACACTCTGGCTGCTAGAACATGTGCTGAAAAGGCACTGGTGTGGATGGGAAGCTCTCCTGTATCCCGAGGGCCTTCCATGTCAAATATAAAATGTAAGTCAAAGGCAATGGAACATAAAGTTCTATGCTGTACCTGGTATTTGACAAATGGGTGAACATAAGCATAAGTCAGATAAGTTAGTCTCATGGAATACTGAACAGCCGAAAAAGTAGCAACTTTCTTTTCAACATGATGTAGAAGAACTGAGCTCCAGTAACCAATGGCTAGGCATGAGGGTCCCTTTAAGCAAGATTATTTTAGCCACTGTCCTAACTGTGAAAAGCACAAATTTTAAGTCATTATTCATTTTGCAAAGGATACTGTGCCTCAATTAAAAGAAGTGTTAATACATTTTCTTAAGTTACAACCTCTTTTAATGAGATTTTATTTTAATTGGTGATTTTTGTCTATTTAACAGTGTGCTCACAATTTTTCAGAAGTAGACTGTATGTACTAACTAAATAAATGAGATGCAGGTAGAAATGGAAAATAGCAGAGGAAGGTCTACATTTTCTCTGATCTCCTTAAGACCTGTCATTCTTAATTACTAATGTTTGGTCCCCATTTGCCCTTGTGATTTATACTATCATACATCATGACAAAAGGAGCAGCATTCGTTCTGAAGAAAGAAAAACTTGGCTGGGTGTGGTGGCTCACACCTGTAATCCCAGCACTTTGGGAGGCTGAGGCAGACAGATCACTTGAGGTCAGGAGTTCGAGACCAGCCTGGCCAACATGTTGAAACCCTATCTCTACTAAAAATATGAAAAATTAGCCGGGCGTGGTGGCGGGCCCCTGTAGTCCCAGCCACTCGGGAGGCTGAGGCAGGAGAATGGCATGAACCCAGGAGGCAGAGCTTGCAGTGAGCCGAGATGGTGCCACTGCACTCCAGCCTGGGCAACAGAACGAGACTCCGTTTCAAGGAAAAAAAAAAGAAAAAAGAAAACATGGGTATATAAAGAGAAGTTTTGCTTTGGAACGGTTAATAAATGAAGGGGCACAGTGCCTCTTGCTACAACCAGAAAGCCCTATGCAAGAAGGGGGAGAGGATGAGAATTAGAAAGTAGAAAGACTCCTGGGAAAATTACATTGTGAGTGGGCCTTAAAATGTCAAAAGTGCCCTGCTGAATGGAAACAAGGAACAGATCATGCTTGAAGACGGGTAGTAGAGAAATGGAGTGAAAGTTAAGTTCCCATACATCAAGGTTACTGCTGTTAGTGGACTTGGCAGAACCAGGGTACTGCCAAGGGATATAGATAGCCTCTAAGGAAATTTTAGGGAAGGCACTTGCAGTATTCTTTTTTTTTTTTCTTTCCCCAGATGGAGTCTTGCACTGATGTCCAGGCTGGAGTGTGGTGGCACGATCTCAGCTCACTGCATCCTCTGCCTCCCAGGTTCAAGCGATTCTCCTGCCTCAGCCTCCTGAGTAGCTGAGCTTACAGGTGCCTGCCACCACGACCGGCTGCAATTTTTTTTTTTTTTTTTTTTTTTTGTATTTTAGCAGAGGCAGGGTTTCACTGTGTTGGTCAAGCTGGTCTCAAACTCCTGACCTTGTGATCCACCTGCTCAGCCTCCCAAAGTTCTGGGATTACAGGCGTGAGCCACCGTGCCCGGCAGGCACTTGCAGTATTCTAACACCATTTACATTAGAGGAAAAAAGCCCCTCCTAGGGACGTTTGATCCTTATCTCATCAGTATGAGATTCTACTTTATAGAATATTCTCCACCACTTTGCTTAGTATACTGTAGTTTTAAGTGATGGGACTTCTGGCTTTTTCTCCTGGGAGGTTATTACAAATTCTGAAAATATTTCAGTGTTACAATTGTGTTAAAAAGGCACATTTTGAGACCTGATTTTTTATTTATTGTAGAGCATTACAACCATTTATAGTGCTATATGAATGTTAAATATTAATGCATTTTTCCTAGTCTACCAATTCCCAGGCATCTTGCGAGTGTATAATTCTGGAAAGGCAGTCAAAAGATTTCTAGGAGCTGTCCCACATTAGCCTTAAAAGGTGACCTTCTTGCAGAATTCTTAAAAAAAAAAAAAAGTAAGATTATTTACTCACTTTTTGACCCAGTAGCTTCCTAGATAAGGGATTCTCTCCAGAAGGAAGCAGATTTTTTCAGATGCTAAGATGTCCAACTGACAGACTGGTGTAATTCTCAGCCCTCTAATTCCAACTAATGTTAAGCAGTCTTACCTTAGCCAGTGGTAGTCAGAGATAATATATTTTTCATCTACCAGCCTTCTTATCAGCTGAGATATGAATGCTGTCCTTGCTCTAGTTACACATCTGAAAAAAATAACAATTTTAAAGCCACCACCATTTTAGAACTTGGAAGTAAGTGGCTAGATTCCTTTGTTCCCTGGGTGAAAGTATGGTATGACTCTTAATTTATAAAATAAAGGTGATGTCCAAAGTTGGCAAGTGAGCTAGAGATCAATGTCTGCCTTTCCCACTACTTCTGTTGATGGCTTAATTGGACACAATACAGAAAAGTCACAGGGCATGGAAAGAAATGGCAGATTGATAGCTTCCCATATTCTTCTGTAATATAGTGAGAGAGAGGAAGATGAGTCTGGTGAAATGGCCTTTACTATAACAGGATCAGTATATTTCTGTTTTTATCACTTTTTGTTAAAGTTGGCCATGAGGGAATTCGCCTTGGATAAATTCAGGAAAGAAAATAAAAATCTTCGTAGAACATAAGTGAACAAGTGATTTTGTAATATAATAATAATTATTATCTTATTTAAAATAGGGTTAAGGAAGTAGACGGCACTTGAAAAAGACGGGGTTGTTATTTTAAGAAGGAGCCCCAGAGTGATGGTGGAACAGCTTATTACTAGGTTTTCTGCAGATGATAATTATAAATTCTGAGGAAGAAGAAAAAAACATGTTTGAGGGCACTGGAGAGGGATCAACAACAGACAGAAACTGTGAATGGGTTTTAACCCATGAAAGAGGACAACCTCAGTAGGCGGGGGCTATGTTTATACAGTTTATTCCCTGAGGACACCGCCCAGTCCATAAGGCATTGGGTGGCTATGTGCCAAGAAGAGAGCTGCTGAACACAAGGTGTCCGTGGGTAGAACTTGGGGCTTCCAGAGTAGCTAGCGATTGCGAAGAAGTCCCAAGAATGAAGAAGTCACGGAAGTTAGAGTCCCAAAATCTGCGTCAAATACTTGCTGATTCCTGAATTCTAAGGAGCAGATAGAAACTGCTGTTAAGACTGAAAGAACTGAGAAAGGATTTCAGTTTCTGGTCTCTGCGGGGGAAACAGACTTTGGAGTTTGAATTCTGCCATCTTCGAGGAGCTTAGTAAGTAGCTGAGCCTTTCATGAAAACACACCTTACAAATAAAGACTATGTACCAGAATAAAGGAATTTTCCAGAAGCCTAAGTGAAAATCCAAAGAGTCTCATCCAAAGAAAATGTAAAGCTAAGCCTCTACATGTTCCAATTTATCAGCCAGTAATTTTTTAAAAGCCTATTAGGAGTGAAAAAATTCTTCAGAAGAAGATAAGATCCAGTTCCTGCGACATCAACCATAAGGTTCGATGAACAATCAGAAATTACTAGTCATACAGAGAAAGTGGAAAATGTTACCCATTGTCAAGGAAAAAAGCAGCCAAGAGAAACCAACCTGAAGATATCTCAGTTGTTACAGCTAACAACAAAGACTTAAAGCAACTATTGCAAATATGTTTAAGGGCTTAAAGAAAAAGATTGAGAGAACAGATGGGGGTCACAGAAGAGAAGTGAAGTGGCAACTATCATGAAAAAAGCAAAATAAAAATTCCAGAAGTGAAAACATACTATCTAAAATGAAAAGATGTATTGAATTTGCAGAGTGGAGACTGTGTAAGGAAAGGTCATTAAACTTGAAGATAGATGAATAGAAATTATCCAATCTGAGGAACAAAGAGAAAGAATAAGTCTCAAAAAATAAACAACCAGAGCTTTAGTACCTGTGAGAAAATATCAAGCAATTTACAATCTGTGTACATAGAGTACCAGAGAGGAAAGAGAGATGGGGTATAAAAAAGTTACACACACACATACACACACACACACACACACACACACACGGTTGTATATACTTAAGAATCAACTTCATATTAGGTAATGGTCTTGTCTAAAATAAATTATGGAAATAATACTTTTTTTAGCAGTTTGATTATGATATGGCTAAGTATGGTTTCCTTTATATCTAGCCTACTTTGGGTTTGTTGAGCTTCTTAAATATGTAAGTTTTTTAAACCAAATTTGGAGATTTTTAGCATGTATTTTTTACATGTGTGTTTGTATATATATTTGCTCTGCATATGTATGTGTATATATAGGTTATATATGTATGAATATACATGCTATATGTATGTATGTATCATGTATATGTTAAAAGTTCCAAATTTGTTTTTAAAAAATTTACGCATTTAAGATAGATGTAAAGGAACCCACATTTAGCCATATCATAATCAAACTACTAAAACACAGTATTGTTTCAAAATTCATTTTAGATGTGACTGTTACCTAATATGAGGTTGATTCTTTAAATTGTTACATCATGATCACCACTAGAACACAAGCATATGGAAGGAGCTTACTAGATTTATGAAGAGATAGACCAAGGATTGGGTCCTGTGTCTTATGCTTAATGACTGAACTCTTGGGGAAAGGGGCACTCTGTGTTACATATTCATCATCTGTAAGATTGCCAATAACCACAGGGTTGTTGTGAAAGCTTAAATGAATCCAGGCGCGGTGGCTCACGCCTGTAATCCCAGCACTTTGGGAGACCAAGGCAGGAGGATCACAATTTCAGGAGATGGAGACCATCCTGGCCAACATGGTGAAACCCTGTCTCTAAAAATACAAAAATTAGCTGGGTGTGGTGGTGCATGCATACATGCATACAAAAATTACCTGGTGGTAATGCCCAGCTACTCAGGAAGCTGAGGCAGGAAAATCGCTTGAACCTGGGAGTAAGAGGTTGCAGTGAGCTGAGATCGTGCCACTGCACTCCAGCCTGGTGACAGGGTGAGACTCCCTTTCAAAAAAAAAAAGCTTAAGTGAAATAATAATACATGAACAGACTTCACGTGTTGTCTTGAACATAGGTGACACTGTAGACATTCATTTCCTTTCCTCTTTCCATTCTTCAGGCATTTAGAGTGCTTTTTAGCATAATTCTGCATTTTCTATGTAGCATAAGACATAAGGATATGTTTTATAAGAGAAAAAATACACTTCGCAATTTCAAATCAAACGCCTCTGATACCTTCAACTTGGTTTATAACGTATTTTATGTAGTTTCCACTCACAAGTCATTGGAGGACATGCATGACACTCATAGAACTATGACTACATGATTTGCTCGCCCTATTTATTTATTTATTTATTGAGATGGAGTTTCAGTCTTGTTGCCCCGGCTGGAGTGCAATGACACGATCTTGGCTCACTGCAACCTCTACCTTCCAGGTTTGAGCGATTCTCCTGCATCAGCCTCCTGAGTAGTTGGGATTACAGGTGTGCACCACCATGTCCAGCTAATTTTGTAATTTTAGTAGAGACGGGGTTTCACCATATTGGTCAGGCTGTTCTCGAACTTCTGACCTCAGGTGATTCGGCCACCTTGGCCTCCCAAAGTGCTGGGATTACAGGCGTGAGTCATGGCACCCGGCCTGCTTGCCCTATATTTTTCAACAACTTAATAAGAAGGTGGTCATGTTTACTAATATTTCATCATGTTCCTGTGTCCATGAGGTTTCAAGATTGAAATCAGCTGTGAAATAAATATATAAATGTGTGTCTATAAAGAGAAAATTTAATTTCATGCCCTTTACTACTACATGAATGATGGTGATAATAGTAACTTTTACAATTAAGAATAGTAATCACTATTTAATTTCTAATAAATTAAGTTTAGCTCTGTCTAAAGTCTTGCAAAGGTATCAGAAATGCTTTTGACATCTGTTGGGCAATTTACATGTGAGTTAGTGAATAAGCTTGTGTCCCTGGGAGAAATACGTAAAAAAAAAAAAAAAATTAATCAGTCTTACCTATAAGATGCCATGCTATGTTCCTAGAATCTGACTCTCTGATTATTGAGATAAACTTCAGTAGTATGTCCTTGTCTTTATAGTTCCCTTTTATAATTGACTAAAATATGTCAACCTTTTAAAATATGTGGTCCAAGTCCTGTGATACATAATGTGTATCGTTAATTTCTATTAACCCAGGAATTGATAAAAGCCATTAGTTCCTGCATTTACAATTTTTTAATAACTGGCTTTTCTTTAAAATATTTCACCAGCTTTCTTATTAATTATCACCCTACTTATGAATACCAAGTTAGATATGACCTTTACAAGCTGCCATTAAGGCCCTAGACAACTTAAAGGTAACAAGAATTACAGTCTTTGGTCCTCCTGCTAGAAAATTGCCTGCAATTGCTATGGTTTAGGTGATTTAGGCTTCAGTTTTGCTGTTGCTGCTGTTCTGTGTTAAGTTCCTCAATTTAGTGTTTTGTAGTAAAATCAGACGCAGAGATGGCAACGTACGTATGAACTTAAATCTTTACCAGGGAACACTATTCCTAGCATGGTTATGAATAGGGGCAAAATCTGGTTTCAGAGACCATGGGCAGTGTTGCTTACGGGACCTCTAGTAGTGAAGCAAAGACAAATAGCTCCTTGGGAAACAGGAAGCACTTCTTACGTAGATAGCTGACTCTTCAATTATTGTATCACAGAATAAAAGCAATGCTGATAGGGTCCTCATTGGCCTATGGAAAGAGAAGAACCATTTCCTTTGATTTTAGAATTCTACACATTAGGTTGTCTACTACCTATGAGGTACAATATATAAGAAAATAATACTAGAGTATAACTCTAAATAATACAATCAAGTATATATATATATCAGAATATTATCAGTTTAAAATTCATCCATTAATATGTTGCTCCCCTAGTGTTAATTTCCAAGAATAGAAATATTTATGTATATTTATTTATATAGAGAAATAAATATATAACCTCCTCTGAGATAATGAGGATATAAACTGTATATTGATGCCAAAATAAATATTTAAAAATCACTGATTTGCAAGTCTTTTTTTTTTTTTTTTTTGCACCTTTGGTATTTCACTCGTTTGATCAACAGTTATTAAATCTCTGTTCCAGGAAACTAGGCACTTGTGATATAATGTGAATATAATAAGTTCTCTGGTATCAAAAAGCTCTCAATAGGCTGCCTTCAGGACTAATCAAATGTTCTTTATTTGGTTATTTTCCTATTCTTAGAAATTAACACTAGGGGAACAACATATTAATGGGTGAATTTTAAACTGATAATATTCTGATAATTTTGGAATGTAGTTTTAGTAAACTGCAATCAGCAAGCTAAAACTTTGTTGTTTCTAGAATATTTAATTATCCTGGCTGTATCTTTTGCCTGTGATACTGATCCCTTTAAGGAACTGAGGGCAAATCCATAATCCATAAGAAAGTAAAGGCAACAGAGAGTTTGTCTTAACAGTTGAATGCCTTGAAAAGATATTGTTCTTAAATGTTGAGTTCAAATACATTTCTGGAAATGGTAATAGTTTGATGAAAGACGTGTACCCCCTACTCCCCTTTCAAATCTAAATCCGCTTGTCATCCTTGAAACTGGGCACAGTTCTCTGTTTACATTTCTGCATTTCACGGACTAACATACTGTGAAATCTCAAGCTAAGCTGTCTTGGCTAATGAATATACAGTATGTTGAAAAAGTATGATCCTTACCATGGAAGGCAGAAGTACAATTTTGTTAGCAATTTCTCTATGTCAATATTTACTTAGCTATATGTATATATACACACATACAAATTAATATTATCCTTACAAGTCGGCACAGTGAAAATCATAGGCATCAAGTCTTGGTTGAGTCTAAAGATTATATTTTCTTTGACTAGGTTCCAGTAATGGCCTTTCTTGTGGTTAAAGGATCTAATTCAACATTTTCTACACAATCTCATCAAAGACTATGTTCCAATTTTTTAAATTACACCTGAGAACTCCTAGGTACCTAAATCCTTAACAGAAATAATTACTGTGCCTTGGCTAATGTATTGATGCCTGATTCTTGGTGACCTGGAACTTGGAACTCCACAAAAACAATGAAAGTCAATACGTTTCAATGGGTCTTGGGGTCAGAAACTCAGGAACCCACATTGGATGTTTTGTCCTTAAACCATTTCATGGGTTTCTCATAGGAGATCCATGAAAACTTCAAACCCTAATAGACACCAGAAGCATCGAGTAGTTGGGAGGGCGTTCACAGGAAAGAGGGACAGGAAGAATAAACAACAAAAGAGTCTGTTATATGCTCCTTGGCAATGTGATGAGGAGCCTTGTCCTGCTTTCTTCTTTTGGATGTTGGTTATTTTCCTGAGTGTGGCCATTTTTTAGTGTGCCTCAGGCTATTGTTGGAGATGAGAAAGAAAATTCTTAAAGATGAAAAATGCAGTTATTCTTTTGAGTCCTCTGAGAATATAAGTACCCAAGGGAAGTGATTACATCATCTACCTCTGTGCTCTATTTTGAAAGAATGTTGGTTGTGTGAGAAAGATCATCTGCATCTCTATAACTGAAGTTCTTTACCTAGAGTTAAATAAATGAACTTCAGAAGGTTGTCCCAGCATTTTGTTTGTAGTTGGTGTTTATTAGAAGAGGTGTATGTCACATCCATAGCTCTCATCAGGCACTCAAAAAAGTTTTTAACCTCAAAAAAGAGCCAGGTGCAACAAGCTCCGCACTCACAATTGCACTGGAATTCAGATTTAATTACTCTCCCAAAGAAAGCATTTGGACAGACTCCTGGTGGCACATAATTACCACAAATGCATTCTTGCAAACAGATTGAAACTCCTTCAGCTTTCAGTATTCAGTGTTTTCAGCAACATTTCCTTCCTGTTTTATTTATTTATTTATCTGGAGGGAGGGATAAGTGTTAAGCCTCTTGCATACTGACAACCTAAACATATTTTCTAGAACACTACACTCTTGGAAAATAGGCTTTCTGAGTCATTCCTATCTAAATTGTGATCTTTTTATTGGTTCAGATCCCTTGAAACTTAAGGAATTGCTTGCATTGTGTCAGCCAGTTTTTTTTTTTTCCTCATAAACAGATGAAACCTTCAGTTCAAAGTTCAAGGAATCAAGCTTAAGTGAAATAAATTAAAGCCCTCTGGGGATGAGTGTTGAAGGAGAAGAATGAAGAATTGATGACCTGTTAACAGTTGTAATTCTCCACTTTGAATTATTGACAGCATGTGACATCATAACCTTACAAATTGCAATCTATGAAGCTTAGAAAATATGACCTTTGCATTACAGTTGGTCTCATGAAGCTTTTCAGCTTATTACAAACAGCTACCACCAGCATGTTTTCTTGTAGACTGCAGAAAAGAGAGAATATGTATAACAGGAGCACTGGATACTATTTAGACAGAGCTCAGCAAGGCCATTACAGGCAGAGTGATAGATGGTGAGTGGCAGAAAATTTCTCAGCCAGGGTGAAGGTATGAGAAGTTTGCTTGTCATTGATTTACAGTCACCAAATAGAAAGAACTAATTAGCAAAAGTTGGTTGACTTAGCACTTTTTCTCCTCCACTTTTGAAACCGGCAGGGACTGAGAATTTATAAACAGGACAGAGTTGCTCCAGGGTGTTTTTGCCAGTGTTTCTAGCCACTATTGTTCTCCAGGATAGAATGCAACTAAAAGTCGCCAAACTTGGTTTAACACGTGGCCTGGTTTTTACTCTCTGTTACCAATGGTAGAATAAATGTTTATAATTCCTTTATGTGGCTTTGGCAAAAAAGTAGCTTACAGACGTACAATTATTATATGTTTGTTCCAATGTGCTGCATTTAGACATAACCCATGGAAATGGTTAGACCCTTTGGCCCAGCGTCATCTCTGATTTGCTTTTTTTTTTTGTTTCCCTTCTTGGTTCAGGGCATGCGTTTGTTAGATCCTACAAATAATCCTCAATGTATTTGTGGTGGAGTGTGCTCGGGGTTTTGGAAATTGCTCTAGAGTCAGTGGTTCTGCCACCAACTGCCAATGTGGACTTGGGCAATTTATTTAACTTTTTAAAAGCTTTCATTCACCATAATCATGATAATCACAATATCTAACATTTGAATGGCCAGGCTTCACATACAGTATTTCACTTGATTATCATCATCATCCTATGAGGTAGGAGCTGATAATATTCTACACCTTCATGATGAGGAAACCAGAGCATCTAGAGGTTAAGTTACCTCCCACGGTGGCAGGGTCAGGGTACCAGCCTGGCAGTTTGACTCCATAGCCTGTGCATTGAAATCAGCCTATGCAAACTTAAATGCCTGAGAGGGCCACACGAGTGATGGTAGAGGGCTCCGGTGACTGGATGGAGAGCCCACATCCTTCAAGCAGCAGGTAGCTTCTACACTCTTCCAACTAATTTTGTTATGTGGGAACATAAACCCAGTACTTCCAGATCTTCCAGGTTTTTGTTTATTTGTGTGCTTTTTTAAGAGAAGCAAAAACTCCAGTCTGATATTTTTCAATGCTGAGAACTGAGCCACTTTGTTTTACAAACATACTGAGGGCTAATACTGTGTAGGACAAACCAAACATGATTTGAGGCCACTGTTGTTTGCTGGTCAGGTCATCTGATACAATATAAAATGAACTGAATAATCTCTAAATCCCCCTGTAGCACCAAAATTCTCTAGAATTCTGTGATTATCTTGGCTCTGGGTTCCACATGCATATCTTTTCAAATTGCTGTCTTCCAAACTTCCTAAGTAGTTTTTCTGGAGTGGGTAACTAAGAAGACCTTGCCTGTCAAAGGTACCTTTACGCTCCCAGTTCTCTTTGCTTAAAACCATGAAAAGATATTGTACATTTTCCCATAAAGTATGCAATTATTCACCCTCTTTTTCCCTGGAACATCTTTTCTTTTTTGGCTCCATTTCAACTCCCACTACCCTGAACCAAACCTCCAAAATTTTATACCAGTACATTTGAATAGACTCTTAAATGTTTTCTCTACCACTTATTTTTCTAGACCAGGAGTTGGCAAACTACAGCCTAAGAGACAAATCTGGCTTATTGCCTGTTTTGTAAATACAGTTTTATTGGAACAGAGCCATGCCCATTTGTTGACATATTGTTTATTGCTGCTTTTGTGATACAACTGCAGCATTGAGTAGTTATGACATTTTGTGGTCCACAAACCAAAAATACTTACTATTTAGTCTTTTTTTTTTTTTTTTTTTTTTTTTTTTGAGATGGAGTCTTGCTCTGTCACCCAGGCTGGAGTACAGTGACACTATTTCCCTTCACTGCTACCTCCACCTCCTGGGTTCAAGCGATTCTCCTGCCTCAGCCTCCTGAGTAGCTGGGATTATAGGCGCACACCACCATGCCCGGCTAATTTTTGTATTTTTAGCATAGATGAAGTTACACCATGTTGGTCAGGCTGGTCTCGAACTCCTGACCTCATGATCTGCCTGTCTCAGCCTCCTAAAGTGCTTGGATTACAGGCGTGAGCCACCATGCTCAGCTACTATTTAGTCTTTTAAGAAAAACTTTAATACCTGCTAATCCATTCCTTACATAGCTGTCAAATTAAACTTTCTATTTCTAGTACTGTACGTATCACCTCTGTGCTCAAAAATTTGTAATCATTTTCCATGCTTTATTATACACATAAAGACTCCTAGGGATTACTTAGTCTGGAATTAGAGACCATTCACAAAGGCCATCTTGTATCTTTTCAGTCATATTTTCTAACATCATTCTGATCTCCATCCAGACTGGTTAAAATGTTTAACCACAGGTCAGGCATGGTGGCTCATGCCTGTAATTCCAGCGCTGTGGGAGGTCGAGGCGGGTGGATAACCTGAGGGCAGGGATTCGCCACCATCCTGGCCAACATGGTGAAACATTGTCTCTACTAAAAATACAAAACAATAAAAGAGGTTGTAGTGAGCGGAGATTGTGCCATTGCACTCCAGTTTGGGCAACAAGAGCGGAACTCCATCTCAAAAAAAGAAAACGATGAACCACAAACATATCATGCTCACTCGAACTCTGACATTTTCAGAATATGCTACCATTCTGCAAAGTAATTTGCTGTTCGACAGTCTTTATGATATTCAGTGGACATTTATGATTTGGATTAAACAAGTTATTATTGAAACCCTACTGTGTGTCAAGGTTGCTGGTATTCCAGCACAAATAATCTCGTTTGTCCCATATTGGCTCATATGTAAAAGATGCATATTTGTATATTGTGTAATTATTCACTGACAGTATACTGGTGCTTTCTTTATGTCAGGTTCTGTCCTTGCACAATAAATTATCAAAACAAAACAAAATTCAACAGGAACAAATTCACAATCCAATGAATGACACAGGTTAAACAAATAATGAAAGTAATTTGCTTCAGTCATAATAGAAACATGATACTGAAGAAGCACAGATGATTGTCTCTTCACTCTGATGAACATACAACCTACAGAATGGGAGAAAATTTTTGCAATCTACCCATCTGACAGAAGTCTAATATCCCGAACCTACAAGGAACTTAAACAAATTTACAAGAATAAAACAACACCATCAAAAAGTGGGAAAAGGATATGAGCAGACGCTTCTCAAAAGAAGACATTTATGTGGCCAAGAAACATATGAAAAAAAGCTCATCATCACGGATCATTAGAGAAATGCGAATCCAAACCACAATGAGATACCATCTCATGCCAGTTAGAATGGCGATTATTAAAAAGTCAAGAGACAATAGATGCTAATAAGGCTGTGGAGAAATAGGAACGCGTTTATACCGTTGGTGGGAGTGTAAATTATCTCACCCATTGTGGAAGACAGTGTGGTGATTCCTCAAGGATCTAGAAACCAGAAATAATAAAACCTTCAGGGATCTAGAAACCAGAAATAATAAAAACCTTCAGTGTTTCTGAAGAGGAGAGAGGCAATCAGATTCTACCTAGATTGTAAATTCCTGCATGGCAGAAATTACATTTTGTGCATTTCTTTTTCTCCCACAGGGTCTACCAGCTCTTCCTTGAACATAGTAAACCTTCAGTAGATAGTTGTTTATTGATTAATTTCTTCCTGAGGGTGAAGCATTTCTGGCTGGTAGCCAACAACATTTTGAGTTTTCTCTGAGCCCGATAAAATGCTGACACCAACATAGTTTTTAAAAATGCAGCAAATATTGTTAAGGTGATGAGAAGCGTCAGATTCATGACATTTCTCAGTGCCTGTCACCTTCATTCTAGTAGCCAGAAGTGTTGTTTTCAGCTTGCAGCAAAATGTTGGCAAAGTTGAAACTACCTAAAAGAAACTGGAAGTTTGTTCTCATTTAAACCACTTGTAAGGTAAGGTTGGAAAATGGTGGATCTCTAAACTCTGAGGGAGACATGCAGTTACTATTATTATTTAAATCAGAGGGAAATGAGATAATCGAGAAACTCCCTGAGGCAGTTGATAGAATGGGAGGGTTTTGCTTTTCCTCCAGATGTGTAAAACCCAAGCCTTGGGCCTTCTGTGTTGTAAGCAGTAGGAATTATCAGCCTGTGCTAATTGTCAGGAGCTGCCAGGAGTGATGGAGGGCTGCAGGCATTGCTGATGTGAGTGTTAGACCTCAGGTTTTCTTTGTGGCATTGACAATTTAAAAAGAAGAGACATTTTGAAATTTGTCATTTGAGGTAGTTTAACTCCCAAGGAACTGTTTTGTTTCCGTCCTCAACAAAACCTTGGATTGCATTTTCATTCTCAAAACTGCATAAAGCTGGGGTAATAGAGCAGCTCTACCTTTGACTTGATTTTAAGAAGATTACCAGGGTCCTTCTTTCTTTTAACCTGAACCAGTTTCTCCTACTGTAGTTCCACTGCAGACAGACTTGGTAATTAGCAAGGCTGGTAAATAACAGCTTCAAAACCTAGGTTTGGAGACTGAGTCTGGTTTTGGCTTCTGGTATCTAGGACCGGGGGCCACAGTCTCTAGAGCCTGTGAAGGTCACCCTGCATCCTTGTGGATCTCTCGTTAAGCTTCTGCCACCCTTCTCTCATTGCTGTCCTCACCGTCACTGAGTTGTACCACATCACCATACTCACTCTCCACCCAAGCATCTCTGGGCTTCACATTTGCATTCCTCTTGTCTCACAAAGACTTCTGTATTGAACGCGCTTCACATTTTCCAGCACTTCGGCTAAATAGACCTGGATACAGTGAAACCGTCTTTATAAAACTTTCCAGATTCCCATCCCCCTACTAGGCATTTTGCATACACTTCTATCATAATACTTATCACATTATATAAAGTTGTCTGAAGACCCCAAAGATCAATTTAAGAGCATAGAACTCATTGTGTTGTTGCAGTGGAATATCTCCATCACTTAGTCCCCATGTTTGGCCCACAGTAATTGCAATCATAAAATAAATAACAATAGCTATGATGTCATAGCAAGTTACTCTGTGCTAGTCATAACATCAAATGCAGTAGCACAAGTAGATGCTCATTTAACCCTTGTAAATGGAAGAAAAAGCCTCATGACTGACTCTCACTCCAACCTATCCTACTCCAGATCCAAACAAATTCCTGTTATGCAAGGAAATCACCTTTATCTTTCTTGTGCCTGCCTCCCTGCCAGGCACTACCATTCAGTAATTCTGCCAAGTGGTATCATTCCTCCTGACAGAGTGCTAAACAGTGATTTATTGCTTGAATACACATTGCTTTCATGGAAGTGATTTGTTTAAAACAACGTAAAACACTAAATAAATTATTCATTCCATGCTAATTCTTCACTTTTATGTGATGTAGTAAGCGTCAAAATAAGCAGCCTGTGGGGCATTTTATTTTTGCCACATTAATCTTGGACGATTTAAGGGGGGAAAAAATTGAAGGAAACGTAAAGAAGAGGTTCCATTTTCAGGAAAACAGAATTTTTTTTCCTAGAGCCACCAGCAGCAGCAGTTCTAGCAGACATGCTTGTCTCTGCTGTCCCCAGGGGCTCTGTGAGTTACCTGCAAGACCTCCTTGCACTCTTATTCCATGTTGTGAACAGTGGCTCTTTTTCTTTGCAATGAGTGATTCACAGTGGCCCCAAGCCCTGTCACAAGGGCAGGAAACAAGTGGGTTCTTTCCTGGGAGATTTGCATTTTCTGGGACAGATAGGGTGTTGGGTTTCTAAATTTCACTGGTGTCTTGATTTCGGATTAAGGGATTATAAAGTGAGAGAAGCAGCAGGGACATACTTACCCATTCCTGTAACTGTTTTTCCACTTGGAATAGAGGTATCATTTGTTTCTAGCCTTCTTTAACTTTCTTTACTGGAAATCTCCTTTCTTTGAATTGGGGACATTGGAGTGATTTGCAGTTTAGGAAAGTCTTCTCTTAGCAGAGGAGAAGACAGATGGTCTTGTTGTAAATTCTTGGGAAGCTTCACTCTTCTTTTCTGAACATGACCCCTTCACGTTTTATACTTGCTGAGGGGCGAGCAAGGGCTTGTGCTCTCTGCCTGTGGAATCCACCAAGATCTCAGTGAATGTGATACAAAGGTAACCCCTCAGCCCCAATGGTAGAAGAGCTGACACAAGCCATCCTTCAAGGCCCTACTTCCAGATCAGAAGCCAAGAAGATCCAGGATTAAATATGTACTACTCAAGCCCCAACCAATTTTTATCTTCTGTAAGAGAGCAACAAAAAACATCTCCCCAGTGCTGTAGAATGGATTAAATGACATACTGTGTATAAAGCACCTAGCTGGTTGTAAGAGCTTGAAAAGGTCCCTACCTGCATGTAGCTAGAGATTGTCCCCTTCTCTTTATTCCCATAGTAATTCATCTCTAAAGCATTCAACTCAAACCTGTCAGCTCGGTATGTCTCTACACAGCTATGAGGGGTAATGAGAGCAGGCATCTGTTTACTCTTGTCTACAGCACTGAGCTTTGGACTCAGACTGTTCAGGTTCAAATCTCAGCCCCCTCACCTAGCTGATCTTGGGCAAGTCACTCAAACTTTATGGTCAAGAAAAAAGAAGAAAGGTAAGAAATATTGCTTTAAAGGATAGTTGAGAAGGTATATAGATTATGTTATTCGAAATGCTTAGGAGAGTGACACAAATAAAAAATAAAGTCAGTGATAATCCAGTTAGAAACGGAATTCTAATTTTTTTTTTTTTTTTTTTTTTAGACAGAGTCTTACTCTGTCACCCAGGCTGGAGTGCAGTGGTGCAATCTCAGCTCACTGCAACCTCTGCCTCCTGGGTTCCAGTGATTCTCCTGCCTCAGCCTCCTGAGTAGCTGGGATTGCAGGTGCACACCACCATGCCTGGCTAATTTTTGTATTTTTAGTACAGATGGGATTTCCCCATATTGGTCAGGCTGGTCTCGAACTCCTGACCTCTGGCGATCCACCTGCCTCAGCCTCCCAAAGTGCTGGGATTACAGGCATGACTGATTACCAGCATGAGCCCCTGCACCCAGCCTGGGGAATTCTAATTTTATCATTCCCCTTTAATAATAAAAAGAGGTTAAATGAATTAACTAAAGTCATACAAGGTGTTAGTATTGGCTCTGTAACCAGAATCCAGCCCTTTCAACCTCTTGCATTAGCTCTCGCCCTGCCACCATACATACTCTATTTGGCCTTGCTGCTGTTACACAGAGGAAGAGACTTTGAGAGTCTCAAAGGAAATAGTTGAAAAATCTGGAATTCAGACTTTGATTCAAAATCTGCACCCTGTTATATTTGCACTGACCCAGGGCTGTCTTTTCCTAGATAGAAGAAACTGACAGAATGGGAAGTGGATCTCTGCAGTGTCCTGGCCAACCTTCAGAAATCCCACAGAGCTGTGCATGAAAGCTAACACTCTTGAATGAAAGGACAGGAAAATCAATAAACCTTTGGATTAGATCATAGACATGTTTTACAACTACTCAGCCCTCACAAAAGAGTTACACAGCATTGAATTATGTGTAACATTTAATCCTTTAATCAGCCTAAGCTTTCAAGAGGAAATCCAAAGTATTTGCAATGTCATTCCTAAAATTGGAATTTGATAAAATGGCAGTGCTGGTAGATTGCAGTTTCTCAGGGTATTGTGATGTGACTCAACTCAAGAGGCTCGTTACAATAATTGCTCATGTAACTGAAACATGTTGTTAATGCCTGGAAAAGCCCGTCATCAATATAACCACAGTCATTCACTCAGATGATCATCAAATACTGACATTCCTTAGGTCAGTGAGAGGATATTACGTATTAGTTCACATGGAATTGTGAGAGGATATGGGGCACTGGCGTGATGCTGATTTGAACATGAGCACAGGAGCCAGGCCATTCTTAGAGGTCATATTTTGAAATTTAAACTTTAAGATCAGTGAGAGCCACAGATGTGTTTTAAGGAGTGGGGAAAGATGTTTAGACTGCTATTTTTTAAACTATTGTGGTGGCAACAGTGTAAAGGGTGACCTGAGGAAAGCAAGATGAGACGCTGTAAAAATAGTCAGAAGCAGGCTGCTCTTAGTGGCTCACACCTGTAATCCCGGCACTTTGGGAGGCCGAGACAGGTAGACCACCTGAGGTCAGGAGTTTGACATGAGCCTGGCCAACATGGTGAAACCCCATTTCTGCTGAAACTAAAAAAAAATTTTTAAAAATTAAAAAATTAGCTGGGCATGGTGGTGGGGGCCTGTAATCCCAGCTACTTGGGAGGCTGAGGCAGGAGAATTGCTTGAACCCGGGAGGTGGAGACTGCAGTGAGCTGGGATCAGGCCATTGCACTCCAGCCTGGGCAACAAGAGCGAAACTCAGTCTCAAAAAAAAAAAAAAAAAAAGTTGTTGGAAGCATTGTGATCTTCTGGTTGACGTAGCCTAGATCAGTTGAGGTGAGGTTAGATGGTAGAGGTATATACAACTTAGAGATTGGCCAGGTGTGGTGGCTCATGCTTGTCATCCCAGCACTTTGGGAGGCCAAGGCGGGCAGATCACCTGAGATCAGGATACCAAGACCAGCCTGGCCAACAAGGCAAAACCCTGTCATCTCTACTAAAATTTAAAAAATAAACCAGGTGCGGTGTCACACATCTGTAATCCCAGCTACTTGGGAGGCTGAGGCAGGAGAATCGCTTGAACACAGAAGGCAGAGGTTGCAGTGGGCAGGGATCACGCCATTGCACTCCAGCATGGGAGACAAGAGTGAAACTCCATCTCCAAAAACAAAAGAGAGATTGGTTACATTTGGAGGGAAGAAGGGGATAAAAGAGTCAAGGAAGATTCAGAATTCTTAGTTTGAACAATGACAATAGTACTTACTAAGACCGGCAACACTAGAGATAGAGTAGGCCAAGGTATTCCGCATTGAATGGTATTGTAATTGGAAGAGACCCTGGCAAACATGTAGTGCAGCCATGGAGGAAACTGAAGCCCAAAGAAGTATGATGACTTTCTCCCATCCAAGAACTAACCAGGCCCAACCCTGCTTAGCTTCCGAGATCAGACGAGAACGGGTGCATTTAGGGCGGTATGGCCGTAGAGTATATTGACTTTCTTAGTGTCACAGAGTATCGGCAGCAGAGCCTGGGCTCAGGTCCATATCTTCTGATTCATAGCCTAGGACTGCTAAAATGGATAGTTTCATTGAAAAGGCTTAATGAGCATCTAATGGGGAATCCTATCCAAAGGTGAATTTACAGTGAAGCTAATGAAGCTTAAGATTCAGGGCCTTCAGGGGCACTGGCTGCTATGAATGTTGGGAGTTTGGGGAGTTGTCAGTTGTTCCAGGTGGAGAGAGGAAGCCAGGATGCAATCAAAAAGCATTTCTGTATACTTATTTCTGCTGAACCACCTGAAGGCATCTCAGAACAAAAGTATATCTATCTCTAAAGCACTATTAATTTCTTGTGATCTAATTTCTTGGGCTACTAAATATGAAGTTTTAGATCTCATTTTATTTATGACTTTGTATTATTTTTCATAAAGAGAAGCTCAACATTGGATAACTTTCATCCCCACAAAACCTGGGTCTAGTCCTGATCCTGGATCTACTTCTCCCAACTCTTCCATCTCAGAACTGGCCCAATCCAGTCCTTCCTTCTGTATGTACCTAGCTAGGCCTGCTTCAGGGACAAAATCAGCAAATGGTATATTAAGATTATTTTTTGCTCTCAGATATTCCTTATTCAAGAACTGGTTCTTCTAAAAGTATAACCTACACTATTTGTGAAATGAGGTGGTTGGAGTTAGATAATCTTTCCAGTCCCTTCCAATTTTAAGTTTCTTTTAAAAGAATAACAAAATTCTAAATTTTTATACCCACCCACTAGCCATGCCATTGTAAAGAATTAGAACTAGAATCACATGGAAACATTTTGGTTCTGTGACTAAAAGACAAGGAATATATAAAAATCACTTAACCTCTGTGGGATTTTTCCCTAACAGAAAGTCTTGTTATTTATTAACACATTTTACTTGGAATTTTAAGATGTTACTTAAATTTTAGTTTCAAGCCAGATTTTTTTAAGCTTTGAATTTCCTTTTAGGCAAATTGTGTCTCACCACACCTTAGCACTCAGACAAGGCAAACCAAAGATCTGCTAATAGACAAGTCAGTTGTTATTGTTGATTGATTATAATTTCTTGAGAGAGTGAAATGTTTTTCTTCCTCCCTTGCCTACATTAAGACTTTCCCATAGTAAAAGATAAGATCTGACACTTGCTTATTGATTATCTCTGGTGTTTTATTCTTGTTGCTTTTGTTAGTTGTACTTTATGGTAAATGAGAGGAGACAATGAAAAAAAAAGTTAAAAGCTTGCATTCTTTTCCGTTTTTATTCCAGTTTCTTATTGAGGTTTATGTTCTGACACTTGGAACGCAGTAATATGCATGGCATTATTTATTAGCTTCCTGCAAGTGTCTTGTGTTAACCTTGAAAAATAATACTTTTTCGAGTTGAGTTGACTTCTTCAGACCTGTGAATAAACAGCATAAAAAAACAAGATGGCGAAGTGGAAATGGAAAGACTTGCTTCATTTCTTCCTATTGAAGCTAAATATATAAAGGCTTAGGAACAGAGGGCCCCTCATCGTTAACACACAGTTTGCTGCTTAATGGTGTGTTCACTTTGTGTGCGGGTTCTCACATAGGAAGAATCTTAATATTTAGATAGTGCCTGTAATTCAGACAGATACTGATTTGAGAGCATGGAAATCTGTCTTTCTCAGATCATCACCTCAGGGAAGTTGGAAGAGAATTTCTCCAGCCCTTACTTCCCTTCCATCTCACTCCTACAAAACCTGGCTTGTATCCCTCTTAAGTACCTGGCACATCTTTTCTCTTTTCTTTTTTTTTTAATAGACTTTCAGAGAGAAGATAATACAGTGCATATTTTCTTATTGTTTTACAGCTGTAAACTGAGAATTCTGTGCATTGTCTGTGTTTGTGCAGCTGTGTATCAGGTGAGCTAATTTGAGTAGATACTAGCTTGAAGAAGGTTGGTTATAATCTCTCTTCCCTTCTAAGCATTGGAGGGGAATGAGAACAGGGTTTAGAGTTTGTTTCTTTAGCTATAAAACAATGGGCTTGCACAAGATATGCTAGGTGCTTTCCTCCAACTGCAGCTCTGGAGGCAACCACACTAAGTTGCCAGCTTCTCCCCCTATTCCCTAGCCCTCAGTTAATTTCAGGTCTTGAAGCTTTGGCTTTTGGTCTCTAGGTCTGTTTCATTTTTCTGTTTTACTATCCATATGTAGAAAGATCTTGTCTTGAATATGCATTTTCCTCACATTTTGTATAATTATCTCATCTTGGTACTCTTTTGGGATTACATTGGTGCAGCTATTTGGTTTTCTTCTAGAAAAAATATTTAATTTAGCATCTCCCTTATTTTCCTGGTTTAGTGTAAAAGAAAGTTAAAATCATTTGGGGCAGAATAATTTACCAAGAGGAAGAAGAATATGCAGTGGTCAACTAGGTACTGTATATGGATATGTATTTTGAGAATTATCCTCTTTTTATTATTCAAAATAAAAATGAACAGGAGAAGGAGGTGGCAGAGGAGGAAACAGGACAAGTGTCCTCAGTCTCTCTGGTCTGGCAATGTGAAATTAATAGATTTTGGAGGGAGTGCTTTTTTTTTTTTTTTGAGTGGATAGCATCTCTGAACTTGCTCAGTAGAAGAACCTGTTAAAGGTTAAAGATTGTATTTTCAAGATTTGCATCAAAAAGCAACTTAAGTCTAGTGGATTTGACAAGTTTAGTTTTGTTTACTCAATATAAAGACCTATGACTAGAGTCTGGTAGTTTAGCCTTATTATAAGATTTTTTTTTTTTTTTTTTTTTTTTTTTTGCTTGTTACTAACAGGAAGGAACTTAGCTTTCAGCAAAGGGAGAAAACACGTGAGTTCCCTTGAGTGACAGCTACAGTATTTCTCACATGGCAGCTCCTGGGACAGGAAGACTCCTGCAACTCAGGTGCAGATTTTATGTCTTAGCTACAAATGACCTCTGGCTCTGTGGGGAAACTGAGTCAGGAGGATATAGCAAATTTACCAAAAAGTTTTTTGCTCTTGGGGATGGCTATCCATGTGCTACAATTTGCTGTGTCTAATGTTGATTCGGTTATCTGTATGTCCCTAACTCTGTCTGCATCACTGTTGGTTGGTTTGCCTTTTAATTTCCCCAGGGGGGATGCAGTGGCTGTTTCACTCACTCAATTTCAGTGCCATGCAGAGGATTTTACATAAACAAACATGACACTAAATTTTGTGTGGGCTGCTATGAAATATAAAGGGCATTTAAGGATTAAATACTTTTCAGAGGCAAAAATACACTAACTGCTTTCTGGATGCTTTCTTGTACCCCAAATTACTCCACTGTTCTTACTGTTTTTTCATTTCCTCAAGTATGTTTGTCTATACCAGATTACTTTTGTCTGATGACTTCAAATGTTCATGTGTGTGAGTATGTGTGGTGTATGCGTGCACATGTATCTCCATCAACCTTTCAACTCTCCTCTGGAGCACCATGATCCAGCTTAGCCATTATTGATTTCTTTCCCCTTTGTTAACTCAAAAAGAGTATAATTCTGCATTCACTTAAATCTAAATGATGATACTGTAAAACCATCTGTGGAAATCTGCAGTTAGCTGCGTTGGCATCTCTGTCAGGAACCCCTGATCTGGCAGCAGCCAAGTTCTCTAGTAATTTAAATGGAAGGATCAATTCCTAAAGAGGATTTTACTAGGGTTCAAAACTTTAAAAATGTAATAATTAAATTTTAAAATGACCCCAAAATGCCATTGACTTGAGGTCAGTAAAGAGTAAAAACTCAAGCATGTCTATGATCAGGAAAATATATTCCAGCAATGTCTAGAAGACGGCAGAGTGAGAGAAGGGTTTGTGACTAAGTACCGTGTCTGACAGGTAACAGGGCTTCAATAAATGTTTCTGAAATGAACAGAAAGTGAGGGCATTTCACTGATTCTGCCTTTGCTCTAGTCATCATCATACCCATGTTAGACAGGATACCAGAGAGGAAAGTTTAGCACAGTGAGTAGGATTCTGTATGTGATGTGAGTTAGACCTCAAATTACTAGCGCAGTAATTTAACTTACTTAGCTTCTCTCTGGCTCAATTTCATCATCAGAAAACAATGAGATAATTGACATTTCTTTTTTTTTTTTTTTTGAGACGGAGTCTTGCTCTGTAGCCCAGGCTGGAGTGCAGTGGCGGGATCTCCGCTCACTGCAAGCTCCGCCTCCCGGGTTTACGCCATTCTCCTGCCTCAGCCTCCTGAGTAGCTGGGACTACAGGCGCCCGCCACCTCGCCCGGCTAGTTTTTTGTATTTTTTAGTAGAGACGGGGTTTCACCGTGTTAGCCAGGATGGTCTTGATCTCCTGACCTCGTGATCCGCTCGTCTCGGCCTCCCAAAGTGCTGGGATTACAGGCTTGAGCCACCGCGCCAGGCCGATGATTGACATTTCTTAATTATGATATCTGACACACAGAGTAGACATCAAATAAATGCTAGATGTTAGTTCAGGATTCAGGTGACTTACTGAAAATCATACAGTGGTACTCCCTAGTATTTGCTACTCAGCGGCCGTTCCCCACTCTTTCTTTGCTGGCAGAACCCACCTCTGATCATAGTAAGTTTCAAGTGGAAATACCAGTTCCTTGTTTTCTCCATCTTTATTGCAACCGCAGGTGGGCATGTGGCAGAATTCTGGTTGGTGAGGGTAAAGGGAGTTTACTGGCAGGGCTTTTGGGAAAGAGTTTCTTCCCTAGGTAGAAAAAACAAAACAAAAACAACAAAAACCCATGTATACACCAGAGGCCCTTCTTTCCTCTGCTGAATATAACCACATCTTCAGGTGATGAAAAGAAGTGTTATGATCGCTTTGCAAACATGAGGGTAAATAGCACTGAGTGCTGACACTGTCAGAGAGGACACATGGACATTGCTTGGGTCCTTGATGACATTGTTGGGCTAAATTAGTCCTGGAACTGCGTAAACTCTGGACTTCCTGCTATATGACATATTGAACCACTTATTGCTTGAGTCACTATTAGCATTCTGGTTTTTGGTGCAAACAGCATTCTAATAGATCTGGTGGCTTAACCAAGACTCAAAATCTGGTCTTGGCATGATAACTCACACCTGTGATCTTAGCACTTTGTGGGGCTGAGGCATGAGGATCACTTCAGGTGCAGAATCCAGCCTGGGCAACATAGCAAGACCGTAGATCTGGCTGGGCGCCATGGCTCACACCTGTAATCCCAGCACTTTGGGAGGCTGAGGCGGGTGGATCACGAGGTCAGGAGATCAAGACCATCCTGGCTAACACGGTGAAACCCCGTCTCTACTGAAAATACAAAAAAATAGCCAGGTATGGTGGCAGGCGACTGTAGTCCCAGCTACTCGGGATGCTGAGTCAGAACGGCATGAACTTGGGAGGTGGAGCTTGCAGTGAGCTGAGATCGTGCCACTGCACTCCAGCCTGGGTGACACAGCAAGACTCCGTCTCAAAAAAAAAAAAAAAAAAAAAAAAAAAAAAAAAAAAATTAGCCAGGCATGGTGGTGGGCACTTATAGTCCCAGCTACTCAGGAGGCTGAGGCAGGACAATGGCATGAACCCGGGAGGCAGAGGTTGCAGTGAGCCGAGATCACACCACTGCACTCCAGCCTGGGCGACAGGGTGAGACTCCATCTCAATAAAATAAAATAAAATAAAATGAAATAAAATAAAATAAGATAAGATAAAATAAAATAGCCAGGCATAGTGGTGTATGCCTGTAGTGCCATCTACCCAGGAAACTGAGGCAGGAGGATCACTTGAGCTCAGGAGTTCAAGGCTGTAGTGAGCTATGACTGCATCACTGCACTGTAGCCTGGGTGACACAGTAAGACCTTGCCTGTAAAAAAATTAATTAATTAAAAATCAAAATCTGGCATCTTCTGGTTCCAAAGCCTCTTCTGTTTTGAGCAGAGCACACTACCAGCCTAATATTTAAGGTCCTCCACAATAGTGCCAAAGCCTATCTCTGTATTCTGATATTGTGTGGGTCCTTACTCGTACTCTAACCTTTAGGTAAACCAGAAGACTTGACCTTTTCTTAATGCTTTCTGAGCTTTCTCCCTCAGTTCCTTTCCTTACAGTACCCTTCGTATACCTCTCATCTTCATCAGAATCACGCTCATCTTCTGGGATTTGTCTTAAATGCATCCTTTTCTAAGAATTGTCTCCTGATTATACCTCTCTTACTTGCTCCTTGAAAGATAGAAATACTTGGCCGGGTACGGTGGCTCACGCCTGTAATCCTAGCACTTTGGGAGGCTGAGGCGGGTGGATCACAAGGTCAGGAGATCGAGACCATCCTGGCTAACACGGTGAAACCCCGTCTCTACTAAAAATACAAAAAATTAGCCGGGCATCATGGCAGGTGACTGCAGTCCCAGCTAGTCGGAAGGCTGAGGCAGGAGAATGGTGTGAACCCAGGAGGCAGAGTTTGCAGTGAGCCAAGATAACACCACTGCACTCCAGCCTGGGTGACAGAGCAAGACTCCACCTCAAAAAAAGAAAAACAAACAAAAAAACAAAAGAAAAGAAACACTTTCCTCCTGCTTCACATCTTTTTTCCTCATATTTTGTAAGTATCTGTGTACGGGTCTGCCTCTCCACCACAAGACTGAGCTTTTAGAGACTCATATCAAATATCATTCCTTTCTTTGTATCCTCAAAACATGTATTTTAAAATTATTGCCTTTTAACAAAGCTTAATAAATGTTTATTAAATTAAATCTGCAAAATTTTGGAGCTGAAATTTCTTCTAAAGAAAGCTCTTATTTTCTGAGAATTATAGAGGTTCTTATTCTTGGATGTATGACCCCTTCCCCCAGGATTCAAGAGATAAGTAAAATTATTAAAGTTATATTTATTGTTTTATGCCAATAATTGTATCAGATAATATTCTTAAAGGATTCTTGGATCCCCATAAGAATGAGAACCTCTGTTTAAGTTGGAAAGTCAAATAAATGCTTACTGAGCCAAAGATACACAATCTGGAACATGCATATCTTAAGGAAAACTAGTGTCTGTTGGCTTCTTTTCCCTATAATTGGAGTGCAAAGAAAACAATCAAAACCACATCTCTGGCCATTGAACACTCCCCTCTTATTTTATCCAACTCTTTGATTCTCATGAAAGATTACTGCAAATCTCTTCAGCCTCCTTATTATTCTCTTCCCCCATATTTGCTTTCATCAGGATCTGTAAATACATCTAAACAAATGGTCTCTAGCAAGCTGCTGAAATAAGCAGAGAGGTGGCTATCGGAGCTTGGACCATGAGAAAACACGAAGGCCTACTGGAAGATGGTGGGGACAGGACAAAGGTAGCCAGCATCAGCACCGCCCAACCTGCTGGCATCTTCAATATGGTTGTTCCCTTGCTCACCCAAGCCAGACTATGGCCCACGCCAGGCAAGAGCAATTATGACCATTAGTATGGCTAAGCACTGTCGAGTCTTCCCATGTGTTACAAGAAGCACCTGCCCATGCCATCCCTGAATCACCAGTGGTTGAAAGGAATACGAAAGAAATAGTGTTGTTTTATAGACTAGGACCTAGTCGTCGTCTACGTTATTCAGGATTTGGAAATAGAGACCATAAGGAATGAAAGAAATTTTAGGATCTTGTACCCTAATCCTAAGCCCATACTTTTGTTTCTTTTGAGATTCGATACTGCTTCCACAGTTGGACATAGAGGAAAACAGGAATGCAAATTATTATTAATTGAAGAGTGAAGAGATATGTCCCCTTTTTCTTTTTCTTGTTCTTCCTCTTCTCTTCTTTTTTCTTTTTCCTTTTTCTTTTCTTTGTTTTTTTTTTAGATGGTGTTTTGCTTGCTACCCAGGCTGGCGTGCAATTTTGTGGTCTTGGCTCACCACAACCTCCACCTCCTGGGTTCAAGCAATTCTCCTGCCTCAGCCTCCCAAGTAGCTGGGATTACAGGCGTGTGCCATCACACCCAGCTAATTTTGTATTTTTAGCGGAGATGGGGTTTCTCCATGTTGGTCAGGCTTGTCTCCAACTCCCAACCTCAGGTAATCCTCCCACCTTGGCCTCCCAAAGTGCTGGGATTATAGGCATGAGCCACCGAGCCCAGCCCTGATATGTCCCCATTTTCTAAGATGTCTTTGAGTTGAGCAGTCGCCAGGCTAAGTATCCTTACAAATCCACTGACACCACCCCAACCTGCTGATGCAGAGCAGGTGAACCCCACAATTGGGGCTTAGCCTGGGAGGGTTCTTCACTTCACTCAGGAAAGAATTCAAGAGTGAGCTGATGGTAGAAGAAAGCAAGTTTATTAAGTGGTAATGTATAGCAGAGTGGCTAGTCCTTCCAGAGCGGGAGTAACCCATAGGCCGTGTGCCCAGAGTAGCAGCGTATGGGCTGTTCGCTAGCAATATTTATAACCACTTTTAATTACATGCAAATTAGGGGGTTGGCTATTCACAAATCTCTAGAAAAGGAGTGGTAACTTCCAGGTGTTGCTATGGAATTTCTCAACTCTCATGGCACTGATGGGAGTGTCTTACCCTGAGGAGCAGCGAGAGCAACCAGAGATGGCCTTTGGTGCCATCTGCTAGTTCTGCAGGTTTCTTCATTTCACCCTGCCGAGACCAGGAAATAAGTTCCTCCAGTCTCCTGCCTCACTTCCATCCCACTTTCTGTGGGGTGAATTCTTTAGTAAATAAAAGGAGGAAGATACTATGTTTTTGTTTTTAAGAAAAGAAATGGGCCGGGCGCAGTGGCTCAAGCCTGTAATCCCAGCACTTTGGGAGGCCGAGACGGGTGGATCACGGGGTCAGGAGATCGAGACCATCCTGGCGAACGCGGTAAAACCCCGTCTCTACTAAAAATACAAAAAACTAGCCGGGCAAGGTGGCGGGCGCCTGTAGTCCCAGCTACTCCGGAGGCTGAGGCAGGAGAATGGTGTAAACCCGGGAGGCGGAGCTTGCAGTGAGCTGAGATCCGGCCACTGCACTCCAGCCTGGGAGACAGAGCCAGACTCCGTCTCAAAAAAAAAAAAAAAAAAAAAAAAAAGAAAAGAAATGGAAAATAGAAAAGCATAGAAAAATCTTGGTTCTCTACAATCTACTACTTAGTTAATGCACAAGTTTTCAAAAGTTGCTGTGTGTAGAACCAGATTACCAGGAAGGTGTTCTCAGGTTCCTTAAATGCTTGGGGTTTCATTTCTAAATGATATGTTATGTTAATAATAAAAACCACGCTGTTATAGTCAAAGGTGTTACATGACTGATAATTGGCATGGTAGAGACTGCCTGTCTTATGCTCCTGGCCGGTTAATTCATTTCAATGCCTACCTGTAAATAAGCTTGCCCTACCGTTTTGATACAACAGAACATTTTTCACTGGCTTTTGGTAATTTACAGTAGAACAGTCTTATTAGTCATCCACATACCAGCATCTGTTTGTGAATGTTTTTGTTCTGTAACCCAGTGCAGAAAGGTTGGGGCCAGAAGAGAGGAATGAATTGACATTTTCCTCTCACAGAGTCCTTTGTAATGGTTTCTCAACTCCTTGTCCAGAGGGAGTGAGGGCTAGAGTTGATGGAATTATTCAGTAGGAGCTTTGTACGGGCCTGAGCAAAGCGTCACTAATCGTTTGGGAGCCCGGGTTATGAAAATGTGGCTCAGTGCTGTGGGAAAAGCCCTTGCTCACTCCCTTGGACCCTCTCCCATTCCTGCACAGAACCCGACCTGTTACTATTTCTGGCACCCTTCTACCCTCCAAGGAATGGGTGATTTGAGAACAGTAGCTTGGCGAGTGGGCACCGGCATCCTCTCTCTGACTATGTACCAGCCGGGTGCGGTGGCTCACGCCTGTAATCCCAGTACTTTGGGAGGCCGAGGCAAGTGGATCACAAGGTCAGGAGATCGAGACCATTCTGGCCAACATGGTGAAACCTGTCTCTACTAAAAGTACAAAAATTAGCTGGCTGTGGTGGTGTGTGCCTGTAGTCCAAGCTACTCAGGAGGCTGAGGCAGGAGAATCGCTTGAACCCAGGAGGCAGAGCTTGCAGTGAGCCGAGATTGTGCCACTCCACTCCAGCCTGGCGACAGAGCGAGACTCCGTCTCAAAAAAAAAAGAAAAAAAAAACGTATGGACCAAGTGAAGTTCCTCCCAAAAGTTTTGTAAGCGAAAGATGTGGCAAGAAGGAGTCACACAGTGAAAGATGAAGTGCAGATGTCATGTGATGACAGCAAGTCCTAGACTGGCGAGGGGCATACTTGAAACATGTTACTGTGGAAAGTCCCAGAAATAATTGGATGCTGAGGTCCTGCTACGGCACAGGTGGAGGTTATCAAGTCTCAGATAACTTGGGTTATAGCTATTTAAAGATAGTATCCTAAGATTTAGAGAGGAACCTTAAAAAGCTAGTACCATATGGTGACCACTTGAATTGGGGATGTTTTAACACTATATAATGAAAACAAGATACAGAAATAAATGGGATGCTGATGGATATGCCAGTTTGTGTGGGGGTATATGTGTTCATATGCATTTTGAGATGTATATGTGTTCATCAAAATAGCCTTGCTTTTTGATTGAAGTTATAATTGAATGCTGTACACTTAGAGTTTTTCTATACATGAAAATTGTGTACTGAATGAATAAAAATAAGTTATGTGTATATTATTTAAGCACATATGACATTTCACTTAATTAAAAAGTTCCACTGAAAGCTGGATGCAGTGTCCTGCACCTTACTCACAGCTACTAGGGAGGTTAAAGTGGGAGGATCCCTTGAGCCCAGAAGTTGAGACCAGCCTGAGCAATAGAGCGGGACTCCCATCTCCAAACAAAAATGAAAGCAAACAAAACAGCTCCATTGTGTTCCATTTTGAGTTTGAAAGATACACAAAAACAACAGAGAATAAGACCAGAGTAGGGAGGCAATTGCATTTTTTCACATTTTCTCATTTAAATGTAGTGATTTTGGCTCTGGTTCCCTGAACAGAAACTGATTTGTTAAATAGTATTGGCATAACAGAAAAGCAAACAAACAAACAACAAAACATACCTAACATAAGGATGCATCATTGTTCAGGAATAAGATGGTAAATAATGCACAGAGGCAGTAAAGGGAAAAAAGAAAAAGAAATCTCAAATAATCGATTGAAAACATAACTAAAGGTTAGCAGTTCTCCCTTCTTTCTCGCTCTCGTTATGAAAACAGAAAGATTAAATAGATTGATCCAAGCAGATATGCTTTCAAATGCCATAAAGGACTCCTCTTCTGGTGCTGTATTGATAAACTGCCTGAGTGTATCACTGGCATTTCAGTTTTACTAGCTCTGCAAGAAGAGGCAGGGAGCGGTTTCTACCTCCCTGCCTGCCTGCCCTGGGATTGCTTAAACAATTTCTGTGTGTGCTTGTGCGAGTGGCTCCACACCATCACATGCTGGGTTAAAGGGTTCCTTCTCCGGGGCGCCTCTCAATTCCCTCATCACATGAATGGGAGACACAGCCTGTGACCAGCTGAACTTCATTATTTAGTTTACTGCGGTATTGTATCAGGAGAGCAACTACCTGGAAATGCTTTATGCCCACACCCCTATTTTCTTGGTGGGGGATTTATAGGCTTATTCGGCAAAATGGTACTGAGGTGGAGTAGCAACATCATTCTGTGTCTTCAAACAAACAGCCACCCTGCTGCCACTGATCAGTGTTCCTGGGATGGCAGTGATTGAAATTTAGCACTGAGCGCGACTTAATTGGCACATGGATCTGTTAAGCATATGCCCCCACCACAGGCATGCCATCTAATGTGCCCATAGGGTGTCCTGCACCTCACACGTGCTCACGTTTTGCTAAAGAAGCAAGTTTTGAACAGGACCTGGAAGGAAGGAAGCTGTGCTGTAGTTTAGGAGAGGGGTGGCCCTAGATGACAGGTACTCGGGGATCTCTGCCTGTTTTTAAGTTACTGTAATTTTTTTTTCCCCCCTTGAACTCAGAACAAACCTAAGGCCAGGGAGTTCCAGTTTGCTTGCTGTGAAATTAAAAAAGTTAAGAATGTGTTCACTAATGCTTGTGCCTTCAGTAAATCAAACGCTGTGCTAGTAGAGTGGAACTTGGATTCAGCATTCCTCAGTAGCTTGCAGGCCCGGAATTTAAAGTTAGAATGTTCTCTGCTCACTGTGGCTAGAACTGATCCCTTGGCCTTCAGAGAAGAATTCAGGAAATCAATGTCGACATGTTTCTGCTGAGTTGGAAACAGCTGGGCTGGGCCAAATGTTCTGGGTTATGAGTACCAGGAGGAAAATACAAACTTCGACAGAAAACTGAGCAAACCCATAATGTTTTTCCCTTACGTAAGAAGAGCGAGTAAAGGTGGAGAAATCAGTGGTTAGGGACACACACTGCTCTGTGGAATCTTCTCAAGTGTCCTTGGGCTCATGTATTTCAAGTAACCAAGTGGACTGTGTTCATTGCTGCAGACACCAAGAGAAGCTGTCTTCTGGAGCAGCTGTGATGGGAAGAGTTTCAGTGTGACTGAGAAGAGGTATATAGCTCTTCATCAACTTCCCTTTTCTTTCATGGGCGCTTCTGTCCTAACCGGATCACGGACTCGTAGACTGAATCTGTTTGTCTTTGTGTTCTCTTCTGGCATCAGACAAAATCCTGGGCTCCTAATAAACATTTAATATATGTTTGTTGAATTCTGAAAGAATGAAATGGTTTAGGTTCCTCTGGGTAAAGTTGAAAATAGTGCTGCTTTCGATTTCAGAGGAGGATTTGCTGCAAAGCGAATATAGCTTAAATTTAGCCTTCTGTAATTCTATGGCTTCTTTCCTGAGACCTCTTCCTAATTTTTGATTTTATCTGTTTCTTATGGAGGGTTCCATAAGAAACAGATTACACAGTAATTATCGGGACCCCATGAAATAGATTTGCTCCTGTTAAAATGCTGTTGTTTAGCCCTGCCAATGTGGCTTCTATTTTATGGCTTTCCTAGAAATTGGAAGTCAGAAGAAAGTTAAAACCAAGCTCACATAGGGCAAAGGGAAGGAGCTAACATTTAAGAATCCCATGCTAGGCCAGGCGCAGTGGTTCATGCCTGTAATCCCAGCACTTTGGGAGGCCAAGGCTAGCGGATCACCTGAGGTCAGGTGTTCGAGACCAGCCAGACCAACATGGCGAAACCCGATCTCTAAAAATGCAAAAAATTAGCCAGGCATGATGGCGGGTTCCTGTAATCCCAGCTACTTGGGAGGCTGAGGCAGGAAAATCACTTGAACCTTGGAGGCGGAGGTTGCAGTGGGCTGAGATTGCGCCATTGCACTCCAACGCGGGCGATATGAGCGAAACTCCATCTCAAAAAAAAAAAAAAAAAAAAAAAACACACACAAACCACCATGCTAATATGCTAATTGATATGTAATTTGTATTTATTTCCTAATTTAACTTCAAACAGCAATTCTTTTTGGGAGATAGCATTACTCTTCATCCCCCTTATTAAATGGGCATACTGACATTCTTTCAAAGAATTATTTGCTATCTCCCAAAAGGATGGTAGCTGGGCACATTGGGTAACCTCAGTGTGCCCAGCTACTAGGGCTGGAAACTAATCATTGACCTTCCTTTCTTCCAGGCATCTGCTCAGTGAGAACCTGAGTTGTGTTCATATTTGGCAGTTCTGCCAGCCTTCCCTAAAGGCATTAAACCCACTAGGGAAAGAAACGCCTGGAGGAGCAGTTAACCCTTGCTGCAGGGTAACAGGGACAAAGGTGGGGAGAGGATAGGCCTAAGCAGTTCAGTGGAAAGGCAGAAGGCGCGCCAACCCTTTCCCAGTCAGTGCCGCAAATGCCGTAACAATTCATTCAATTATGCTAAGCGCCTATTAAAGGAATCCTAAGCCCTCCCTTGGGCCATTTCAGTTCTAAGAGATTGTAATTGTTTGAGACTAACCATGAGTTCTTCTTTTGCCTTCAGGTGATTCTCATTTTGACAAAGCTCTATGACTATAACCTGGGGAGCATCACCGAGAGCTCACTTTGGAGGTATGTAGATAAATGGAGCTAATAATTACCTTGTTATTTAAGCATGATGCCTGCTACTGCTGTCCCACCCACTTTTTCCTGGCAGGAAGGTTCCTGGTAATGTGTACTCCTTGCTTTCTCTCTTTGGTGATGCGCTGGGCTTTATCTCCAGGCAGGCCAGAGCTTTACCTTCTTTATAGATCCCTTCTTTTAATCAGTCAGATTCTTTTGCTAACCTGTACAATGGGTTGTGTTTATGCACCATCTCACTGACCTGTAAGTTTATTGGATCAGAAGTGAGAGTGGAAGTCTCTTTGCAGAAGGACTCAGCACAGCCTCTTGGTCTGTAGAATGAGGCTCTCTACCAGGGAAACTTTTTTTTTTTTTTAAATTTGAGAAGGAGTTTTGCTCTTGCTGCCTCGGCTAGAGGTCAATGGCACGATCTCGGCTCAGCGCAATCTCTACCTCCCGGGTTCTAAGCGATTCTCCTGCCTCGGCCTCCTGAGCAGTTGGGATTACAGGCATGCACCACCACACCTGGCTAATTTTTTGTATTTTTGGTAGAGACTGGGTTTCTCCATATTGGTCAGGCTGCTCTCGAACTTCCGACCTCAGGTGATCTGTCAGCCTCAGCCTCCCAAAGTGCTGGGATTACAGGCATGAGCTGCTGTGCCCAGCCCAGAGCAACATTCTTTTACTAACTTCCCTTCCATGACGGTCCTGCAGCTCACCAGCAGCACAGGCATACATACCCACACTCATGCACACCCTTATCCTTAGGATACACACTGTATTGCTTCACACATATAGAGTGTGGAAATGATACAGGATTTTTTCAGTGCCTCTTTGCCAGCCAGAGACCCCTGCAGCCGGCAGTGCCTCTGCTTGAGTTTTACTTGTGCCCACAGGGCTTGCTCTGCCCAATTGGCCTATCAGGCTGCCCTCAGCTCATACAACTGGTCTATATCTCATGCCCGCCAAGGGCAAGCCAGGCGCGTGAGCTGCTGTGGTGGGGTGGGCAGCTCCAGGCATTGGCTCTGTGCAAGGCTGTGGCTGGACCAGGTGTACGGCAAGGGGCTTCTGCCTTGGGCGCTGGTGTCTGGATGAGGGGAATGCGGTGGCGCCCTAAAAACTCGGAGACACCAGCAATCATGGAACTCCAAGGGGGGTGTTACAGCATGGCACACAGCCCTGGCTTGGGGAGCTGAGGTCTGGGTCCCCAGCAGGGTCACAGCTCTTCTCTCCTTCTCACCAGCCACAGGGCAGCAAATGGGGTGGGGGTGGTTTTCAGCTCGTTCCTGTTACAGCTTGTTCAGTCCCACTGCTCTGCTCTAGCTCATGGCTCCTAGGCTGGCCCGGCCCCACTGCTACTTCCTGTTGTGTGGGGCAGCTGCCTGGCACCAACAGAAGACAGGAAGGCTACAGTGTTACAACTCCTTTCTCACTCGCTGTTTGGTGGGTCCCAGGTTCTTGTCCTGCATCCAAGAAGAATGAGGTTATACGGACAACTGGAGAGTGATCCAGGCAGAGAAGAGTTTTATTGAGTGATGGAACAGCTCCCAGGGGAGAGGAGACCCAAAGCGTGTAGTCCCTACCAGAAGGCGGGTAGTCCCAACGTGCGGCTGAGGCCAGGTTTTTATAGGCTCCAAATGGGGGAGGTGCAAGCTGTAGGTAGAAAGAAAAAAACATATTGGGTCTCGGAGGAGTTTCCCAACCATGATTTTGGACTCTTGGTAGCCCAACTGCCCAGTCATGCTGGTATTCAAGGAGCTCCTCTATGCTAAGGGATTTGTACCTATTCATTTGAAAAATTATTGTGATAGTGGTAGAAGGCACACAAATTCCTAGGCAGATAGGGGCAAGCACCCAGTGAAACCCAACCTTCAAGCCACAAGACAGCCTGAAGCCTGAAAACCAAGCTGCCACTTCTGGGTATAGTTCCTAGTTACAGGGATGTAACTGAAAGTGTGGGAAGTTTGGTAGGTAGGGTCCTTAATAAAAAGTGTAATTTTTTAGTGCATTAAGGAGCCAGCATCTACTATATTGCTTCAATTCGGTAACCCTTCATCAGAATCTCTGTGACTCTGATCAACTTCGTACTTCCCTGATAGATTTCTCTAATGGATCTCCATGTATCAGAGCAAAAGCCAGCATTTTTTTCTGCAGTGTATCTGCCATATAAAACATAGTCTGCATATTAGAAATTTAATAGATACTGCAGTTTTGTCTCACTGGGACAGAGGCTTTCAACAGTCGTAACTCTCCACCTGCATAGTGGAAAGAGCATGCTTGCGGGGCCTGAGGAGCAGGTCGCCCTAGACTGTAGAAGCTCAGGTTCAGTATGCCTTTCTCTCCATGATGGGGCATTGTTACTGATGGCCCAGTCTAGGAAGAATGTCCTTTTCAAACTTAGTGGAAAGGGTTAATTTAAAAAATGGCATCACATTCCATTAGTATCAGGCTTCCCTTCTGAAGGAACAGTCTACTTGGGTGAAGTCTGGGAAAGTGTGGCAAGAATGACCTGCTGGCTTCTGAATCTTAAGATGAATTTCACTGAAGGGAGTGTACTACCATGCACTGCATAATGACATTTTAGTCAACGACACCATATACAATAGTGGTCCCATAAAATTATACTGCATTTTTCCTGTACCTCTTTTGTTTAGATACGTTTAGGTACACGAATACCATGATGTTACAATTGCCCACAGTGTTCAATACAGTAACATGCTGTATGAATTTGCAGTCTTGGAACAATAGGGTATACCTTACAGCCTAGATATGTAGTACGCTACACCCTCTAGGTTTGTGTAAGTATACTGTATGATGTTCACACGATGAGAAACTCACCTAAGGTCATGTTTCTAAGAATGTATCCACCTCATTAAGTGATACATGACTGTAGATACACATATAGTCAGCCTTCTGTCTCTCTGAGTTTTAGATCTGTTAATTCAACCCATCTTGGATCAAAACTGTTGGGGGAAAAAATTAAAAAACAACACTATCACTAATACAAGTAAAAAATACAGCATAACAACTATTTACATAATATTTATATTGTATTTGGTGTTACAAGTAATCTGGGAATGATTTTAAATATACTAGGGAGAAGGTCAGTAAACCATATGCAAATACTACACCATCTTCTATCAGGAATTTGAGCATCTGTGGATTTTAGTATTCATGGGGGTTCTGGAAACAATCTCCTCCAGATACTGCGAGATGACCATGTGTATACGCCCACACACTATACCCATAGATACATAATATATTTTAAAAATATATCCTAATAGTCATTTGCCATATGTCATATACTGGTGTGACTACTGCAGGTATGTGATATATTAAAAGCTGGTAATTTTATTGATTTTAAATTATTATTATTATTATTTGGGAAAGACTCTCACCCTGTCACCTAGGCTGGAGTGCAGTGGCGTGATCACAGCTTACTGCAGCCTCAAACATCCAGATAAAAGCGATCTTCTCACCTCCACCTCCCAAGTAGCTGGGACTACAAGTATTTGCCACTACCCTAGGCTAATTTTTTAAAGCTATTTTTATAGAGACAGGGTCCCATTTTGTTACTCAAACTGGTCTTGAGCTCCTGGGTTCAAGTAACTCTCCCACCTCAGCCTCCCAAACTTTCAGGATTACAGGCATGAGCCATCACGCCTGTAATCATTTTAGTACTTTAATAGGAATGGCAGGTACCTTACTGAAAATATAATTTAGAAAAGAGAGAATAAGGTGGAAAATATGTATAATACTTCATATTATAATATAATATATAATATATATAAAACCTCGGTAGGACTTTTGAACAGCTCACGGTGCCCATACTCAGAGTTTAGGGAACCTCCGTAGGTATGTTAATATGGAGTAGGAGTGGGACAGGCCTGGGTGGGTAGACGACAGGGGTCAGGAAGAGAAAGCCTTAGGGTTCTGAGTTGTCTAGCACATACTTTCTTGAAGGAAACTAGATGGCCTAGCATAAGCTGACTTTCTCCTGCACCAGCTCATACTGTTACCAAAACACCAAGGATCCAGTCTCAGCCCTGCTGCTCACTGCACAGAAAGCCAATCACCGAGACAACGATTATTGCCAAGGAAGAAGGCTTTAATCAGGTGCTGGAGCTGAGGAGATGGGTGATCAGTCTCAAATCCATCTCCCTGACTCACTAAACTTAGGGGTTTAATATAGCGGGATAGAAATGTAACAGTGTGTTGGAAAACAGGAACTAGGGAAGGGTAAGGAAACGAAATGAAGGGCCTGGCATCTCATGGTCTGAATGCAATGAGCTGGTGAGTTTTAGTTCTTTGATACTTTCTGAGGGGCTTCCAGGGCCTTTCCTGAGGAAGGAACTCAGATGAAACAAATGTTAAGTTTCAAGCTTTAAGACAGGAAGGGCCAATTCCTATTTTTATCCCAAAGAAATGTGTATGGAACTATTGGGGCAGTTTCAGTACTTTATGTTCAGAAAACCTGCCTATGCCAAAAATTGGGCACTATGACCTCAGGCAAGTCTTAGACATCTGCAAGGTACCCATGGCCCTGAGTACAGGATAGCATATAAGCTAGTACTCAGTAACTCTGTTTTTAAACAGAGCAGTGAACACAACAAACTGAATGGTCATCCAAATATTATTTTATTATATTGTATTTTATTTCTTTTATTTATTCAACAGTGTTGTATTGATTAACTCTTTTATGCCTTGGAATGATCTGGTCCAGCAAGGGGAAGGTGTGTGTGTGTGCCTAGATCAACAGCAGATAGGCTCTGTCTTCCAGGTGTTCCTTTTTAGAGGGGGACAAAGATCTGTGGACAGTCAAGGTGAGAGGAAAATACACTTGCATGTATCCCTCCTTATGTAATTGTATAGAATAAGTTATTGAAGCAGCTGCCCAGAAATGCCAGATCCCAGAATAAGGTAGATGTAATGTAAATAGACAGACTCTCATACAACCGTAAGTGTTGTAATAAGAATATGAGATAAGTGTTACTTCTTTACTTTGCTTATGTGGATATTTTCTCTTCTTAACTTATCTTTGAGTCCTTGAACCCAGTACCTTGCTGGTTTAGTGATAATGATGATAATGGTAATAATGACAATACTGAAAACTTTTATTGGGTATTCACTATGTGTCAGGCATGATGCTGAGTGTTAGACATGTGTTATTACATCCTCTTAATTTATTGTGGTGTGCCCAAGGTCACACAACTAGCAAATAGTAACCTACAGACTTACAGACGTGTTACTGAACTCCATCTGTTCATTGCTTATCTGTCTTCCAGAGCTCTGCCTTCTGGTGGATCTTTCTATACCCAAACAAATCAACAGAATATTTTATAGAAATATATGTGTATATTATTATATAATATCTATATATGTATTGTGTATACACAAACACACACATAGACACACACACATACAAATGCTATATACAGAGTGAATAGGGTTTTCCACGTGCTGTAACATTCTGAGCAGCAGTTGCCTTACTCCTGAAAATACTGGGCGACAGAGAGATGGCTTCTTGTCCAACAAATAGATGCATGCAGTTTTCAATTGAGCCCTTATTCTTTACAAGTTTTAGCAGCTAAAGAGTCAGAAAGGGGCAACTGGCAAATGCCCTTGAGGTGGTAGGGTAGACAAGAGGCCAAGAGGCTGTTGACCTTACAGTGATGTCCTAGGGCTGTAAGCCTTGCTGGATATTAACAAACCAGGGAAGACAGAGCGAGACATCACTGTACCAAATGAATGAGTTTTTGCTCCCAGTTGGTCTTGTCGTTGATTACACCTTAATCTTGGAGCAAGTTGGTGATTTTTGTTTCATTTTGTGTTGTTCTTCACTCGGGGAGTCAAACCGAGAGGAAGAGGGGATGATTTGATGCAGAACAATTAACTGCACCTTAAAATTGTCTTCACTTTATAGTGGATTAAGCTTTGCGAATTGGAGAGCGTGGTGGTTTTACCATACTGATGCAAGATAAGCTTAAAGGTTGAGAAAAATAAAATGTCAAAATCTTGAATATAGTACTTCTGAGAAGAAATATATTCATCTTTTTTTCCCCCTGTTACACTAGGGCAATCAGCAGTCTGTTGAGAGAGGCTTAGCTTGTGAGAAAGCCCTAGGCAATTCTGGAAGGAGCTGAAAGTCTACTCTCTTAAAGCTGAAAGTCTACTCACACAGCCTGCAGTGCCTGTCTGTCTTAGAGTTTGCCTGACATGGCTGACATCTCAAATGCAGTGTCCTCTTCTCAGATCCACATGGGACACAAGCAGGCTTCTAACTAGGTCTCCAAAAGTATGCACTTCTCAAACAGCAAAACCTGCTTTTGGAGGGGCACACAGCAAGTGCAGTTTAAGGACAGAGAATGTGTTAGGCTTTTGATGTGATTCTGTATTGGTAGCCAACCCTGTCCCATTTTCTCAGAAGACACATTTTCTTGGGCATTACACATCGTGATTATCAAGAGAAGTTCCCCAGTAGTGTTTGTGAATAATAGCCCTGAGGCAGAGACTGTGTGGGGATGAGGGCAGCCTGTGCTCTCTGAAGAACTCCTTGGGTTCAGGCTGAAGGGAACTCATCTGTGTGCTGTGAGCCCTCTGCCGGCCCTGTGGGTGAGTCCCAACACCTCCCTTCTCCTCCCACACCACATCAGGAGAAGAAGAGTGGGTGGCTTGGGTCAGATTGTTAGTCCCTGCTTTGAAGGATGTTTTGCTACCAAATCCATGTTTCCCTCCGCTACAAACACAAGGCTATATGCACATCCTAAAATAATAATAATAATAATAATAATAATAATAATAATAATAAACCACAGTGTGATAACTTCCAGGCAAGAGAAATCTTCATACCACACAGATTTAATGATGCTATTCACACCTGTGCGTACAAATGTTTAGTACCTCTCCAAGGTCCGAGGGAGCTAGTCAAGCTCCCAGGCAGGATCCAGAAGTGTTCTGGATTGTGGCTGTTTGGATTCTAGATTCTTTTGTGTTTTGTAACTCCCATTCCATATTTGTGTCACTTGGAGTTGCTTGTGGTTCCTGAACTTATACAATTAATTTTTTTTTTTTTTTTTTTTTTGAGACAGAGTCTTGCTCTGTCGCACAGGCTGGAGTGCAGTGGCACGATCTCAGCTCACTGCAAGCTCTGCCTCCCGGGTTCACGCCATTCTCCTACTTCAGCCTCCCGAGTAGCTGGGACTACAGGCACCCGCCACCACGCCTGGCTAATGTATTTTTTGTATTTTAGTAGAGACGGGGTTTCGCCATGTCAGTCAGGATGGTCTCAATCTCCTGACCTTAGGATCTGCCTGTCTCAGCTTCCCTAAGTGTTGGGATTACAGGCATAAGCCACTGTGCTTGGCCTACAGTTAATTTTTTTTTTTAAAGAAACAGGGTCTTGCTGTGGCACTCAGGCAATGGAACAATCATAGCTCATTGCAGCCACAAGCAATCCTCCAGCCTCAGCCTCCCAAGTAGCTGGTACTACAGGTACACACCACTGCGCCAGATTAATTTTTAAATTTTTTTGCAGAGATGAGGCCTCAATTTGTTGCCCAGATTGGTCTTGGACTCCTGGCTTTAAGCAATCCCCTTAACTCAGCCTCCTAAAGCACTGGGATTACAGGTGTGAGTCACTCCACCCTGCCGACATTTATTTTAGTAAACCTTGTTATTTTTTAAAAAATCATAAATGTATGCTCACTACAATGAGCCAGAAAAAAATACAGATATATATATTTTTTAAAAACTGTGAATAGTTTCTTACATACCACCTAGATCGCGTTTTCCTGCTATCTGTGATGTTGAGTTATTGTTTTTTTCTCTTCATATTTTTATGACTCAACTAAAAAGTGCCAAAAGATATATACATACCGTAGGTCTACTTTTTCATTTGTTTAAGAAAACAGAAGTATACTATTCACTCGACTATGACAACCTGATTTATTTCCCTTAACAATGACTCTTGGGTGTTTGTGCAGATGAATGCATTGAAAAAATTGGTCCAGGCTTATAAGCATCCCAGAGTATGCATATTGTACAGTATATTGAATTAAACAACTGCATGCTTAATTAACTTATGTATTGCTTCCTACATGCCAAGAAGTGTTTTCAGTGCGTTCATCCTTTTAACAACCCCAAAAATAGGCACTGTTTGTAGCTCTAGTTTCTTTTTCTTTTCTTTTTTTTTTTGAGATGGAGTTTCACTCTTGTGAAGAGTGATGGCATGTTCTCGACTCACTGCAACCTCTGCCTCTCTCTGGTTCAAGCAATTCTCCTGCCTCAGCCTCCTGAGTAGCTGGGATTGCAGGTGCCTGCCACTATGCCCAGCTAATCTTTTTGCATTTTTAGTAGATACAGGGTTTTACCCCGTTGGCCAGGCTAGTCTCAAACTCCTGACCTCAGGTGATCCGCCCGCCTTGGCCTCCCAAAGTGCTGGGATTACACGCATGAGCCACCACGCCCAGCCTGTAGCTTCAGTTTCTAGATAAGAGAAGTAAGACTTAGAAAGATTTAGTAGTATGCTCAATGGTCTGACAGCCAGCTAGTCAGATAGAGCTGACTCCTGAGTATTCTCTGAATGCCTGTGCTACACTGCTTCTCCATTACCTTTCAGATGGATCTTTAGTTCATTTCCTCAAGAGTTCTTATTACACACAGTGCTCTGATAGACATATCTGTAAACATATCCTTTTACTTTGGTAATTTTACCTTTATAAAGTACAATAGAATTCTTAAGATGATATTGTTGTATCAAAAATGAATGCATTTATATTGCAAATGATACTCGAGATTACATTCCAAGAAGACTGCAACAAATCATACACATGCAAGCAATAATAGTTTGTGGATTTCCCCAGGCTTTCATCAGGACTGGAATTTTCAATACATAACTTTTAAATCAGTCTTTTGGATGAAAAATGATGTCTTGATCTCCATGTATTTTAATGAGTATTTTCCTGACCACAAGTGCTAGTGAGCATCTTTTCATATGTGTATTGGTCTGTGGCACTGTGGACCTCTCTTTTTCCCTCACTCCTCTGGCAAAAATAATTGCTTCTTCCTCATTAATCTTGTAGTGAATTATGTATCTTTGATTTACAATGGTTATCAGATGTATATTTATTTTGTTCAACAAACATCTCTTAGACCTACCTGTATGCCATGCCAAGTAGTGTACCAGGTAGCCAGTGGGAATAAGCATATAAATAAATAATTGTTCCTGTCCTACAGAAACCCCAAATCTGGTGAAGAACAGACTTTCAGTGGATAGTTACAGAAGTGTGCTAAATGCAGGGTAAAATGTATGCGTAAGTTATTGTGACGTTTGTCTGTTTCCATACTGTGTTAGTCTGTTCCCATGCTGCTAATAAAGACATACTCGATACTGGGTAATTTATAAAGGAAAGAGGTTTAATTGACTCACAGTTCCACAGTGCTGGGGAGGCCCCACAGTCATAGTGTAAAATGATGGAAGAGCGAAGCCACGTCTTACATGGCAACAGGCAAGAGAGTTTGTGCAGGGGAACTCCCATTTACAAAACCATCAGATCTCGTGAGACTTACACACTAACACGAAAACAGTATAGAGGAAGACCCGCCCCCATGACTCAGTTACCTCCCACCAAGTCCTTCCCTTGATATGTGGGAATTATGAGAGCTAAAATTCAAGATGAGATTTGGGTAGAGACACAGCCAAACCATATCTCATACAAACCTGGAATTCCAAAGACTATGACCATGTCTTATTTTCATTTGGTTCATACCCAAAATAGAACTGGTCTTATTAAGCATCATTAAATGCTTTTTGCTTTGAAGCAGTATCTTAAGAAATGATTTAGTGTCACTGAAAGCCAGGCCTACATCATATACTTGTTTCTATCGTAAATTTTTAACCTACTGTCTTATGTGTAGGCGATACAGTTCTGAATAATGTGCTACATGACCTCGTGAAATTCCGTGACATTGCAGTCAGAGAAGAAGGGCATAACCAGTGCCAAGTGGGAAAAGCCCAGCGATTCAAGTCAGGAATCTGTTATTTCCATAGAACTCTAGGCATTCCTGTTCAGTCCCCTTAATTTTAACAAAATGTTAGAACTCACCACATGAAAGCTGGTTCTACAAGGATCTACATGTATTCATCCACAAGATGCTGTAGACCTTCCTGAGATCTGTGAGACTGTCTGTGAGAGTCTGGTCTCAGCTTGCACCCCTGCTCTCCTTGTTTGCCTCAGTGATTGACACCCTGCTGAGTTCCCCACTTCTCCTTTCAGCAAGTAATAGATGAAATACACAGTAAAGCAACACTGTCCTGAGGTCCTAATAACTTTGCCAATATAAGCTGAAAAAGCAAAGGCAAAAAATTTTACTAGAGAAAACAAAGCAACTGACATTCTGCTATCAAACCTGGTTGTATATTCCTGAAAGTATTTAGAATATTAATTCCCATTTTAGTACATTGATATGAACACCACATGGTAAAATTCTACATCTGTGAAGTCCCTTGAGCTACAGATCACCACCATCCAGTTACCTTCCACATCCTCACAGTTCCTCAGAAGGCTTTCCTATGTGTTCACTGTTTTGGATTATCCTTCTATGTTAAAATTTAAGCTTATTAATAAGCAATCAAACAATGGAAATTAAGTGCTGTTTGAGTATAGTGTCCTGTATTGGGCACAAAGAAAGTCAGAAGATCCTCAGAACACAATTTCATACCTTCTAGGAAGACAGAGTCTCTTTATTCCTTCAGCATGACTAGATCCTCCATGTTTTTCAGGTCATAGTCCAAACACCAACTTCTCTTTAAGAAGTCATTCGTATCTATACTATTAAAAGTAGACTTGGCTGGACATGGTGGCTCACTCCTGTAATCCCAGCATTTTGGGAGTCCGAGGCGGGTGGATCACTTGAGGCCAGGAGTTCGAGACCAGCCTGGCCAACATGGTGAATCCTTGTCTCTACTAAAAATTAGCTGGGTGTGGTGGCTGGAGCCTGTAATCCCAGCCACTTGGGAGGTTGAGGCAGGAGAATTGTTTGAACCCTGGAGGCAGAGATTGCAGTGAGCCAAGATCACATCACTGTATGTCAGCCTGAGTGACTCAGCGAGACTCCATCTCGCAAAAAAAAAAAAAAAAAAAAAAAAGGCTGTTATTTCTTTCTACCATAGCTCTTTGATTTTTTCATTCACTACATGTGTCATGATCTAGAATGATTTTATTTATTACTTGTCTATTGTCTGATGCCACCATTAAAATATAAACTCCCTGAGGGCAGAGACCTTGTCTGTCTTATTTTCGGTGTCCAGGACATTGCCTAGCACAAAGGTATTCAAGTGAGATTTGGCAAACTAATTGAATGTGTAAATACCTACATACATGGACCCATGCTAACTGGTGTAAATCCAGATATAAATAAGATCGGATGGTTGTCCTTAAGTAATTTGCAGTCTGTTGGTGAGACAGATAGATAAATGAGAGATTATATCAGTATGTATGTCAAGTGCCATAGTAGAAGTACCATAGGTTCTCTGGATGGGGAAGGAAGAGCTTCCTGGAGGAGAAGAGACCTGAACTGAATCTCAAAGAAGGAGTAGGAATTAGACTAGTAAGGGAGGCTGATTATTTAGTGAGTACCTCCCATATTTCAGGCACCTCTAGGTGCTGGCAGCATGGCATATTGAGGAAATTGCACCAAATCACAATACAGTCTGTGTGTGCAATGGGTCAGTTCTTTGCTAAGTATTCTGACATTTATCCCAGAGGAAGTAATGCATCTTTGAAAGGTCTGGGGCAAGTAAAACAGTTGATGAGATATGAATTTCCCCCAAAAAATTACCTTGGTGTCATGTTGTGGATTCACCTGGCAAAGAACAAAATTGGTGACCATGAACAAAGTAGTCAATGAAGTGAGAAGTAAGAGATGAGAAGGGGCCAACCTTTTCAGAGTGGAAAAATGGAGTTCAACATATAGAGGGTAGGGGTGATTTCAATAGATTTTGTAAGGGAAAGATGAACAGGACCAGTTGTTGGGTGAGTAAGAAGGTGAAAGAGAGAGACATATCTGCAATGACTTTCTCACTTTTGTCTTGGACATTCCAGAGGATGGTGAGATGATTTTCTAGGAGAAGATGGAGGAAGACAATTTTAGAATGGGAGATGGGGATGAGGTGAAAAGAATATTAATTAATTAATTAATTAATTAATTAATTTTATTTTTTATTTTTTTTGAGATGGAGTCTCGCTCTGTTGCCCAGACTGGAGTCCAGTGGCCCGATCTTGCCTCACTGCAAGCTCTACCTCCTGGGTTCATGCCATTCTCCTGCCTCAGCCTCCCAAGTAGCTGGGACTATAGGCGCCTGCCACCACGCCCAGCTAACTTTTTTGTGTGTTTCTAGTACAGACGGGGTTTCACTGTGTTAGCCAGGATCTATGGCCATGACCTCATGATCCGCCCACCTCGGCCTCCCAAAGTGCTGGGATTACAGCATGAGACACCGTGCCCGGCTTATTATTTTTTAACAGATTGAGGTTGAGGTAGAGTTAGACAACTCAAACGGAAATTTTCAGGTAACTAAAGTATACATGGCCTTGGAGTCCAGGCAGAAAGACTGATGCAAAGACATTTGGAACGCATGAACTTGAGCAGTAGAAGCTGTGTTCATAGGAGCCTAAAGAGAGTGTGCAGAAGAAAATGAGAGAAAAACTGAGAAGATCCCCAGTTCCTAGACAAATAGAAGTCTGAGGAGGAGTTGGAGGAGTTGCTGCTTGAAAGTTGGAAGAAAAATTAGGCAGAGGAACAAGTGAGAAGAACATTAAACATCACAGATAAGTAAGAAAACATCACAGATAAGTGTGAAATAGCCACCAAATCTGTCAATGCGGAAGACATTGGCTCAACAGAAGTGGGGGAGGGAAAGTTGGGTTATAGGGGGCTGAGAAGGTGCATCTGTCTATCCTGGTGATGCCTACTGAGCACCTCTGACTAGTGGATGAGCGGTCAGGGAATGGGGACAGGATATGAAGACAGCTCTCTCAAGAAGGAGCTATGAAGGCAAATAAAAGGAAGAGACGTGAGTTTGCAGAAAGGAGGTGACAGACAAAAGGAACATTTTCCTTTCTTTAAATGAGAACAGACCTGGCCATGTTTGCATTTTCCAGGGAGAAATCAGTGAAAAGAGTTGAAAATATAGAAAAATTAGTGGAGAATAGAACTGATAGAGAACTGTTAGAGAATTGAGTGGTAGAGAAGGTATGGAATCCAAGGTCAGGTGGAGGAATTATCCAGCCATAGTACATCAGGGAGGGCAAGGGGTGGACCGAGGGGAGCTTTCCTTTTACCAAGCAAGGAGGCAAGGAGGCCAGGATAGGGACTCCCACAAATCAGCTTTCCTGAGCGATGTGGGTTGGGGGGTGTCCTGCCATTTGGTTGTATGTTGAGTGGGAGATGGACGTGAGATGGGACTTGACATTTTGGAAGAGCCACTGAGAAGACAGGAGAGGGACAGCTCAGGGGCTGGCTTGCACTGCACTGCATAATGCTGAGATCCAGATGAGGCTACACAATGGGGTCAGCATGGCTGTACTTTTGTTCCAGTGAGCCTTGTGTAACACACAAGAAGGCATTTGTTTATGATTCCAGGAGGAAAGACAAGAGGTTGGGGGAGCTGATGGGCTTGAGTGGTAGATAAGCGGTCTCAACTAAATAGACAAAGAAAGGAAAGCCAGAGGTGGGAGGAGGACAAACAGCGAAACAGTAGGACCTCCGATCTATTCATATTTAAGAGCCTAAGGAACACTTAAAAAAGAATTACCCAGAGGAGTGTGAATTTTTGTATTATAAAACTTGGAACATATCTTGTCCCCAGGGAACTCCGTGAATGGGAACTGGTCAGAGCAGGTGGAGTTAATCAGAAAAGCCTTTTATAAAAGCTACTCTTAAGAAATCCACTCAACTCTCTAGGAGAAGGAGCTGCTATTTTTCTGCATGTATATGGAACAACTAGATCTACTTGTCAATTTCCCCCACATCCCTGAGTTATTTGTGAGTGACAACCCACCTCCATACCTTTGGGGAACACTAAGAAGCCTTCTCTATGGGAGATTTTCTCCAGGCAGCTCTCTATTCCCAGAACTAAGACTTATAGATTAACCACAACTGGCAGTCCCTGTGATACCAATTGTTAACACAGAGTGAGTCGCTCAGATGTGAGATTGAAGTAAGACTGATTTTCTTGCTAGTCACCATTTTTCACCCTACTACTTACTCTGAAGCCCATTCCAAAATTTCTTTTCCTTTTATGTTTAAAACTATATTTTTTAGAGTTTAGTTTTCTGGAGTCTAAGTTGACCTTACTTTGGCTTCTCCAATCCCTCTCCTACTGGGAGCCGCATTCCTTGGTATCGTTCATTTCACTTACTAAAATTCTCAATAAAGGAAGGGTGTTGTGTGTTCTAGCCACGGTGAATCACTTATAGGTTCTGCCAAGGCAACATGTGCTCTTGGAAGGCCATCCATGTCATGGGTCAGCACGTGGGCTTTGACCTTGGGCTGTTTGGGCAGGAATCCTGGCTCTGTCCGTTTATTCGCTCTGAGAGTGTGGGAGATATTTTTTTTAAGTCTCTCTGCTTCATTTCCTCATCAGAAAAGGTATACTTATCTAATAGGCTTATGGTGACACTGATGTTGAGTGTGGGTCACCTACTAAACATACATTAATAATACAACAATAACAGACAAACACAAATCTTGGATTTTGTACTTCTTTGGTCTTTGCTGTAAATGTCTTTCCCCTTCTATTCAATTTGCCTAAAAAATAATTCTGATAGCCATTTATACTGACATTTTACTATATGCCAGGCACGCCTTCAAGTGCTTTATATGTATTGACTGAACAAATTCCCAAAATAATTTTATGAGATTGGTACTATCGTTATACCCTTTTTGTAGATGTGGAAACTGAGGCATAGGGAGGTAACCCAAACAGGGTCATTAGGATACTAAGCTGTAAAGAAGAGATCTGAACCCAGTCTAGCTCCAGAGCCCAGGCTTTGAACCCCACAAGGACCATGTTTTGTGGAATCCTTCCCTAGCCATCTCTATTCACACAGAGAATAATTTTATTATTATTATTTTTTCAGATGGAGTTTTGTTCTTGTCACCCAGGCTGGAGTGCAGTGGCACGATTAAAGCTCACTGCAACCGCCACCTTTCGGGTTCAAGCAATTCTCCTGCTTCAGTCTCCCGAGTAGCTGGGATTACAGGCATGTGCCACCACACCCAGCTAATTTTTGTATTTTTAGTTGAGATGGGGTTTCACCATGTTGGCCAGGTTGGTCTTGAACTCCTGACCTCAGGTGATCCGCCTGCCTCAGCCTCCCAAAGTGCTGGGATTACAGACATGAGCCACCGCGCCCGACCCACGCAGAAAATAAATTACTACTCATGTGCTCTTTCTGTTGTACATATTTTTCCTTTTGAATGTATTGGTTTAAGTTGTAAGCACTTTCTATTAATCTCTTACCTTTACCAGGAACAGTTGAAGGACATATGCTACCTTCTTCATTTTTGCATACCCAACACCAAGTACAGACCTTAGTGCATAGTAGTATGTTCAGTAACAAGAAGCAACAGGTTAAATGTAATGAGGAGAGGAGATTTTTAAAAACATATATTATCTCTGTCATCTGTGGGTTTAATTCATATAAAGCGTGTCCCATATTATGTAGCACAAATAATCAATGGTTAACAGAAGATAGTTTACTCAAATGTCATGTTTTGCTCTAATCTATTGTAATTGCATTTGAGGGAGGTGACAGATATTAATCTAATTTCAGCATGTAACTTGACACTGCTATGCTGAATGTCTGTAATGATGCTTCATGAGTGCTGTAGCTAATCTAATGGTAATGCGGAGGTACATTTGTTCCAATACAAATGTAACATCTGGCCCATTGAATTCCCAGTTCCAAGGGCTGCACCTTGTGCTGTCTCCTGACAGTTCACTTTAGGAAACAGGACACAGGACCCCACTACAGACCTGGCTCAACTTTGAGCAAAGGCCTCTAGAGCTATGTGTGACACCGAAGGGAGTATCCATGGCTCAGGGGGCATTGTTCTGTATATCGCAGGACAAGGAGGATGAGCCCAATAGTACTGGAGAACTTTAGAAACACCTGTTTCTTATTTCAGGTGAAGTTTCCGAAATACGGTACTGCTCATCCATAAATCAGGCTGGGGCGCTTTCAACTCTTCTCCTCCTTCCAAAGGGAAATGGTGTGCTGAAGAGTTATTCCTCAGCACGGCTTTATTTCTTTCTCCTGCTGGGATATATTAGCAAGGTCATCACCTTTGGTTTATTGGCTTCAAACAATCTGTGATTGCAGAGGATTATGATTTCTTAGCTTGCAGAAGCAGGAGATGCAATCAATTCCTGAAAGGCACAGGACTGCGTTTTCTTTCAGAAATGTATATTTATTTCTGCCATCACTTCTGGGGACCAAAACTTCAAAAAGACTTTTGTAAGGAATTTATCTTTGAATGTCCTGCGTCATCGCCCCTTTCAAATGAGAACATTGAGTCAGGCCAGTGTGAACTTCGCTTTAACTATCTGAGTTTGAAAGAAATAAGATGACTTCACAAGTTTGTCTTTCCCATCTCCAACCCTCAACCAAATTAATTGGGAAATGTATACTCTTTGCATTATTCCAAACATATACCCTTTGAAATAATCAAAGACTTGAATTAGCCTTGCCTGCAGGTTGATGAATACATTCTCCTTGCTGGGGCAAGGAAAATGTTGTCCAGAAATCTTTGGAACTTGATTGGTATTTATTGTGATGTCAGTTTTCTTTCTTATTTTGCCATTATCTGTCAGTTTCCTAGCTCATTTTTCTTAAATTTGGTATTGCCCTTCTCCCAGTTAGGAATTTATCACTTCCAACCTCAAAAAAGAGTCAGAATTTATACTATTCTCTTCCTTCTACATTACATGGGACATTTTCTCTTTAGGGTTACGAAAAAACAGTCCCAACAATCTGTCTCTTCAAAACTTGACAAATTAATGTTACAACATGGAGGCTATACTTTTGCTAGGCAGCAGGAGGTCCCAGCCTACAGTAACCTCTGCAGTCAGTTTTGCTGACACCAAGTGCTACACTATTAATAGAGGTCTGGCCTCTGAGTTCCCATTTTGGCAGCTCCCCAGAAGTCAGAGGTTGATGTTCTGATGCAGATATGACATAGGAATTTGTGGACTCTGCTAAGAATAACCACTTTGTTTATTTATTTCAGTAGTTTTACAGAATCTGCAGAATGGCAAGACTTACTTAAAATGGGGTTGCTGCCTACTTATTCTTTGGGCCGTCTAAGCACATGATATAATCGCTCCTCCTGTCACCAGGAAGCATGTGGGAAGGAGGAAGGAATAGTGAGATCAGCTACTGTCTGGACTGTAGGACGCAGGGTGCATCTGCAATGGCTGTATCCATAGTGGTCCTGATTAGCTTAGCTTTACTAGCTAGCGTGGTGGCCTGAGGTCCATCAATTTGCCACTTCTGCTCTTGGGAACTAATGCATCCATGTTCCCCATCTCTCCGAACATAAAACTCTACAGGATGTCATCAGATGGAAAATATCTTCAGGCCATTTTTCTTATTAGAGTCATTGTAGTAGGGCAAAGATCAAGGTACAGGTACCAAGCTGGTGTGTAATGACAAACATCAACTTGATGTGTTAAGTTCTTGAAATAGGCCTGTACACTAGAGCAGATTGGGACTGTGAATTTTGATTTCTTTTCTCTCTACTTCCTGGGCCTGCTTTCTTCATTGATTTGACAATGTGACACTCCCTGCCAGGCCCTAGTTTCTATGTCCTCTTCTCTTCTGAATTATTAATCCTTGTAAAGAAGATAGATGTGAGATGGATACCTAACCTGTGCAAGCTAGGGTTAATGATGCACTCTCTGGACCTCATTTTCCTCACCTGGTATATTAGACCATTTCCTTTTTTTTTCTTTTTTTTTCTTTTTTTTTAGGCAAGAGACTTGCTCTGTTGCTCAGGCTGGTGTGTAGTGGCTTGATCTTGGCTTACTGCAACCTCTGCCGCCTGAGGTCAAGGAATTCTCCTGCCTCAGCCTCCCAAGTAGTGGGGATTACAGGCGCCTGCCACCATGTTCAGCTAATTTTTGTATTTTTAGTAGAGACAGGATTTCACCATGTTGGCCAGTCTGGTCACGAACTCCTGACCTCAGGTGATCCACCCGCCACGGCCTCCCAAAGTGCTGGGATTACAGGTGTGAGCCACCGTGCCCAGCCTAGGCCATTTTCATACTGCTATGAAGAAATGCCTGAGACTGGGTAATTTATAAAGAAAAAGAGGTTTAATGAACTCACAGTTCCACATGGTTGGGGAGGCTTCACAATCATGGCAGAAGGTGAAGGAGGAGCAAAGGCATGCCTTACATGGCAGCAGGCAGGAGAGCATGTGCAAGGGAACTGCCGTCTATAAAACCATCAGATCGGCCAGGCACGGTGACTCATGCCTGTAATTCTAGCACTTTGGGAGGCCAATGAGGGTGGATCGCTTGAGATCAGGAGTTCAAAACCACTCTAGCCAACATGGTGAAACCCTGTCCTACTACTAAAAAAAAAAAAAATAGCTAAGCATGGTGGTGGGCACCTGTAATTCCCAGCTACTCAAGGAGGCTGAGGCAGGAGAATCGCTTGAACCCAGGAGGTGGAGGTTGCAGTAAACTAAGACTTTGTCACTGCATCCAAGCCTGGGCAACAGAGCAAGACTCTATCTCAAAAAAAAAAAAAAAAAAAAAAATCAGATCTTGTGAGACTTATCCACTGTAATGAGAACAGCAATGGGAAAAACCCACCCCCATGATTCAGTTACCTCCCAATGAGTCCTTCCCATGACGCATGGGATTATGGGAGCTACAATTCAAGATGAGATTTGGGTAGGGACACAGCCAAACCATATCATCTGGTAAATGAGGTTATTAGTACTTCCACATTTTAGACTGGAGTGGACACATATATGCTAGTTTAAGATTAGATTGAGTTTATAGTATTTAACCACAGCGTAAATTTATCAGAAGTAGAGTGGTCATCAAGAATTGCCAGCAATTTTGTCCTTGAAGAATAGTTTCCTACCATATCTGAGAAGTCAACTATTTTGTTTTCCATTATCCCTTTAGAGTTGAACCTGGCATTATATTCAAAACAGTCTTTGCAGTTGATGCTTCCTCTTAGGGGAATGAAGATACAACTTTTCTTAGGGCTTTATGCCAAACTTCTCATCATCAAGGTCATACCTGATCTTTGGAGGAAATCAGAGTTCAGGAAATTCCTGAACAGTAGCTCTGCTTCCAGCTTCCCAGCATTCACAAAAACTTATTCCCTCACATACATACCTCATATAGATGTATTGCAAGGAAGAAGATATTTGAAGCTCCAGATGAATAGTAGAATCTCATTAAATGTGAGTTCCCTCCATTAGTGGCATGTTCCACACATTCTTCTCTTCTTGGTGCCAGAAGGTATTGGTGTTGGTCCACTGAAAGATGCACTAGGGTTAAGAAAAACCCTGCTCTGAGATTGTCTAACCAAATCTATGTTCCTGTCTTGGACTTGAGTAGCTCTTCACTGCATTTCATCTCAGTTTTGTGCTGTTTCTGGGAACAGGATTCCGTGGAATAGTTAGCAACCATCTTGTTGTTTGCCTTAGAAGATTATGCAACTGAGTGCCCATGAGATACTGGTCAGGATGTAAATGGAAACAAGAAGGAAAAAGATTGGTGAAGGGCTGTGTCCCAAAGTCTAAGCCCAACTGATGGCTTGAGGCCAAGTCAAAAATTAGAGAAAAGGGAAAGTGAGATTTGCAACAATTAGTCAGTATTTAAGAATAGATAGCTTCCTGCACCATACTGCAAAGATCACTTTTGCAGATTTTCAGGAGGCAGTAAAGAATAGTTAACATTCAGATATGCTCCAATCAGATGATAACAGGGGTAATTTGAGTTTACAGGCTACCAGTTCTTAAATTTAATTCTCAAGTTTCAAAGTACTTCCTAGAAATGTTAGAAATTCTAAATGCAAATTGAAATAGCTTCACCTACTTGAATTTCCCTCAAACTTTTGCAGACAATCAAAACAGTAAAAAGTGACATTATCACTTTGATGAATGCTGTGAAAAGTAAATAGTATGTTCTGTGCATATTGAGAGTAGGTGTGAGCATGTCCTGTGTTCTAAACTTAGCACTGCCACTAATTGTGTGATCTTGGGCAAATTGTTTTGTTTCATAGAATCTTGGTCTTCTCATTTTTAAGACAGAAACTTCATACTAGACAGACTGATTTTCAACCCAGCTCTAACGTTCTATATTTCTAATAATTGCTGCCCAAACTATTTGCCTTGTTTACAGCAGGTGTCCTTGTATATTTTAGAATGCTAGTGGTAAAACATTGCTACTCCTATTTCTTCTAGGAATTTTTTTTAAAAATGTATCCATTATATCTCATTATTGGTTGACCACTGGTAGACCCAGACAGGTTAACCCACTATCGTTTTGCAGGTAGGAAGCCAGGTATTTCATGACTACTAAATTAGAGGACTTAAAATCGTAAATATGAGAATATTATCTCCACCAAGTTTCCATATCTCTTTGGACGTGTATTTCTATATTCCATATTAGGGAAAATAATAATTTAATCAATTAGGTTACAGTGAAGAGTAAATAAAATATTTTAAGGACTCGCCAGGCACATTCTAAGAGGTAGAAACATAACTGAAACTCAGGTCTTCTGATTGTAAAAGCAAACTGGGAAAAGAGCTAAGTATAAACTACCTAAATGCTTCTGAGTCTCAGTTTCCTCATTTGTAAGTGGGTATTCCAAGAATTCTTTTCTTTTCTTTTTTTATTTGTAAATATTTTTTAATTTCAATAGTTTTGGGGGTACATGTGGTTTTTGATTACATGGATGAATTGTATAGTGATGAAGTCTGAGATTTTAGTGCACCCATCACCTGAGTAGTGTACATTGTACCCAGTATGTCATTTTTTATCCCTTACTCCCCCTTTCACCCTACCTTTTCTGAGTTTCCAGTGTCTATTATGTCACTCTGTATGCCTTTATGTACCCACAGCTTAGCTCCTGCTTATTCAGTGAGAACATATGGTAATTGATTTTCCATTCCTGAGTTACTTCACTTAAAATAACGGCTTCTAGCACCATCCGAGTTGCTGCAAAAGACATTATTTTGTTCTTTTTTATGGCTGAGTAGTATTCTATGGTGTATATATACCACATTTTCTTTATCCACTCAATTGTTGATGGGTATTTAGGTTGGTTTCATATCTTTGCAATTGTGAATTGGGATACCTAGTAGTGGGTTCCTGGATTGAATGATAAATCTACTTTTAGTTCTTTATAAAAATCTCCATACTGGCTGGGCGCAGTGGCTCACTTGGGGAGGCCGAGGCGGGCAGATCATGAAGTCAGGAGATACAGACCATCCTGACTAACATGGTGAAACCCCGTCTCTACTAAAAATAAAAAAAATAAAATAAGCCAAGCGTGGTGGTAGGCACCTGTAGTCCCAACTACACAGGAGGCTAAGGCAGGTGAATGGCGTGAACCCAGGAGGCCGAGCTTGCAGTGAGCCGAGATCACGCCACTGGACTGCAGTCTGGGCGACAGTGCGAGACTCTGTCTAAATAAATAAATAAACAAACAAAATAAAAAATAAAAAATCTCCATACTGTTTTCCCAAGAGGTTGTACTAATTTACATTCCCATAAGCAGTGTATAGACATTTCCTTTTCACCACATCCACGCCAATGTCTATTATATTTTGGATTTCAATTTTTGTTTGTTTGTTTGTTTTTTGAGACAGAGTCTCGCTCTGTTAACCAGGCCGGAGTGCAGTGGTGTGATCTCGATTCACTGCAACCTCTGCCTCCTGCGTTTAAGTGATTCTTCTGCCTCAGCCTCCCAAGTAGCTGGGATTACAGGCGTGCATCACCATGCTCGGCTAATTTTTGTGTTTTTAATAGAAATGGGGTTTCGCCATATTGGCCAGGCTGATCTTGAACTCCTGACCTCAGGTGATCCATCTGCCTTGGCCTCCCAAAGTACTAGGATTACAAGTATGAGCCACTCCCAGCCAAAAATGTTTTTCATAGTTGAAGTTGCTATTAATATCTGGTAAAGTTAATGATGGTTCGTGTACTGTACAAGTTGTAGAGTACTCTGTGGATGTTAGCTATCCTTACTTGGGAGTTGGAGCAGGTAAAACTTGGCCTTTGTGCTTTCCTCTGCCATAGCTGGGGGTGGGGAGGGGGCATCCTGGATACAACTGTCTGTTCAGATATCATTGTGTTTCACTATTGGACTCCTTGAGAGTAAGTGTTTAGTTTGCAACTTCTTGGCCTTGTAGCACCAGAGTTACCACATAGTGGGTACTCATTAACTAGTTGTTTAATAAATCAAAGAATTAATAGATCATTGATTGTATTTTAGCTACCGTTCTATTGATCCTAAGCCTGAAAATATGCTAAATACATTTTATACTCAGTGGCTGTCAATCCTGTAAACATTAAAATATTCTGGGGAATATTTTAAAATAGTTTATGTGTGGCTCCACCCAAGACCAATTGAATCAGAATCTCTAGGACTGAGCCCAGGACACAGGTAGTTTAAAAGCTACCCAGGTGATTTTAATCTGGAAAATACATGGAACTGACGAACTTTGGCCCGTTATTTTTCTGGGGTTTGCTTGACTGTCCTGCTCATTAATGTTGCTGATACCTTACTTCTGGGCTTCCTAGTTTCAGTGAACATCCTCTCCCATCTTGCCATTCGTCATGGCTAAAATATTCTGCATTTACAAGGATGCCAATTCATCATCCACATGTAATCTCCTTTGCATTTAGACCTGAACACAATCATGCAGTACATGTAAATCATACACTTAGATCCCTTTTGTGGTGTGAAAGAAACGTAAACTAGGATGGGGAAAATTAATGTTGACAAAGATGCTTTAAATTGCAGAGGCCCAGGTCTCAGATTGGTTTCTGGATCACAGCTATTGATGATCATTCTATAACATTATAAAGTGAGGAGGCAGTGCCTGGAAAGTGGTTTGAATTGGAGTCTAATCCCCACTTAAGCATTTAGCTTGCAACTGTGTTGGCACAAACTAGCTAAAATTTACCATTGCTGCGAGGGGAGTGCTCACCTTGAAGGTGCTTCTGATTCTACAGAAGGCAGAGGAGACAAGCTCACTTTGTGTGTTTTTCAGGGGTGTCCTTAGAACAAAACTTCGTCTACATTTCTTGGAATTATGGTGCTTTGCTTCTCTGGGATAGTTAACATTTTCATTTTCCAGAGTTTTGCTAAGGTGTCATTTTGTCCAAGAAGCAAGCATAAGTTGTGCTGGAGACAGGCATACACACGTGTTGGGAACTGGGGAGAAAGATCACTATGACTCTAAGGCATCAACGTATACCTTTGCTTTGTCACCAGTGACAAAGTTAAATAACAACTTAAGATTCCAGTAAGAACACAGATGACAGCAGTACTGTGAGATGCTTCAGGAAAGGGGGATTCGATGCCAAATGAATAGTATCAGGGGAGCTATCAGCAGCCAGATGTGAAGTTATTTTTACTCAAGACAGTGCTTTCTACTTTGTTTTTTACAAAATTTCAGGATATACTCAAATATATCAAAAAAATCATGTAATTCTCAAAAATAGTAATATATTTGTAGACTATATTAATATTAATAGTATGCTTCTACCAGTGTGTATGGAAGGGGGTAAAAATTCACATAACATCAGTGATTTGTAAATGGGGCATCAGATTGACTAATCTGCTTGATGCAACCTTTCCCCATGAGAACATCCCCAGGGTATAGCTGTCAACGTCCCCAAACACTGTGCTTTCCTAAGCTTCCTGGAAGCATGCAAGCCTCTGAATATTGCTGTTATGAAAAAATTGGCTTTTGTTTTTCCCCATGAGATATTTTTCCTGTCTTACTAGCACATACAACCAGCATTTGCAGTGCATTTATCTCCTATCACCCTTTTGTTTTTCTTTTTGCTCTTACCTTTGATTCCAGAAATGTTTTTAAAATAATGGATGGTAGTTAATAAACAGCATGGCAGGCAGGAAAAACGAACAGCAGTGAGTTCATTTTGATAGACTATGCTGTCTGCAGATAATTTACCAGGGCAGAGTGCTGACATACCAACGCTAAAAAAAGGTCTTATCCTTGTTCTTAAACCAAAATCATTCTTGAAAGTTTCCATTATTCATAAGGCACCAGCTCTGAAAACTGCAGGGGGCTTTCCCATGATGATGCCTCTGAGCTAGTGGCTCTCCGGTTCAGGAGTTACAAACGAGCAAACATCTGTATTTGTGCACTTGCGGAGACTGCTAGCTTTCAGAGGACTTTACGCTGAAGGCCAGCGTGGTGAAACAGTTTTCTGTCCTTATTACCAAGTATTCTCCCTACCCGCTTCCATGCTCTTCTCAGTGAGTTCTGCCTTCTGAGATTCTGCTCTTGCAGTTGATTTTTTAGCTCCATTGTGTTGACTATATTTCATCACTTTTCTGTCCCACTGCTACTGTAAACCCCTTGATGGTAGGACCACGTTTCTTTTTATGTCACTAGTTTACTGGAGTGTACATTAAGTAGGCTTATTGACATTAAATTCATTAATTAACAGCCAAAAAATTATTTCTGGAGCTCCCTACATAGGATTTAAGTACAAACACCTCTCAAGTATTTTTGCTCCCTGAGAGTCTTCTAGGAGAAGAAGGATAGGGCAAGGATTTTTATGAGGAGTCTTAAAATTAGGAAGGAGATTAGACAACCAGTATGTATTTTTCCAGGATTTAACTCCACAGCATGTGGCTTTTCCAGAATCACACAGCCATAATTTGTGGTCATTGGTGGGGATTATAAAACCACAGTATCTGCATTAATATATTTCATAGCCAGTTCCACCACAGTTGTATCTAAGGAAACTCTGCTTGCAGAACTCCCCTGAGATCTGCTGAAATTACCTTTTCTTTGAAGGGCAGATTCCCCATATCTTGATTGAGAAGGCTTTGAGCAGTTGTGGTTTCAGCAGGAGTTAGTGGGGAAGCATTAGAACACTAGGTTCCCTGGACTTTTGATGGAAAGTTTCACCTAGAAACCTTATCTGACTAACCATATTTAAAAAAATAAAAAAAAATTTAAAAAAAGGCCGGGCGCGATGGCTCAAGCCTGTAATCCCAGCACTTTGGGAGGCCGAGGCGGGCGGATCACGAGGTCAGGAGATAGAGACCATCCTGGCTAACACGGTGAAACCCCGTCTCTACTAAAAAAATATAAAAAACTAGCCGGGCGAGGTGGCGGGCGCCTGTAGTCCCAGCTACTCGGGAGGCTGCGGCAGGAGAATGGCGTAAACCCGAGAGGCGGAGCTTGCAGTGAGCTGAGATCCGGCCACTGCACTCCAGCCTGGGCGACAGAGCGAGACTCCGTCTCAAAAAAAAAAAAAAAAAAGAAAAGAAAAAGAAAGAAAGAAAAAGTACTGACTCCTAAGAACCGTCATATCTTTCCAAATTCTGAAGAAAAAAACAAAACAAAGCAAGATAAAACAAAATTCATTCAACCGTGTGATATATAAAGCCCTCCTTTGTTGGTGGTGTGCCTGTGAGCTGGCTATTTTCTTTAATGTGAAGATAATAATTTATAATGAGATGCTCAAATACATAAATACACACATGAACATACAATGCCAGCTTCCGTGTATCCCCAAGTAGCAAAATGAAGCAAGGATAGCTGATGGTTCTGCAAATAATTTGTATTTATATACAGCAGCCCTGCCACTTATTTTGCAGGGTAGCTGATGACTGTTTACCCTAAGTATAATGACTCTGTTACGAGTGACCTTTCCTGGTGATTTTGTAACCAATCTGTCTTAACCCTTTAATTAATTAATTTTCTTAAGCAAAAGAGGTCCTTCCATCCCTTCTCTGTTAGCAGTCATTCATTTTATGCCACATTCAAAATATTAGTTTAGGAATTTTAATGACCCTACTCGATTTCTTTCTTGCTGGGATCTCAGCAACTGAGTGCTCTGATTAATACTCGTGTGTGTGTGTGTGTGTGTGTGTGTGTGTGTGTGTGCACGTGCACACATGCGCATGCGTGTGCCCTCACAGTTGTGTGTGGTCATTTGTTTGTTATAGGAACCTTGCTGACTACTCCAAAATTCAGCCAGGAACAGCAGCTTAAGTTGACAAAGTTTGAGTTCCCATAAACTCAGACTACTAAAACGATGAAGGGAAAATGAACCAGAAAGCCTGCAATGTAGGCTTTTTTGGATGATCTGCTTTTCCAGAAGCTGATTAGCACTCTAATCTGTCTCAGTGTGGCTTCATTGTTAGAGAGGGAAAAAGAAAAGAGACAGAGCTTTTCTTTTTATGAAAGTCCATGTTAGTAGGGAGGGAAAGTAAACATAAGCCACATCTCTGTAGATCTCAGTTTTCTCTAATGGGCCAATTCACATCTCTCTTTAATTCTGATACCCCAGGTCTTTTTCCTTCTTTCTTTCTTTCCTTTTGTGATTTGAATTTTTCTATTAACTGCCACAGGGATACCCACATAAAATGTATAGTGGAAAAAAGATGGAAAAAGGATGAGTAATGCACAGTTTCTAAGGGTTTTAGAAATCATTTGTTCTGGGGAAAAAATTCATTCTCTTCTGATCTAAAAGTATAATCCCCTTCTAAGTCTCTCCTCTAAGGCTAAGCCATCCTTGAACATGAAGCACTTTTTAACTACTGAAGCATATTCATGGAGACAAAGTGACATAGAAGGAGCCATTGCTTTCATACCTATGAGAGCCTGTGCATTTCTTATGGATGATTTAATATGTCTCACCATCAGTATGCTTTAATTGCATGTAACTGCAATTTTAAAAAGATTTGTTCTTTTTTCCTATAAAATTATATATATATATAATTTTAATTTTATAATTCAGTGAATTTATGTGTATAGGTATATATATTTTCACTGAAAAATTAGAAAACTATGGAAAGTTTATTTGCTAAAAGGCAAAAAAATAGATAGATAAAAAATAGGTATTGGGTAGGTGGTCAGAAGCTGTTAATTCCCTTTCCCCTTTTGAGACACCTTTTAGCCTTTCTTTTTCCTACTTCTCTTTCTCCCTTCCCAGGAGAATGGGACACCTCTGCCCATAGTCTATGTGAGATGTGAGGTTGCATGCTTACATGTGGCTTTGCTTTTGTGGGGTATTTATTTAAAAAGCACATATTCTTAATGGCTGCATAATGGCTCATATGGATTTACTTTATTTTTATCTTAAAAATATTAAACCCCTGCTTATTATTTAGGTTGTTTCTGTTCTTTCATTACAACAAAGAATGCTGTGATAAACATGACTCTAAGGATACAAATAGCTCTATGCTTTAGCTGGGATTGAATGCACTTGCAGTATCTTGATCTACTCCTGTGTTGTGCATTGATGGGTAATATTTGGTATATGTCTCGTGATTTACCATCTAGGAAATTGTTTTTCAGTCTGTTTTTTTCTTTCAAAGCGTCTTATTTTAGAATGTGCTTTTTAAATAATTGTGTGCCTTGAATAAAAAGACTAAAGTCAAAAATAACCGAGTTTTAATAGTAGCTTGCTTCCTAACCAGCTATTTAATACTGAACTCATCTCTTTATCTTCCTGAGCCTCACCTGTCTCATCTGAAAAGTGGGGATTTAAAAAAGTAATTACCTGAATGGGCTGCTGTGAGAATTAAATGAGATAATACCCTTGAAATGCTTAGCCTATTTTAAAGTTACCTTTTATTGAATATTTACTGTTATTAGGATGAGGCACATAAAATTGCCATTTTATTGTTCCAATGTAGTCAATATTTAGAAATGTTTAAATATCAAATTTCTGGTAAAGTCTATAAAACATCAGTTATTTTTCATAGATTGTTTATACACAGTTGTCCAGGAACACAACTATTTTAGAGAGCCCAATAAACCTTTCACTGCAGCCCCTTACCAAGTCTTACCAAAATCATTGCCTTTACCTCTCCACGGAATGGACCCTCCCTTGGGCTCTAGTGTTACCATCAAATATACAGTGCAATTGTTCTCTATTGTGTTGTTTTGCTGGGAAGGTACAATTTCATCATAAAAACACAGAAATACATTTGAAGCAACTATATGTAAAATGCTGCATGAACAAATGTTAGATTATCTAGATATAAAAGTAAAAACTTGTTGTTTGAGCTAAAATATTCTCACTTCTCCAAAGCAGTTGTTAAGTGGATGGAACAGTGAGGGAAGAGATTGCTGCTGGGGTTGGAGACACTCAATCTGACTTTGTCTTGGGATATGAAGAGGTTACGTATCAGTAAACAAGCTTGAGGCCATCAGGAGGGGCTGCCTCTTAGCCTCTGTATTTCAAACTAATTTCATGCTAAGTAGGGAACCAGTATAATTTGCATAAGTTTCTGCTGCAGGGACAGCCAGTGAAGTGTGGGTCCCATCCAGGAATCCAGAAGCATGGAGTGAATGCTATACCTTGTGCAGCACTAATCATGCAGAGAGGGCAGCCTGAGTGCTGGCCCACAAAGGGCCCTGGAGGAAAATCTGAGGCTGCTCTGGCCCCTGGCGGAGGCAGATAGGATAGGGGAAAGGGCCTTTCTGCTGTACCAAAAAAAATAAAAAAAAGTAGAGAAGACAATCACTTATGCAGAATTGTGAGTCTTCCTCTTCTCCAAATGAGCAATACTGCCAGAGCTTTGATATTTTAATTTGCAAATACTCAATCATTACAAAATGATTTTTAAGTAGATAAGATATGATATATAATACAGCATATAAAAGTACTATTTTAAAAATAATTTTTGAAGTAGATATGGTTTAGAAAGCATGTTTTTCTTTAATGTAAATATATCTTGTGTGTGAGGAAAAGAATTGTCATTTTGCATAGATCAGAACATCTGAAGTTTATTGAAAACAGAATGAAAATATATAAACCCGAGACACTTACGAAAGTTACACAAGGAATACATCTTGCTTTTCTGTTCTTGTCAAAATAAAAAGCATTAATTCACACTGCAATCAGGTTGCCTTACCATAAAAACAAAACAAATCCATGCAGTTAAATGTAAAAATTAAAAGTAAAAAAAAAAAAAAAAAAGCCTTGGGGAATCCCTGTTAATCTGTTTCTCCGGGCTCACTAGCAGCAGCACCAACATCTGTAAAAATAGAAAGTGAGGATGGTGGAAAGTTATTTTTGACAAAGTCCTTCCATACCACCTATCCTCTTGTTCTTACGCTTCCTTTCTTTTCAACTTCCTCTTATCCTTTTGCCTCCATATGTTTTGGAGGAGCTCCTGCCCAATACAAATGAGATAGATAGATAGATAGATAGATAGATAGATAGATAGATAGATAGATAGATAGATCGATAACTGTGGAAGATAGATAGATAGATAGATAGATAGATAGATAGATAGATAGATAGATCGATAACTGTGGAATTTGCATAATAGTAAAAATTGTCAGAATTTTATTTGCTTGTTTTAATTTTGCTTTGCTTTATTTTTACCATATCATTTATCTAATACAATAAAATGTTCCTTTCGATCACTGAGCAGTTCCTCAGACACTATCATTATCATGCATTTCTCACTAAAGCAACTTATTTTTAATTAAAAAGTAGATTTTTTTTTTTTTTTTTTTTGAGGTGGAGTTTTGCTCTTGTTGCCCAGGCTGGAATACAGTGGCGTGATTTCGCCTCACTGCAACCTCCACCTCCCGGTTCAAGCGATTCTCCTGTCTCAGCCTCTCAAGTAGCTGGGATTACAGGCATGCACCTCCATGCCCGGCAAATTTTGTATTTTTAGTAGAGATTAGGTTTCTCCATGTTGGTCAGACTGATCTCGAACTCCCGACCTCAGGTGATCTGCCCACCTCAGCCTCCCAAAGTGCTGGAATTACAGACATGAGCCACTGCTCCCGGTAGATTATTATTTTAAAGTCATTTGTCAAAAGAATGAGAAGACAGTGCACAGATTGGGAGAAAATATTTGCAAAAGACATATCTGGTAGAGAACTGTTATCCACACTGTACAAGCACTATTACAACTCAATAATAAAAAAAGCTCTCTTTAAAAAATCAAACACAAACAAACATGCAAACAAACAAAAACGGGCAGAAGATCTGAACAGATAACTGGCCGAAGAAGATATGCAGATGACAAATAAATATGGGGAAAGATGTTCAACACCGTGTAAGAGAATTGCAAATGAAAATGACGATATGCCACTAACACTTATTAGGATGGCTAAAATCCAAGACACTAACACCACCAAGTGCTGGTGAGGCTGTGGAGCAACAGCAACTCTCATTCTCATTACTGGTGGAAATGCAGAGTGGATCAGCCACTTTGGAAAAGAGTTTCACAGTTTCTTATAAAACTAAACGTAATCTTACCTTAAGATCCAACAATCAAGCTGCCTTTACCCAACTGAATTGATGAAAACTTATATATTCACCCAAAGTTCATTCAAAACCTGAATGCAACTAACATGTCCTTTAGTAAGTGAATGGATTTTGGTACATCCATACAATGGAATATTATTCAGCTAAAAAGAAATGAGCTATTAAGCCATAAAAAGACGTAGAGTAAAATGCATATTACTAAGCACACACCTCAGCCTCCCAAAGTGCTGGGATTACAGGCATGAGTCACTGCGCCCGGCTGGGCCTAGCTAATTTCTTACAGGGCTTTCATGTCAAGTTGAGATACTGTATCTTGAGCCAGAGACCATTATCCTTTCTCTGACATCTTAAAAGTATCCATCATTTGACCAGGCATAGTGGCTCATGCCTGTAATCCCAGCACTTTGGGAGGCTGAGGTGGGCGGATCACGAGGTCAAGAGATCGAGACCATCCTGGACAACATGGTGAAACCCCGTCTCTACTAAAAGTACAAAAATTAGCTGGGTATGGTGCACCTGTAATCCCAGCTACTCAGGAGGCTGAAGCAGGGGATTGCTTGAACCCAGGAGGTGGAGGTTGCAGGGAGCCAAGATCGTGCCACCACATTTCAGCCTGGTGACAGAGCGAGACCCCATCTCAAAAAAAAAAAAAAAAAAAAAAAAAAGACTGCCTGGTTGTCATGGGTTGCAAGAAGGGAGGGATGAATAGATCAAACACAGAGGACTTCCAGGGTAGTGAAACTATTCTATATGATGGTAAAATGGTGGACACATTGTTATTACACATTAGTTCAGACTTGTAGAATGTATATACATCTAGGATGAACCCTAATGTAAACTGTGGATTTGGGCCATAGTAGTTTGTCAGTGTTGCTTCATCAGTTGCAACAAATGTACCACTCTGGGGTAGATGTTGATAGCAGGGGAGGCTGTGTGTGTACAAGGGAGGGGGATAGGAATCATACGGGAGCTCTCTGGACTTTCACTTAAATTTGCTGTGAACCTAAAGTTACCCTTAAAAAAAGCCTAATGAAAAAATGCCCCAAATGTCTTTGAATAGTTTGTTATTTGATGGTATCAAAGTTTTGACTTTATTATCAACAGGCTTTTTTTTTTTCTTTGTCTATTTGCGTTGTTTGTTTATTGTTGGAAGCCCTTCAGGGGATGACAGAAGATCTATCCAGGTGCCAGAGTCTGCTGTAGTCTTCATGTTGAGAAGTCAGCTGGTCTTATCTCCCACATCCCTAGCAAGGCAACCCTGTAATTTCTTACTCTGTTGAGGTTCTATGTTAGTGCTCGGTGGTAGTTGTATGTTTAGCGTATGTCACCTGGAACCCGCCTCTGAAATTCATAACTTTGTCCTTGGCTCAAAATAAAAGTGCTGAAAGAAACTGATCCCTTTCATTCTTTCCTAAACTCTAATGTAAGCTTTGTTCACCACCTGAGGAGACCTGTCTACTCAATAATACTGTCCATTTACAAGTGGCATTTTCAGAGTTTTGACCTTTCTTATATTTCTTAATGTTTTCCTACTTCTGGGACTTCAAAAGTTCAGCAGATCAGAGGGGATTTCTCAACTCGGTATGAGATGCAGCACAATGGAAAGCAACTTCTTAGATTTCCCTTATGGGAATAAGGTGCGTGAATTAAATGAGGTCAGACCCTAGAGAGGGCTTTTCTGGAAACACACACGACATAGTAAAGAAATAAGCATTGTTCAGATTGAATTTGCAATAGGAGGAGGATAGATGTCTGCTTGCTTACCTGGTTTTGCCTTTTGGGGCACCAGACCCTGAGCATTAATACCCACAGAGGGTTTATAATTTCTTATTGTTTTTACTGAGTCCTTATAGTTTCTACAGGGGTAGCAATGCAATGGATGTTATGGTTCCAGGGTGTGTGTGAGATAGACTTTCTCCGTCCTCACCACTGCCCATGTCCCTTGCGCTGATTTATTAGACAAATGATTATTTTTTAGGCAATGGAAAAATGCCTTATATTTATTAGGCAAATGGAACCTGTTTAATAACATTTGCACTCTTCAGTCAAATAGAGGAGGCAGATAAAGAATATTGAAATGGATCGAGAGGAGAAGGTGAGAGAATATTCGAAGTCTGATATATCCAGATGAAGTTATGCTCTGAACTCCATTTTCCCTATTTCAGGAATTTGGTTCTGGTTGCATCAGTGGAGCCTGATAAGGACCAGGGAAGCAGAGGCATTCTGTAGGTCTTGTATGTAAGGAGCTGAGTGAAGTGAACTTCTTGAGAAAGAGTCATCAGAGTTCTGGGCTATTTTCTTTCTCCACCACATAGGTAGGAGTTGTCTTCCCCTCACTCTGAGCCACATGAATGTATGGGCTTCAAGAGAGCTTCACCTGTATCTCTCTAAATTTGGGGCTATAAAAACTGGAACATAACTCTTGACTGAGATAATCAAAGTGGTTTGTAGATAGAGATCTGATGCCTGCTAGGGAAATCGAGAGGAGAGTCAAGAGCTGACCACCTGCAAGATGATGAGCTAGAGATGTTCTTGCCTTGGTGCCTTGGAGCTGGAAAAATGGGAGTGTTTTCCCAGGAGCATACAATGGAGAATGTTGCTGGGGTCCTCTTAGGTCTTGTTCAGCAGACTTCTCCGGACGGATGAGTAGGCCTCACAGTGAAAAGGGCTGGAGTTGAGCTGCCAGGTGGCAAAGCAGGTAAGGAGGGTGTCTCCATGCACTATTTGGACTGGAGATGCATCCATCCAGGTCATAAGACCACAAGGCAGAGATCCAGTGAGAGATTCTAAAGAGCACGCCAAAGAAAAAGAGTCACTTTCACCATCTGCCAGGCCCAGAGTGCTGGAAACTACCCAACCACAAAAGAACAGCCCTCACTTCCTACACGCTTTTCTCTCCTACTTTCCTGGAGCAAGGTGGCGAGTTGAGTCAAGAAACTCCATTAGGCTCCTTAAAGAGCAGATGACCACATAGCCTTTCTGCAGTGCAGGTGTCAGCCTGAAAAGGGCGGGGGAATTCAGGGACAGGGTGGGTGTAGGGATGAGGACATGGGAGGGAGAAGGGGTGGATTTAATACAGTCATATACTGGATTTTGATGACTATCTTCAGCCAGACATTTTATTTACAGAATTAAGACCGTGCGTGTGATTTAAAGTGACTCTGGGACTATCTTTTATAAAAGAATAAATAGAAAGCCTGGGGGCCTGCCAGAGATTATATGCAGGAACAAGGGAGAGTGCTCCCGAAGAATAAAACCTAAAGAAAGAAACGGCCGGGCGTGGTGGCTCACGCCTGTAATCCCAGCACTTTGGGAGGCTGAGGCGGGCGGATCACGAGGTCAGGAGGTGGAGACCATCCTGGCTAACACGGTGAAACCCTGTATCTACTAAAAATACAAAAAAGTAGCCAGGCGTGGTGGTGGGCACCTGTAGTCCCAGCTACTCGGGAGGCTGAGGCAGGAGAATGGCGTGAACCCAGGAGGCAGAGCTTGCAGTGAGCTGAGATTGCGCTACTGCACTCCAGCCTGGGCGACAGAGCGAGACTCCATCTCA
>NC_045442.1:26666847-26845516 GCF_002776525.5 Piliocolobus tephrosceles
GTGGCTCCCTGCAGCTCATGCTCACTGTCTGCTTTTCTCTTTGCTGGAGTCATTGTTCTGGCATAAAGTGGTGACTGGGGGTAACAGTGGTGGCTGTCCAAAGCTGCTTTTTTTGGGAAGTGATAATATAACTTTGGAAGGAGGAGGCATTTACCACCTACTCCCTAAAACCTTTCTAACATCATCAACAACCTCTGAGGAGGAAGCATATCCCCTTTAAAAGTGACTAAACCAGAAACCTGATAATATGTTAAACCAATCAGGTATATTGTGAAACTCAAGCCATATTTAGCATGACTGTATCACTTATCTTGATCAAACTACAATCCTTTTAGATCAATCTACAATCCTTTTAAGAATGGGTATTATAAATATTCATATTGAAACAATGGGAATAAATTAGGATTGTCCTGAGCAAATCAGGACATACATGGTCACTCCACTCATATTCTGTCACTCCTAGTCTATAGAAAAAAGCATGACTTTATTTATGTATTTTTATTTTTTTGCTAGAAGTGAGAACTAAAAACATACGCTGCTTTTCAGTAGCTTCATGACATTTACTATGTAGTACCATTAGGTATCCCTTGAACCTAGTAACTCAGGGAATTTCCATTTTTTTCACTTCATGCTCTATGGTATTGTGGGTTACACACATACCTATCAGAATCCAGCCAAGACACTTAAACCAAGGTATCCGATAATGAAGCAATGTGTATCTCTTCAGGAATCCTTACATGTTCCTGGACAGGGGTCCCAGTAAACATCCTCTTCCCAGGCAGACCACATTCCAGAGTAAGAGAGAGAAAAAGACTACAACTCGCAGGATAGAAAATGGGAAATCAGTAGTATTAGATGTTTTCCATTTAAGAGTCACTGGGATCAAAAGGGGGAAAAACCCCATACGATTTAAAATCAGAAGACCTGGGTTTAAGTACCTCCCACTGATATTGGGTGATGTTTGGCAAATATTTTACCTTTCTTCAGTGAAAAGGGCATAGCTATCATACCATCACCTCCTTATATAGAAGTGTTTAAGTGGTCAATACTGTAGAAGACATTAAAACGTACATTATGCAGACCAGGCGTAGTGGTTCATGCCAATAATTCCATCACTATGAGAGGCCAAGGTTGGTGGGTCACTTGAGATCAGGAGTTCGAGACCAGCCTGGGCAATGTGGCAAACTCCATCTCTACAAAAAAATACAAAAATTAGCTGGGTGTGGTGGTGCACATCTGTGGTCCCAACTACTTGGGAGGCTGAGGCAGGAGGATTGCTTGATCCCAGGAGGTCAAGACTGCAGTGAGCTGAGATCATGCCACTGCACTCCAGCCTGAGCAACAGAACGAGACTGTATCAAGAAAAAAGAAAAAAAAAGTATAATATGCTATACAATTTTCAATTATTTTGCAATTATACAACAGGAAATTATTATGAAAGCTCCTGGTAGTTAATTTTTCCGTAAAATTAAGTATAAAACTTTTTCAGCCTTGCCTATTCTGTTCATCTGAGCCCAGATGTTGAAACTTCTGGGGGTGAGATAATTGCTTGTTTTTCACTTTTTTGACCACTGAATACTCCCCCATCTCTCTCTCCCCTTCTCCCCTTTCTCCCTCTCCCCCCTCCCTCTTTTCCTCTTCCCCCTCTCCCTGTCTCCCCTCTCTTCAGTATGCATACTCTTCAGTGAGACATTGTATGTGAGAGTATATAGCAAATGACAAAGTTCAACCAGAATATTCGCTATTAAGAAACATATTTGGCCGGGCACAGTGTCTCACACCCGTAATCCCAGCACTTTGGGAGGCCGAGGCAGGGGGATCATGAGGTCAGGAGATCAAGACCATCCTGGCTAACACAGTGAAACCCTGTCTCTACTAAAAATACAAAAATATTAGCAGGGCGTGGTGGCAGGTGCCTATAGTCCCAGCTACTTGGGAGGCTGAGGCAGGAGGAGCATGGCGTGAACCCGGGAGGCGGAGCTTGCAGTGAGCCGAGATTGCACCACTGCACTCCAGCCTGGGCAACAGAGCAAGACTCCATCTCAAAAAAAAAAAAAAAAGAAAAAGAAAGAAAAGAAACGTCTTTGCTTGGGTTCTCTGCTGTCTGGCAGAAGGCACTGCAGTGAAACAGGTGCATATTCTTGCCCTCAGGAGGATGTCCTGGACGGGAAGATTTTTTTAAAGTTACAATGATGGAAACTTAATTGGCAAGTTCAGGGAATAGTAAATAAGATAAAAATTTATGTACTGTTCCAAGGATGTTCAAAATGAGCTGTAGCTATTGAGAAAACAATTACTAAGGAAGAAGTTAGCATAGGCTCCTGGCCAAATTGGCATCCGTTTCAAGCACTTGAAGTGAGCACCACTCATAGGAGCTGACAGATATTTTTAGATATTTGTTCTATACCTTGGCTGTAGTGGAACAATTCCTCTCAGAGTCTGAGGGACTCTTTAGAACCCAGAGATTGCCAAGCCACGTTGCAATCTATTAATCAACATTGATTAAATTAATCACTTAATCCACTGCTTCTCAGCAGGGTGTCAGGGGCAGATTTTGCCCACATAGGATATTTGGCAGTGTCTGGAAACATTTTTGGTTGTCACAACAGGGTGTGGGAGATGCTACTGGCATCTGGAGGCCGGGGATATTGCTAAACATGCTGTAGTACATGGGGCATGTACTGCATGACAAACAATCATCTGTCCTCCAGGGTTAATGATCCCCGGCCCTAATCTAACTGTGGGTTTAGTACCATGGGGGATACTAAACAAGCAAACATATCATGTCTTTCCTCAAGAGATATAGAGTCTGGATGCAGAGGATATCAAAGCTATAGGCCATTTAGTGGAAGTAATTTTTCAGCCAACAGTACTTACTGAGCACCAACTAGGTACCAGGAACTCTGCAAGGTTTCAGTATTAATTACAATTATAGCAAAATAGATGTAGTGCCTACCCTCAAGAAGCTTAGAGTCTATCAAGAAACACAAATGTTAAAATGAGAAGCACAAAATTTGCTGTATATTGGGGTAATCATATTTGGAATGGAAAGTTAGAGCTGCCCTGAGAGAGATTAACAGTTTTGTTAGATTGCATGGTCTGGGAACACCTCTCCAAGAACGTCATACTTCAGCTGAGAAAGAGCTGGCCAGGTGAAAAATGACAGGATAAAAAAGAAAAATTGGAAAGTAGGCTGGGTGCGGTGGCTCACACCTGTAATCCCAGCACTTTAGGAGGCTGAGGTAGGCAGATTACCTGAGGTAAGGAGTTCGAGACCATCCTGGCCAACATGGTGAAAGCCTGTCTCTACTAAAAATACAAAAATATGTGGTGGCACATGCCTGTAATCCCAGATACTTGGGAGGCTGAGAAGGAGAATTGCTTGAGCCTGGGAGATGGAGGTTGCAGTGAGCTGAGATCATGCCACTGCACTCCAGCCTGGCCGACAGAGTGGGGCTCTGTCTCAAAAAAATAAAAGAAAAACTGGAAAGTAAACCCTCTTCTTTGTTAAACTGATATAAGCAACTTTATGTAGAAGATATCGCTAATGGGAACATGTATATATATATTTATATAATTTATTATTGTGTATATATTTTTTCCAGGCCCAATTTCTCATTTCTAATTGTGCATATGTGTGTGTGTGTACATATACAAACAATTATATGTAATACATAATTATGTACATAAGTATATGTTTTTAATATACATAATATATATACATAATATATTATCGTATATTTATAATCGTGTGTATGTGTATACACACACACACCTACACAATTAGAAACAAAAAATTGAACCTGGAATAGCAAATAGTATAACGGAAAAAAATATATATTGCCATCAGTTAACTTTCTGCTTCATTCATTCATTAAATAAATAGTTTGAGTGCCTTTGATGTACTAGACCTTGGAAACATATTAGTGACCAAAAGCAGAAATGATTTCAGCTTTTAGAATGTTTACATTTTAATGAAAAGGAATGCACTAAACTAAAAAAATAATTAATTGAATAAAGTATTCACAGAGTTAAGTACTGGGATGTGCAGATCTTTATCTTTATGAAAGCCTATGGTAGAGGATTCTACCTAGGCAAGAGTGACAGGGAAGATTTTTTCAGCAAAGTAATGAGCAAGAGATGTGTAGACACTGACCAGGTGAAGTAGGTTAGAAGGAAGTCTTGATAGAGACATCGAGGTTTTTAGGATACCTTTCATTGCAAGCCATCTTTTCCTGCAACTTTCTTATCGATTGGCTTTCTCCTAGAAGTTTCCATTACTCCTCCTGGAGGAGAATTTGGAGCCAGGTCTCTTCAAAATAGGTTATGGCTCACTCTTCGCACTTTGTGGCTCTCACTTGGTCCATGTGTCCCAAAACACTCTGGGAGTGCAGCGAACTGGAAGGGGGCGATGAAGTATTGGAAGTCAGACATCTGTAATGAAGCCACTCTCCGCAGCCTCAGTTTCCAGCTTTTTTTCAGTGTGAGTCTACTATGTTCCCCAAATATATCATACATATCAAGTTCTTTGGGAAATCGCCATGTGGATCCAAGAAGCAACGACAAGAAAGAGGAATGGAAATAACTCTAATGTGACTAGAGTAGAGTGGGCCTGGGAGCAGGGAGTGTGAAATGAGACCACAGGTGTAGGGAGGATGAGGAGGGAGGTGGGCAGGATGGCAGTGGAGTAGTATGGGGAGGGGAAGGAGTGGCCAAATACGTATTTTGAAAGGTCGAAGAGGAAGTGCTGCCAAATCATGTAAGAAAATAGTATAGAAACTGGGGAGGGGTAATGCATAAGCTAAGATGGTATTGGTAGAAATGCATTGGTTTGTTTTTATTTAAGAAATTCTCAGGGAGTAAATGATCGGGCTTGGGGATGAACCAATGAAAGCAATAGAGGTGTGAAAGATGATGGCTAGGTGCCTCGCATGCCTAACAGGACAGATAGTGGTACCATTCACTGAGAGAGGAAACTCGAGAACAGGACCCATTTTGGAGGAGAATATCACAAGTTCAGGTTAGAAAAGTTGACTTTGAGGTCAGTTTGAGACACTTAAGTGTAGTTACCAAATGCAGGTCTGTAACTGAGCTGAAAATAAGCAACCACTGTGCTCCTGCTTAATGAAAAGCTGACGCTCATCCCTCTGTTAGTGGATGTTGTCTTGCCCCAGTCACAGTCTCTTATCTGTTACTCCACATGCTTGAAATGGGTACATCCTGCTGTCAGCACGACTGATTGGAAACTGAGCAAGGAGCCAATCGGAGTAAAAATCCAAGATCAACGTTAAGCGTGTGTTGAAGGGAGAAAGTGAATGGCTAGAAATCAGATTTGCCAGCATGAGGGGGCACCACTTCCACCTGCCATAATTTGGAGAGATGAGAATTAAGGTCCCATACTGGTCATTCATGTAAGCCCTGAGGTAACTGATTAATGTTGTGCTTGCTGATGAGCTAATTGGATAATTTGATAATAGGACTGTAGCTTGGGATAGGACTTTAAAAGTTGGTCAATCCATGCCTTTTTCAGTTGAAATTGAGGTCCAGAGAGGATAAATGATTTATCCAGAGTCAGCATGCACAATAATGCCAGAGCATGGCTGCCACTGATCTCAGTTTATTACATAGTCTTACTTGGTTCTGTCCAGTATTTTGAATGTGAGGGGAGTGACATACAGTATTATTTTACTGCCTGGCACTCTGTATATAGATGTTGGTCATATAGCCCCAGACCCCTTTAGTTAAAAGGGACAGTGTTTTGTGGCTTTTTGATAGTACATACTTATAAATCACCCCCCCAGAAATCCAGGATAGCTTGGATAATGATATGAACCTTAACTACCAATTTAACAGTCTGTAACAACATCTAGCAGTTTTAGTTTATCACTGTCCCAAGGGGAGAAAGGAGAAAAAAAACCAGCATAAGAAACAAGCTAATAAATTTGTTTTTAAAACCCCGCATCCTCCTCCCTCCCTTCAGCAAATGTTGTAAATCCTGGGCGTTTATGGTTTGCTTGAGGAAGCAAGCTCAATGTCGAAAGTGTTTTAATAGCCTTTGATTTACTTTTTAAGTGCTTATTAGGATGATTGACGACAGTGTTTTGAAGTCAATCACAGACTTGGGAGAGATGGGAACTTCACAGCCCTCTTTCCACTGGCTGGATGTGTGTATCGGTTGGTTTGGTTTGGTTTGGGGAGGACCTCCAAGCACAAAACGGACTCAACTTGTATTTTCTTTTCTCTGTGAGTGGCAGGTGGCTCTTATTTTTCCCTTTTGCCTCCTAAAAGAATGTGACAACTCAAAGACATTTCTTAGGCTTCTATCCCTCAGATGCCCAGTTCCAATGGCCACCTACTGAGTGAGATTTGAGTGGCCTGCTCTGGGGGCTTCACCCTGCCTTCAACATTTACAGGAAAAGTGATCTTTCTGTGTGAAGTTACGAGCTGAGACAAGAACTAGTACTCCATTTTGCATGCCTTAAAGTCCTCCTGAAAAGCACACCAGGCAGTTGAAGCCATAATTGGCTTGAGTTTGCATTTGTTCGTGCCATAATAACCTCCTCACCACACACAGCACCCAGCTACGAAACCCCTCTCTCCTTAATAGATAGAATTATGTTGCATTTCATCCTGTGCTCATTCAGGCATCCCCAATAGCCAGCATAACTGAGAAAGCTGTAGAGTAGGCTTTTGAGATGTAAATACTATCGCCTCCACATGAAAATCCGTGAAGTCAGTTCCTGGGTCTTTAGTTACAAGACATTTAAATGAAGAATTGGTGTATTGCAGTTCCAGCAGCATCTTTCTTCTCTCTAAATCCAGCCACAGTGTTCATCAGTGTGTTTAATAATGCCTGAGGAGCTTTTGGTTCCGGCATTGAATAATGAACATTCGAAGTGCCCACTACTTTAAATACTTTCTAAATTTGTGTCCCTTTCTGTGTGCAAAAGGCAAATGGACAAGAAAGACTTTTTCTCACTCTGAAGATAATTGACATGGAGGAGTTTGTTTTGGAAATGACACCTGGTCAAAGAAAAGACACTTTAGCAATGTAAGCCTTGCATTTTTTTTTTCTTTACAGTCCAGTGGCGTTGCCATTATCACACAGGCTCACAATCCGGCTTTTAATCAGAACTCTATATGAATCTTTAAAAAAATTCAGCAATGCCCGGCCAGGCGCAGTGGCTCACGCCTGTAATCCCAGCACTTTGGGAGGCTGAGGCTGGTGGATCACGAGGTCAGGAGTTTGAGACCAGCCTGGCCAATATGGTGAAACCCCCATCTCTACTAAAAAATACAAGAATTAGTTGGGTGTGGTGGTGGGCGCCTGTCGTCCCAGCTACTCGGGAGGCTGAGGCAGGAGACTCACTGGAACCCAGGAGGCGGAGCTTGCAGTGAGCCAAGATTGCACCAATGCACTCCAGCCTGGGTGACAGGGCGAGACTCCATTAAAACAAACAAACAAAAACAATAATGCAGGTACTACATCAGAATGCATGGGGTAGAACCAGGAATCTGTATTTTATATTTCTTCTTGTTTTGCAACCAGGGCAGAAAACCCCAGAAGGATTATACAAGGATCCTTAATGCAATCACTTAGAAAGCAGTGGTCCGAAACTTTTGTGGGCTTAGGTGCTCTGGGGTACCTATTGAAATGCAAATTCCCCGGCAAACAGAGATTCTCATTCCTTTAGGTTGGGAGTGAGAATCAGAAATTCACACTTTAACAAGATCTTCCCATGTGAGAAATAAAAGGATCATTTCATAAGAAAAAGCGGTATAGGTGGACTGTCAGGTGGGCACTATTGTGTTTTGCTCGTTTTGTTTTGTTTCATATTCGGTTATTCTGACTTACAGGATTTGGCCAAACTAAGCACTATAATTCCATTTCATTCTTACTTTTCTCCATGCTCAGTAGGTGTAGCCTTACCGTCTGGCCACAGTTAACCTAAAGCAGCAGCAGAAACCTTTACTTCTGAGCAGCTTTTAATATAAACTGATGCCTGAGTTCCCCACTTCCACCAGCAGATCCTAATTAAATTGGTTTGGGATGGTTCCCAGTTATTGACATTGAAAAAAATCTCCCCATGTGACTCTACTGGACAACCAGGATTGAGAACCACTGGTGTAAGTACTCTGCAAAGCCACAGGAGTTCTTGGACCAGCCGAGTAATGCCAAGTGCCGATGCTGTGACTGCAGGTGCTGACAGTATTTAGTGGGGTCAGTGGCATCGCCTGTGGGGGCTACACGGCCCAACACTGAGTTCGTGATCCTGGCTCTGTGGTACTGATGCATGCAGCTAATCTATAAATAGGATAGGGCTGAGGCTATGTGACTGAAGAAAACAAAATTTAAGAGAAGAAAAGGACATTTGCAGGTTTTGTTCTCCTCAGTGGACACGAGGGTGGTGTTATCTGTACCGGCAGTGACCCCACTGCTACTACAGAAGGGAGTTCCAATGTGTCACCGGATGGTGGTACACTCTGCTATAAATCCTGAGTGAGACACATCAACCAGGGAGCTTATGAATAAAGGACGTTCACTTCCCTTTGAAAAGCCAGCTTTTCTGTTGTTGAAAGCTAATCTACTGCTGTCATCAGCTGCAACAAAGAGTTCTTGGACAGTTACTGAAAATTAACACCATGCACTTGCCCAGTGCTTTGCAGTTTACAAAATACTTTGACATGCGTTTTCTTCCTTGATCTTTACAAGAGATCTGTGAACTGGACCAAATGAAGTACCTGGAGCTTAGAGAGTTTAAGTGATTTATCCAAGAACAGGCATCACAAATATATAAGACCTAGATGGGATGGTAATTCAAGTCTTACTATTCTGCTTCCAAATCCGGGTAATTATCCTAGTTGAAACCTGGATAGACAGATTTAAAATGTTAGTTATTGCTACTTATGCACATTAAGCAATGATTAACAGCTCAGTAGACCTATGATGTCATAGTTATTATCTTAGAACAAAGAAATATCATTGATTCAAAGAAAAATAAAAATAAAAAGTGAACAATAGCACGTGCCATGGTCCAGGATCAGGTAGAATCCTGCTGGCAGCACACTGAAGGATCATGGTTGAGCAGTACTGCTCTGCTCACATCATCATTGTATGTGTATCTTTGTTCAGTAGATAATCATTTGATATGTTCAGTGGAGGAAAACTGTGCTATTAAAAAACAACTGTCAAATTACTAGAGCTGTTTTTGCCTTCTGTGAGAGACGGTTATATTAACTGATATCATTGGTAATAATCTATCTGTATACTATACATTTCTTCAGTGACTGATGGGATGAGACCTCTTGCATGACCCCCTGTCTAAGGCAAACATTGAAGAGGATTAACTCTGTGCCAGATGAGCACGTTTTCCTCTCATTTAAGCTTCATGCAACCCCATAATACGATACTGTCATTAACTATATGAAATGTGGCACGCTCTCTCTCGCTTGTGAGCTCTCTCTCTCTCTATATATATATACATCTATATGTATATAGATATACACACACACATATACACATAATGTAAAGAGATGGAGGCACAGAATTGTTAAGTAGAATACCCCAAATTTCACATCAGTAGGAAATCAGACTTCTTGTATCTAGAGCCCAATTATCAACTACTTTCTTCCACCTCAACTATATTTAAAACTTGTTGCATGTGCCAAGGGGAGCAAAATCAGATATTAGTTTAGAGGTAGAAGCCACAGAGAATAGAATTGCTTTGCATCATATATACAGCTAAGTTATTTTGCCTTAATGAAACAGAGGCATGGCTATTAAAAAATTTGCAGTATGTAGGTAAGAGTCAGTGAAAATTGCTAGACAGCTTTTAAAGTCATTTTTCTTGCCATGATATACAACATGGATTCTTCCCCACTGTGACAAGCTCTGGAGACTTAACCATTCCCCCCACATCAGCAACCACATGTGTAGCAATACCTGCAATCATATTGGGTGGATACGTATCATTTGGTCAGTGCATATATATGTGTGTGTATATGTGCATAGATATTAAGGAAAGGAGACTGAATTTCATGGACAGTGGAGGTCCACTGGAGGTGATTTGTAAAAGAGATGGAGAAACCAGGTTGGAGCCAAAAATAATTTTAAAAATTAATCATTCACAGAATGCACAAAACTCTTGGGAAGGATGTGGGATAAAGGGATTTTAAGCTGTCAACTGGATAGATAAGCACACGCCACCACCCCCTACTTAGACAGTAATGCATAGTAACTAGGAAAGGCATGCCCATATGCTGTTTTGCAGAGGTTAAGTAGAGAAATGAGAATGTGAATTTTAGAGTTGGTCTGGTGCATGGTCTGGGGGCAAAGAATCCCTCTCTCTGTAACCATCTGGGTGTGAATCTGCATTTCTACCTCTCAATTTCTATTCCCGAGTATCTTTTTCTCTCTCTCTGTCTCTCTCTCTCTCTCTCTGTCATTTGTATTCTCCTTCCACTCTATACCTATAGCTACTTTGCAAGGAAAAGATAGTGACTTGTGACAAAAGGAAATGCATTCTTTTCACCCCAGTGAAATCAGCAAGGGTCCTCAGCATGAGACCAATAGATTGAGGGCAAGCAAGGCAGCCAGGCAGCCAGGAGAAAATTGAATGCAGTCCTCAAAGACCATATGTTCTGTGGATTTTCAAAAGCCTATGTCAGAACCTCTCTCCCAAACATCGAGGAGCCTGGGATACCGCACCCAGTGAAGGAAGAGGGTGGGGAGGGCAAGGAACTGCTTGCCTGCCTAGTGACTGTTGTGTGCTTAGCTGAGGTGTGCATCTGAAGAAAGAGTTGACCTTGGAAGACAGGCAAACATTTCTTCCAAAGCATCTGAAGAAGCAGAGAAGACAGGGAGGATACAAGTACCATAAAGATAAAAAATGGATTAAATGGACAGTTTAAAGATGGCTGAAGAAACAGAAATTGGGTGGTGGAGGCTGAAGATGCCTAGAGCAGATTTTAATGTCTTCCCTAGATGTAGGTTGGTGTCGTTCTTGAAGTCACAAATGAACTGCTCAGCAGCTGACTGGGAAAAGCGGAGCTGTGCAGCCTGCTCACCTAGGATAGTTTCCATTGCCTCAAAAGCACCATTCTGTGGCAGGCTTCCTCCATTGTTCAGGGCATGCTGTGTGTAAGGGCTACTAGGCTCTTGGGAAAGAATGGACAGAATGGATAATGAATCCCACTGAAGATGCATCCAGCTTGGGCCTTGCAGGGGACACATCCGCCCAAGCAGAGCTTCAGCCATAGCTCTCTTCAGCTGTGGCTGAATCAGAGAAGGTTCTGTCATCCACACCAGCCCAGAGAGGGGACAGAAGTCATTCGTTCCAGCCCAGAGAAAGGACAAAAATGCTCATTAGAATAAAAGAGGATTCAGTGGAGGGCCCCTGGAAACCATCAGTGTTGATAGGCGATTACTTCAGCTTCAAGTTTGACATCTATATTCTACGTAATTATGTGCTCATGAAACTTCTTAGTACAACTCAATAATAAAAACTCCTAACCCGTATTTAAGACATATGCCAGTTAGGAAGTTAGGACAAGGGATGCTGGCATATGCCCACAGCTCATAACCCATGGAACTGTTACCCAACAACATTAGGGGAAAAAATGAAAATATTTGAGTGTGATACTATATCAACTGCCATTTAGAAGCCAGGGATTCAAATACATAGAGGGACATATAAATACATACATATAAATAATGACATATAGTCCTGACCTGTATAGAGGGACCTCTACCCAGAAAAATGGTCAGTAAGAACTTAAGACACCATATGCTGAGTGGCAAATGATGGATGCTTTTTTTTTTTTTTTTTTTTTTGATGGAGTATCACTCTGTCACCCAGGCTGGAGTGCAGTGGCACGATCTTGGCTCACTGCAAGCTCCACCTCCCAGGTTCACACCATTTTCCTGCCTCAGCCTCCTGAGTAGCTGGGACTACAAGTGCCTGCCACCACACCTGGCTCATTTTTTTGTATTTTCTAGTGGAGACGGAGTTTCATGGTGTTAGCCAGATTGGTCTCGATCTCTTGACCTCGTGATCCGCCTGCCTCGGCCTCCCATAGTGCTGGGATTACAGGCGTGAACCACCACGCCCGGCCAAATGATGGATACTTTTAAGATGTCAGAGAAAGCATCATGGTCTGTGGCTGTTAATAAAACTCTCCTAAGAAATTTGGAAATAGGACTGTAATTTCTGTATTAATAGAGTTTCTGTATATGTGACATAATTTTTTTTTTTTTTTTTTTTAGTGCAGTGGTTTGATCTCAGCTCACTGCAACCTCCACTCCCAGGTTCAAGTGATTCTCCTGCCTCAGCCTCCTGAGTAGCTGGACTACATGGTGCACGCCACCATGCCTGGCTAATTTTTGTATTTTTAGTAGAGACCGGGTTTCCCCATGTTGATCGGGCTGATCTCGAACTCCTGACTTCTGGTGATCCACCCACCTCGGCCTCCCAAAGTGTTGGGATTACAGGCATGAGCCACTGCTCCCAGCCATGACGTAATTTTTTAACCTTATTCATGGATACTCGTTTTTGTTATCAAAATAAGAACATATTTACTATTTTGCTGATTATCAGAGTAATATTTAATTATTTTTAAGATTTCAATGTTAAAATAATTGAAATAACATAAAATTCACTATAATCTTAGCACCTTCAGATAAAAACTGTTTATCTTTATTAGGTATATATACTTCTTTTTTTCTGTATGTATGGACACAAATAGTTTAATGACAATATATTTCAACTGTGTCCTTTATTTCTTCTTTTAGTGTGTACTAATCATATTTTTATGTTAGTCAATATGAATCTATATTATTTTAATATGTCACAATATTTAATGGATATGTCATACAATATTTATTGGTTTTCCTATAATTAGGCATTAGAGTCTTTCCAATGTGTTATTATTGTATATAATACTGGAATAAAACCCACTGACCTAGCAAAGTCACTGCTAGGAAATAATAAGAAAATCTTGCAAAGATTCAAGCAAAATCATGTACACAGTTACTCTCTAGAACAGATGCACTAAATATGCATCTACTGGCCAGTTATTTGGGTGCCTGTTTCCCCACACACTTGGCAGCAATGGATATTATCATTCTTTTTCAATCTTTGTCAATATGTTAGCTTGGAAGAAAAAGCATGGGGAATAGCGTTGTTTAGGGGAATAGCGTTGTTTTAGGTCTATAATACCTTTATTGTGTCTGGATGCTGATTCTTTGATATTACAGCAGCTTAGTCCATGGCACATTTCCTCAACCAAGTACTCAGCCCCTTCCCCTGGGTGTTACAGCTGAACATCCCATACTCTATTGATGACAGATACTTTGGGATCCAAGTAGGACATTGAATTTATGTATCTGGATTCTCAGGTTTGTATTTGAAACCAGACTTAACTGTTATTATTCTAATTAAGTTATAGTCATGATGTGGTTTGGCTGTGTCCCCACCCAAATCTCAACTTGATTTGTATCTCCCAGAATTCCCACATGTTGTGGGAGGGACCCAGGGGGAGGTAATTCAATCATGGGGGCCAGTCTTTCCTGTGCTATTCTGGTGATAGTGAATAAGTCTCATGAGATCTGATGGGTTTATTAGGTGTTTCTGCTTTTGCTTCTTCCTCATTTTCTCTTGCTGCTGCCACGTAAGAAGTGCCTTTCACCTCTTGCCATGATTCTGACTGAGGCCTCCTCAGTCATGTGGAACTGTAAGTCTAATTAAACCTCTTTTTCTGGCCAGCCACAGTGGCTCACACCTGTAATCCCAGCACTTTGGGAGGCCGAGGCAGGCAGATCACCTGAGGTCAGGAGTTCAAGACCAGCCTGGCCAAAATGGCAAAATCCTGTCTCTTCTAAAAATACAAAAATTAGCCAGGCATCATGGTGAGCACCTGTCGAGGCAGGAGAATTGCTTGAACCCAGGTGGCTGAGCTTTCAGTGAGCCGAGAGCATGCCAGTATACTCCAGCCTGGGCAACAGAATGAGACTCTATCTCAAAACAAACAAATAAACAAACAAAAACCACTTTTTCTCTTTTTCTTCCCAGCCTCGGGCATGTCCTTATTAGTAGCATGAAAATGAAGTTATACAGGTGGTTAAACCTAAAAGTTTTCCCAAAGTGGAGAACAGTGTTGATGTGAGGTAGATGAGATTGAGTTGTAAGAGGATAGAAATTAAATGAGTTATGACCTCAGATAGTATAAAAAGTTTGCAGATTGTTGGAGAGACTGATAATACATTGTGGGATTGTTTTAAAGCTAATTAGAGCCTTCTAATTCTCAAATTCAGTGTTTCAATGTTTGATAGAGTTAGCAGACATGCAAGACATGCAATAACATTTATCATTCTGTGTGTATTGATATACACACAAATGCATACAGGCACACGTGTGTAAACATGCACCCTCTATTTGTATTGAGATATTCCATCTAGACAATAGCCTGTGCTATTGATGGAGAAGGTGAGACTCACAGAAGTGCAGATTTGACCAAAGCCAAATGATGTAGTATTGGAAAACCAGCCCTAACCCTCTCAGTTTGTTTTGCAAATATGTTTTCTTTTCCATTATAACTATTTTAATTAGAAAATTACCTGGAGTGAAAATTAGGTTTATATATGTTTAAATCAGTTGCAAAATAGCCATCCACTACAAACTTTTCTTGGACAGGGCGATGTAGGGAGGAGGAAAGAATAGTTTTCTAATTATAGGACAAGAATAGTTTTATAATCTTGCTCCATAATTCTGGTAACATTTAATTTTTTTTCTTTATTTTGATAATATCTATTTTCTTAGAAATGTATTTATTCCACCTAGATTTCCAAATACATCAACATGGAATTGGAAAGAGGAATCTATTTCTAATTTAAAGATTGTGTGTTTATCTTTTCCTTCTCCAACTTAATTTTCTAAATAACTTCACCAGGTTCATACATTACTGCTTAATATAATATACTAATTATGTTTTCCTAAGAAACAACCCTTGGATACATTGAGCAATTTAATGTTTTTGTTTTATTTTTCCTTCTCTAAGTCAAACTTTTCTGCCTTTACTTTTATTTCCTTCCTCCTGCTATTTTAGAATTGCAGCGATTTTTCTACTTTCTTCAATTAAATGCTTACTTTTTAACTTTGTTTAATTATGAAAGTATTTAAAATTAAACATTTATTCATCTACACAGTAGAGTTGTGTTATATTCCATTTTCGACAGCAGTGTTTGCCTTTTCATTATTTTCTAATTAGTCTGTAATTGCAGTTATTTCCTCTTTCACTCAATACTTTTTGTAGGGCATTTTTGATTTCTGAGTATAACATTGTTTTTATTTAAAATGTGTTAATTATGTAATTTTGCTTCTTGAAGTTAGCAAATTAACATTGCTCAGTACAGAAGTCCTCGGTCCCAACTTTTCCTCTTAGTCTAGATGGAATATCTCAATACAAATGGGCCAAAACAGGTCTATCAGTTGGATTCATTTGTGGGATAATTAGGCAAGAATTCTCTAAATATGGCATAGTTTAGCTAAAATCTTACTTATATAGTTTAGCTGCATTACGCCCCATGGCTGTGCATCTTTTTATGACTTTGTGGGTTTGTCCAAAGTATGAGATGGAGATCTGGATGCCCTGACGGTTAATGATCTATTCCAAGTCTCAGTGTAGGCACCAGGCTTGCTCTCCTCAGCAATCCTCTCCAATCCTCACACACCCAGAGCTGTGATTTTTTTTCCCATCAGTTAATGCCCATGGTACTTACATGCATTCCTCTCTGTGGCGCTTTTTGTTTTTCCTCTTGTTGGGGCTGAGCCGTTGATATGTTTATTTCCTTTTCTCCATTAGAAGGTAAATTCCTAGAAGGCCCTTATCTGTCTTGATTAGAGCTGAGGATATACCATGACCATAATAAGCACTAAATAAAGGTTTGTTAAATAAATGTTTAGACCAAGTCTAACTTTTAAATTTGGTATAAATCCGCTTAATTTGGCAAATTCCATGACCACCTATAAGATAGATAGTAATAATAGATCTGTATACTGAGGATTTCCCTGGTATCTACTACTGAAAGTATTCTGGAGAGAAATTTAAAGGAGCTGGGTTATATCTATGATTTCAGTAGCAACTTCATAAATTTAGGCAATGCCAATTAATTTATCTGTTTCATCTATAAGCACAAAAACAGCTGTGTTTTTCAAGAGGTAAGAGTTCTGATTGCTGGATTCTAAATGAGGATTGAGGGAAGAAGGATGATTTTTCTAAGTCATTATAAGGAAAGCAATGGTAATGATGCAATCCACCATTTGTTTTACAGAGACCATAATCAACAGGCAAATACAACTATTTTGTCCCATGCATACAAGCATGGACATAAATTATGAGATTTGCAAATATCTATAGACTAGTCCCTAAAGCAGAACCAACCAAAGCAGAAAGAAAACCTTTTCCCAAGCTAATGCAAAATCTCATAGTAAGTAGAATTTGATCCCTTTGTCTTACTGAGAATGTTGTTATTAATGTAATTTAAAGGTAATTAAAACTACATTTGGTTTATTGTTGCTTTCCCTTCAAAATCTTCACTCTTTCTTTTCTCTGAAAAAGTCCTGCTGAGTCAGTTTGATCTTCCAAAACAAACAGTGTTCGTTAATTTACAAAATTTCAGGCAAATTTGTTGATTATGGAGAGATGATGGTATCGGAAATTAACACAGAGCCAAGTAGCAACAGGATTGTCTTGTAGTTTTATATTCTGTAACATTTGTTATGCTGCAACTCTTGGAGAGGACAAGAAGCCACTGGCACTCACAGTAAACCTCTTTTTACTCAGTGAGGAAAGCAATTCATTACCAGATGTATGACCTTGGCTTTACTGCTTTGTATACTTGTCAATTGCCACCTTAATGGAAACCGCAAAAACAAATGCTTTCATAGAGTCCATGAACCCTTAGAATTAGCACATGCCCATCAACCACAAGATTCTCCAGCGGTGGATGTTATGGTTGGAAACATTAAAATGGAAGGAGAAAGGAAGCATGAACCCTCCAGATTTGGAGAATGAATTAGGCAAAGACAGCACTACATGAATTATTTTGTTTTATCAGCTAGTTATTTTATCATTATTATTATTATTTTTTGAGACAGAATCTTGCTCTCTCACCCAGGCTGGAGTGCAGTGGTGCGATCTCCACTCGCTGCAACCTCCACCTCCTGAGTTCAAGTGATTATCCTAATTCAGCCTCCTCAGGAGCTGGGATTATAGGTGCCTGCCAGCACACCCGGATAATTTTTTGTATTTTTAATAGAGGAGCGGTTTCACTGTGTTAGCCAGGATGGTCTCAATCTCCTGACCTTGTGACCCAACCGCCTCGGCCTCCTAAAGTGCTGAGATTATAGGCATGAGCCATTGTGCCCTGCCCAGTAATTTTAATTTAATCCCTGGTGTCTTTTTATGCAGGAATAACCACCTATAGGTTTACTTCCTTAGTATAGCAAATTCATATTTTAAAATAACTTCATATAAACATAAAAAAATTTCATGCATATTTTATAAATGTAAATTAAAAAGTAACCCATAAGACCACCACCAGTTATAGCTATGAATCTCTTCATGTGATTTTCTTTTATCTTGATTTATTAACATTTAAAATAAGTTCATGCCATATATGAAATTATAAGCCTTACTTTTTTTAAGTTCTCTATATTATTTTCTCATGCTATTTTATAGTTTTCAAAATCTCAAACTTTAATGTTTAAGTATTCTAATGTATGGTTAAATCATTTATTTCTTTTTCTTGTCTTAGTGGGCATGTAGGTGATTTCTTTTTAATTAGCTATTACAAATAATTGATGATTTTCAAGACAAATTTTTGTTGTATGTAAGTATAATGGGTGTGAGTTGTCTTCTTTTTTTTTTTTTTTTTTTAGATGGAGTCTCGCTCTGTCGCCCAGGCTGGAGTGCAATGGTGCGATCTCACTGTGGTTCACGCCATTCTCCTGCCTCAGCCTCCCTAGTACCTGGGACTATAGGCGCCTGCTACCATGCCTGGCTACTTTTTCGTATTTTTAGTAGAGACGGGACCGTGTTAGCCAGGATGGTCTCGATCTCCTGACCTCGTGATCCACCCACCTTGGCCTCCCAAAGTGCTGGGATTACAGGCCTGAGCCATCACGCCCGGCAGGGTATGAGTTGTATTCTTAAGGCAAATCCATGGGAGCAAAATACTGGACTAAAGCTTAGGGACTATTTTAAAAATTGCGAGGTCAAGTTTAGGCTCTGTATCAAGAAACCTATTATAAAATGCCAAATGCATTTTCAAATAGATTTCACCAATTTATATTCTCATTGATATTATACCAGAGTGCCTATTTTACTAATTACATGAGCATCGTACCTTATCACTTTTAATCTTTGCTAAGATTGTGACAGAATAGTAAAATCTAATTCTTTTTTTTTTGAGACAGAGTCTCACTCTGTCGCCCAGGCTGGAGTGCAGTGGCGCAATCTTGGCTCACCGCAAGCTCTGCCTCCCGGGTTCACGCCGTTCTCCTGCCTCAACCTCCTGAGTAGCTGGGACTACAGGGGCCCGCCACCATGCCCGGCTAATTTTTTGTATATTTAGTAGAGATGGGGTTTCACCGTGTTAGCCAAGATGGTCTCGATCTCCTGACCTCGTGACCCACCCACTTCGGCCTCCCAAAGTGCTGGGATTACAGGCGTAAGCCACCGCGCCCAGCCAGTATTATCTAATTTTTTAAACTTTGTGGCCAGGGGAAGTGGCTCATACCTGTAATCCTACCACTTTCCGAGGCCAAGGTGAGCAGATCGCTTGAGCTCAGGAGTCAGAGACCAGCCTGGGGAACATGGTGAAACTCCATCTCTACAAAAAATACAAAACAATTAGCCAAGCATGGTGGTACATGCCTATAGTCTCAGGTACTTTGGGAGGCTGAGGCAGGAGGATCATTTGAACCCAGTAGTTTGAAGCTACAGTGAGCCGAGATCATGCCACTCCACTCCAGCCTGGGTGACAAAGTGAGACTTTGTCTCAAAAACAAAACCAAAAAGCTGTATAACTTTAATTTTTGTGAAGTTGAACAGTTTGATGTGTTTTCCTCTCCATTATTTATGTTGTAGATAAATTTTTGTCTCTTACATAGCTTTCTACTATGTCTGGTTTGCATAAAAATTACAAAACAAGGCAGGGTGCGGTGGCTCACGCCTGTAATCCCAGCACTTTGGGAGGCCTAGGCGGGCGGATCACGAGGTCAGGAGATCGAGACCATCCTGGCTAACATGGTGAAACCCTGTCTCTACTAAAAAAAAAAAAAAAAAAAAAAAAAAAAAAAACTACAAAATATTAGCTGGATGTGGTGGTGGGCGCCTATAGTCCCAGCTACTTGGGAGGCTGAGGCAGGAGGTGGCGTGAGCCCGGTAGACAGAGCTTGCAGTGAGCAGAGATCGCGCCACTGCATGCCAGCCTGAGCAACAGATTGAGACTCCGCCCCAAAACAAAACAAAACAAAACTCTAGAAATGTACTTTTGCTTTGTGCATTATTAGGCTGCTTTCTAATACCTGTGAATTAATCCCTCCTATCCTGGGTAATCACAATGGCAACCCTGTTCCTGCGACTCCCTTGGGTGATCTCTGTGTTCTTTTAGGGAGAGGTTTAGTTTACCACTCTACTGAGTTGCCAGGCTCCGCTATTTTAGGTGCTGGGCTATAATCCTTCTCCAGAGGGCTGCCTTTTGAATCAGGGGCACCATCAGCCACTGGTATGTGAGTATTTTCATTAACGATGCTAAAGAGATCAGAAGAAGAAAGTTGGTGGGAAAAAAGCACACCCACATGCACAAACCAAAACCAAAATGTGCAGACCCATTTGTGATAGATTGTCCCTTCAATGACATGCTCTAAATTTACCGAACTTTAACCTCTCTGTTCCTCAGCTTCCTCATCTGTGTAATAAGGATGATATGAATTCCTACTTCACTGACTTATATAATGGTTTTTAAACTTAAAAACATAGTATTGGATACTGTCTTAGTTGAGTTCAACCAGAAACAGATTCTGAAGGTAGGATTCTAGTATAAGTCACTTATTTGCAAAACAACCCCTGAAAATAAAGTTTGGAGAATGCGGAAGTTAAGGATGGAAAGTCAGCCAATATTACGGAGCCATTGGAGCCATTCACCCCTGGGGATGACTGAAGCTTAATCTCACTGGGAGAGTGTAGGAGTCAGTGTAGGGCACACCTCTGAGTTATCCTATATGAGGGATGTATTTATATAACCTCTTTTTGGCCATTGGTTGAGGACTGCTACAGTGAGTGTTAATTCACCTGCATGTGCTTCCTGACTCTGTTATCACTGAAGGGGAGAGAGACTCTTGCAACTAGAGAAGAGCCACAGAGAGCAGTAGGGCTATTAATAGGATATAAGTGGATATTGTATATTGTATAATCAAAAGCAATATAGCTTTTGATTTCAATTCTATTCAACAGGCATTGTTACCAGACACAGGGAAAGGTACCGGGGATATGATGACTGAGACATGGGCTCTGGACTCAAGTAGCTCGTAGTTTTGTTTTTACAAACAGAGGAGTAAGCCAACATTGTGGTAAGTGCACACTGTTTCAAATGCAAAAAGAGGATGTGATGAAAATTCATAGGAAGAGCAATCATGAGAATTCATGATGGAAAATATGCCTATTTAGTGTGCGGTTTGGGAAGGATGATTCCAAGAGAGATGTCCCTTGAACTTCTTTTTTGAGGTTTGAGGAGTAGATAATAGCCTTGCAGAGAAGGAAGAGATGAACATCTCATGGAGGAAAAAGAAATATGTGTGTGTGTTTGTGTGTAGATCCACACATAAATAGACATATATATTATATAGAGAGAGGACGAGTGCAAAAGGATAGAATAGTGAAATAACATGGCTTATTCTGCTTTTTACATGCAACCCTATATACTTGGAAGGAAGCATTCATTTGGGCAAGTGGCTAATTGTTGAATCTAAAGATCCATGCTGGTGCCAGGACCTTATGAAGGAAGTTAAGGGATTTTGAATCTATCTTGAAAGCCCTTGGGAGTCATTAAAAGACTCTACACAGTATGATCTTCAAGTGACATTTGGAAGATACCTTTGGAAATGCAACCCTGGAAGCATAGAGACCAGTTCGGAGGCTACTGTAAAAATTTTGGCAAAATAAAAGGAAGCCCCGGAGGCAGAATGGATTTAAGTAATAGTCAACAGGTGGAATGAAAAGGAAGTGAGTGAGATGGTGCAGCCCTAGTGATTTTTAGAACTTCAGACTAGACAACTGACTTCGTACTCCCACAGCTCGTCCACATGGGGTGCTGGAGAGAGAGAGTTGGCTGGTTTTGAGGGGAGAGGACTGGGACATGTAATAGGGCAGGATGTTGCTTATATATCTTTCTTTAGGATCCACCATTCCTTCCCTCGTTCTTCTTCTGTTAATGCCTAGTTTAGTTTTCAGTCTACATAGAGAATTTGTACTTTTCTTGCCAAACCCATGTTGTTAAATCCCCAGAGCTTAGTGAGGCACTCAGAGAGGGAACCTCATGGCTGCCACTTGGGTTCATGTGTAGACTGACAGGAAGAGCAAATGTGTTAGAATAGGTTTGGCTTATAGCTATTACAGAAAAAAAGTGACTTGGTTCTGTGTTCTCAGCACTACCACGTTCTACCGGTAGGACTTTGGAATGGGTCCTTCACTACCTGGAAAGATTATCGTGAGAAATGAATGATTTATGGAGTAAGAATCCGCCTGGTAAACCACTAAGGACCGTGTAAATCTAAAATCAATTAATCTGTAAACTAGAGAAAGAAATTAGGCCAAAACCCAGCACTATTCTGACCAAAGAAGTCAAGACCAGGCAGTGAGTTCCTTTACTTAGGAGCTGGGGACAAAGTATAAATAAATGGGGCTTTGGGTTTGTGGGAAAAGGTGATAATAAAGATAAAGGCAACAATGAATGGCTTAGAACGGAAGAAGAACCATCACAATTGATCATTACAATTAGGAGCTATTTCTTTGGCAAAAAATAAGGAAAACCCAAGAGGGAATTAGAAGAATGATGTAATCAGGCTGGCAGCCCCGTGTCTTCCACTCCCCCACAAGTCTGGCTCCGACTGCTGTCAGCCACACCGCCTACATCTTCTCAGCAGTGTATCCTAGATTTGCACCCTGACAGCTACCCCCGACCCCCCATGCAAAAATTATCTTTTGATCAGTGACAGTGGCCATTTGTTTGAGGCTGGGAGGTTTCCAGTGCCATGCTCATTTCGGAATGGTTGAAATGGTTGTGTTTTCATGAGTAAGCAGAGGAAGAAGATTATGATGTAGGTGGTTAACTGGTTCCTAATGTACCTGTAAAACTCCTGCATAGAAAGCTCAGCAGAAGGACAGCAATCCTGCTGAAGTTGGCTGTCAGACATCTAATTAGGTGGGAGGGTGATTAGCAGGCTCTGCTGTAAGTGGGTTTATTTTAATAGATGTTTTTAGGACATCATTGGGCAGAACAGTATCTGATCAACATGGAGTTAAAGAAATCTGAAGAGCAAAATGACAAGACTGGAATTAGAAACATGGAGACATTTTCAAAACCTTTCCGTATAGAACCGGGAGAATAAGAATATTTCACATTGCCCTAGGAGCTTGAGATTACAACCACGGCATTGCTCTTTTGAAAGAGCTGTGGAAATAAACATTGTCAGGCAATGTTTTCTAGTTGAAAGCAAAAACAACCACCTGTGACTGTTTTCACTGAAGGGGAATGTATGTGCAAGATAACTGGTGTTCACAGAATCGCCATGGGTCCCAGTGAAGGAATGACCAGTGGCCAAGGCTGCACCAGAGGACTGGAAAATAAGAAACTTAACAAGTCAGGTTGCTGTTTAGCATATGCCCAAATGCCGAATGTTTGTTCCATTCTTATGTTTCTCAAAGTTCAAAGTCCTGAGCTCATGTATCCCACTGACCAAGCATTGGTTACAGTCTCACTCTGTGACTCCGCATAGTGGAAGGACAAGGATTTTGGCCCTTTTAGTTCCGACCCCTACTTTTAACCATCCTATTCATGACACTTTTTTAGTGATAGAGAGGTGTTAATTTCCTGAAAGGAAACTTGAATGTTGGGAAGGAACAATGAGTTTTGAGTCACATACACAAGCACACATACATGTACACACACACACACACACACACGTGCACACACACACACAGGTGAATTTCCAGTGTGGAAATGGTATGGAGGTTTTGGGAAAACCCAACCACAAAAGCTGATGTTTTTATGATGAGATTGTAAGATATTAAGATTTCAGGACAAGGAGAAGTGAATAGAAAAGTTACATCTTTTTTTAATGTAGGACATACATTAAGGATAAACTGAAAAGATAGAGGATCATAAAAGGCAACAGCAAATTGATCATGGACAATAAATTCTAAAAACCTTTGTCATATCTGGACCAATGCACATAAATTAAACAGTTTTGGGGGCCAGGTATGGTGGCTTATGCCTGTAATCACAGCACTTTGGGAGGCTGAGGCAGGAGGATTGCTTGAGCCTAGTGAACTATGATAATACCACTGCACTCCAGCCTGGGCAACAGAGCAAGACCCTACCTTTAAAAAACAAACAAAAACAGTATTTGGGGCATAGATTATGGAAATAGAGTGAGTAATGTGTAAGAACATCTGAACTTGTGACCTTGAGTCATATCATCTCTCCCTAGGAACTCTAACACTGAGCTTCAGTTATATTAATTATAAACTGTTAATATTTGTAATATGTTATGGGTTTGTGCTTTAGTTGGGGAAAGTTTCCAGGAAGAGTGGATCTAGTGTGTTTTCAAAGTTCATTTTAATCTGTTTTGTAAAAAAATGTAAAAAACATATAACCTAAAATTAAGCATCTTGATTTCATCTTATCTATTTCTAACTGTACAATTCACTAGTGTTACATATATTCACAATGTTTTGAAGCAGATCTTCAAAAAATTTTCATCTTGTAAATTTCAAACTCTGTATACATTAAACAACTGTGTTTTCTCCCCTATCCCCATCCCCCTGGTAGCCACTGTTCTACTTTTTGTTGTTGTTGTTTTTTGTTTGTTTGTTTGTTTGTTTGTTTTGAGACAAAGACTCACTCTGTCGCCCAGGCTGGAGTGCAGTGGCATGATCTCGGCTCACTGCAACCCCAGCCTCCTGGGTTCAAGCAATTCTCATACCTCAGCCTCCCGAGTAGCTAGGATTACAGGCACCTGCCATCACACTGAGCTAATTTTTGTATTTTTAGTAGAGATGAGGTTTCACCATGTTGGTCAGACTGGTCTCAAACTCCTGACCTCAGGTGATCCCACCCACCTTGGCCTCCCAAAGTGCTGGGATTAAAGGCATGAGCCACTGTACCCGGCCTCTACTTTTCATTTCTATGAGTTTAACTACTTTAGATACCTCATAGAAGTAGAATCACACAGTGTTTGTCTTTGTATAACTGGTTTATTTCACTTAGCATAATGTCCCCCAGTTCCATCTACGTTCTAACATGTTTCAGAATTTTCTTCATTTTTAAGGCTAAGTATTATATGTGTGTAGGCATATATGTGTGTGTATATATATATGTTTGTGTACATATATATGTATGATAACATTTTATCCATTAATCAGTGAGCAGTTGGGTTGCTATTGTTGGCTATTGTGAATAGTGTTGTTATAAACATGGGTGTGCAAATATCCCTTTGAGACCCGGTTTGGACATACACCTAAGAGGGGGATTACTGGATCAAGTGGCAATTCTATTTTTAATTTTTAAAGGAACCTCCATACCATTTTCTGTAGTGGTTGTACCATTTTGTAATCCCACCAACATTATGCAGCCTGGAGACTCTGTCTCCCAGGCTGGAGTGCAGTGTGCAATCTCAGCTCACTGCAACCTCTGCCTCCCAGTTGCAAGTGATTCATCTGCCTCAGCCTCCCGAGTAGCTAGGACTACAGGTGCACGCCACCATGCCTGGCTAGTTTTTGTGTGTTTAGTAGAGATGGGGTTTCACCATGTTTATCAGGCTGGTCTTGAACTCCTGACTTCAGGTGATCTGCCCACCTCGGCCTCCCAAAGTACTGGGATTATAGGCATGAGCCACTGCACCTGGTCATCTCCAATTTATTTTTACCTTTTAAACAAAACCTAAAAGTCACAGGTCATGCACAGAATTAATGAGGGTCTAGGGTAAGTGAGGACCTCTAATACAGCTGTTTAATATCATTTCCTGAGAATTCCAGATGTTTCAAAACCCCTGCTACAAAGGGAAGGGACAGAGAAAGCACAAAACGAACTTGAGGAAGGTGAGCAGGAAATCATCCAACTTTGAGGTCTTAACACTGATCTGACAAATGAAGTAGGGTGAGTACAGTATGAAAGCTTGACCAGGCCAAATTTACCTGGTTTTCTTCATCAGGAATTCTCCCAGTTGATATCTGGTTTATATCAATCATGAAAAAAAGCTAGTAGTTGGGGCACTTACAAAAAAAGACTCATGTAATCCTCTCAAATGCCAAATAAGATATGTACTCTCATTATCCCCATTCCATCAGTTGAGAAAGCCAAGGCTTGTGACAAAACTGTTTACTCAAGATTATATTGAGTGTTTCTGAAATAGCCGGAACTCCTGGCTTTCTTCTAGAACTTAGGATCCTTGGCAATGTCAGTAATGTGATAAAATAACAAGCCTTTTCTAAAAATTTTACCTGCTTAGAAAGGCTGTTTTTCTGATATTACATGTACCTAAAGCTAAGTATAACTTTGGTTGAAACTCATGAGCATCTGCTTTTCTTAGTGGAAACTGTCAGATTGATGGCTCCCTCAGTTCCTCATCTTCCTTCATTGGCTACACAGGTTTATTCCACACAGCACTTGTAACTCTACCATGGAGGTCTCCAGCATTTCTGCTGTCAGTCTTGGGGCTTATTTTTGTATATCTACTTCTTTTAGGACCTGCCTGAGATCACCAGATCTCATTTAATAAAGATGGTCTCTCCAGCCCTTATAATTCCTTTAGACTGCTGTCAACATTGATTGGAACTAATGTCTTAAAAAAAAAAGAAAAAAAAAGTTTTCTACCCAGAACATGTAACAGCAATCTTTTCCCCTTATCTCCACCACAGAGGCCTTTCTATTCTCCCTACACACACACACACATGCATGCACACGTGCCCTGCTAACTTCCTACATGCTGACGGATTTTCCCAATTTGCTGTTCATTAAGTTACATCAACTGTGGAAATAAAATGTCACATGATCAAATGTTATTAGATAAAAATGAATTTGCCACCTGCTGCTTCCACCCACCCCTCTGGGAGAGAAAAGGAATTGAATTTGCTGAAAAATCCTCCTAATCTGTATTTTTTTTTTTTTTTTTCTGTTAAGAAGCTCCATATGTCAGGGAGAGAGCCACAGCTGTAGTAAGTAGCTGAAGGTCCATCTCTGTTATTAATGAAAAACTTCTGTGCAAATAAAAAGCTCCATTTTATAAGATAAACTTCCTGTTTACTTGCAAACTCATGTTTTAATATCAGGACTGATGATGTATTCAACCTCATGCTGCTGGCCCGAAGAGCTGGAGAGATAATTATCCATTTTTGAAGGCTATGAAGTATTGAATAAAAATGTTTAGTTTGTCATTTGAGCTGAACTCCACTCTTTCTCCTATTTTTTTTCCCACTTGCTTTTTTTTTTTTTCCTGTGAATCTTCTACAAAAGAAAAAAGGAAATTACCTTTCCTGGTGCACTGAAATGATCTGCAATAATCTTCTAATAATTTTTTTGCATGCAACATGTGGCAACATCATGTTTTAATTTGAAAGCTATTTAGAGATGTTTATAATTTTCACTGTGTAAAATTATACTGCATTGATTTATTTCATCATTAACTTATTTATTCCATAATTATTACATGTAATATATGCCAGGCATTGTGCTAGGTGCAGATAATACATGAATTATCAGAAGTACATAGCCCCTGCCTTCAGGGAGCTTATAGGCTAATAGGAAAAAAACAATAAAAAATAAATATAGTTAAATGTATGTGTTGTTATAAAATCTGAACTAAACTAAATGTTTTAGATCAAAACAAATGTTTCTTATTCCTTTTGTTGGCTTCATCCATTATTATTTTTGAAAGTATTTATTGAAGGTGATCAAAAGCCCTATGCTTTGGTGATGATAGGAGAATGGCAATTGATAAAAGTTTTCAAGGCTGGATGCAGTGGCTCACACCTGTATTCCCAGCACTTTGGGAGGCTGAGGTGGGTGGATCACCTGAGGTCAGGAGTTCGAGACCAGCCTGGCCAACATGGTGAAATCCCGTCTCTACTTAAAAAAAAAGTACAAAAAACTAGCTGGGCGTGGTGGCAGGCACATGTAATCCTAGCTACTCGGGAGGCTGAGGCAGGAGAATCGCTTGAACCAGGGAGGCGGAGGCGGCAGTGACCTGAGATCATGCCATTGCACTCTAGTCTGGGCAAAAAAAGCAAAACTCCATCTCAAAAAAAAAAAAAAAAAAAAGCTTTCAAAATGCCCCTTTTTATTTCTGTGATTTTATTGAGTCAGTTTTAGACACTATAAAAAATACAGTTAAAGTTTTTCATTTGAAATGTGTAGTTCTTAGATAATCTATTTTGGTAAATGGAGTTTAATTTATCTGGAGACGTGTAGAGGTTAGAAGGCTGGAGACTTGACTTCTTTATTTGGCCAATAATCCTACACACTATGAACTCTGGCAGGGTTGAACTATCCTCATTTATATTTATTTCTTGCCTAAAGAAGACTCCATGAAAAATTGTGAAATAAGTAGAATGAGTGCATAAATGAATGAATAAATGGGTGGATAAATCATGGAGTCTTGATAAAGTCCCAATATATTTATGTACAACTTAGTTATTCAAATTTAAAGCTTTGAACTGTGAAAAAAATTTGGTAAGTGCCTGCACTTGTGAAATGTGCTAAGTGTTCTGTGGAGCATAAAACCTACACAGTCGCTGAGCTTTCCGGTTAATACGCTATGATGGAAGGCATTGTCCAGAGACTAATTGAAGTAGGTAAATAACCACATCTGTTTAAACTAAGTCAAACTCCAGGTGACTTAGAATAAAAGGTTGTTTACGAATAAGAGAAGTAGATTGCAGTTGCAATCCTATTTGAACTGTTGTTTAAGTCTAAGGTCACCAAGGAGTGTTGGTGACTTGTTGACACATGTTTCCATTTGATTTGCCTTCAAGGGAAATCTTGGTCCATTTCATTCAATTTCACATCTGCAGATCAGCCTGGTAGCAAACTTATGTAGGTTATAAAATGCCAGGAACCTTTGCTCTGAGACATGGAGAAGGCTTTGTGTGAAGCATATTCAGGGTCACGTACAAATGTAGTCTGGCGTAGAATGTTACGTTTGGAGTGAATTGGTCAGAATTAAGGCCATTTTGATGCTTACCCAATTGAGAACACCGTGGTAGTAGAAGGAATGGTTTACCTCCTGCTCCCCAACCCTGGACCCTCACACAAAATGAAAGAACAGTACATTGCTTAAGTGATTTAGGCATGTGAGTAGATTGTCAAAACTACAGGCCTGTTAATTCTCCTGTATGTCTTTAACAAAGAAAAAATGGATTGGTTTAGTTGAAGCCCTAAATTAAGACAAAAATCTTCTTTGATGTTGATTCCCTTTGGTCTGTTTTAATCTTTATTCTTTGTAATTGTCAAAGAGGACTGTTATACTCAGTTTAAAGAGGATCCCTGGCAGGGCGCCATGGCTCATGCCTGTAATCTCAGTGACTTAGAAGGCCAAAGTAGGAGGATCATTTGAACCCAGGAATTCAAGGTTATAGTGAGCTATGGTGATGCCGCTGCACTTCAGCCAGGGCAACAGAGCAAGGTCTTGTCTCAAAAAAAAAGAATTCCAATTGAAACTTCTGATTACTTTGTAGTCTTGATATAGGTCAAGAGAGCAGGAAACTCAAATCTGTCCATTGATTCATATATTTGATACCTACTTGATACTTACTGTACAAGAGGCATTTTCATTCATTCTGATCACTGTATCAACTTTTTGCTAAGTTATTCATCTAAAAATACCTTTTCTTGAGATTTCTAAGGGGCCACCGGTTATTAGCACAATTTACAGGTGCGCTATAAAAACAGCTTCCTATCACCTCCAGACCAATCATCAACTTACTTAATTTAATCAAGCACTCCAGTGTGACACTTCGTCCTAATTAATATCTGTTTCTTAGCACTCTTAGGACCTAGATATTTTTGTTACGTAAAGTAATACGGGAACCATATTGCTTTCCTGTTCTTGAAGGCCTGGGGGTTACTCAAGTATAGGATAAATTCAGAAGATATGTTCCACTAAGAGTGAGTCAGAGAAGAAAATGTATCATAAAGACTACTAGAGAAATTATCCTTGAATCAGGAACACATGTTGAAGGCTGCTCTTTTTGCTGGAGCTGTCATAGTTACTATAAAGTAGAATCGATGCTCTGAACTCTGCTTCATAGGATTATTTACTCAATTCTTATTGAGATGTGGTCTCAAGCTTTTACTTTTAGCATGATTTTCCAGAAAAAAAAAAGTATATGTATATAAATGTAAAACCACAAATGGTGCCAATAACTGACATTCTACTTTGGTTCATAGAGGTACAAACAGGGCCAGCGTTAGGGCTCTCTACATCATAAACCAACAGTGGATTTGTTAATTTCAGAACTTCTGATAACTTCAGAATTGAGAAGAGTCCCTTGTGTTTCTATTCAGCATTCTCCCCTAGTAGCCCACTGATTTATTTGACCCGTTTGTGTTCCTTTGTCTTCCTAAGATGTCATTTAGAAAAGTTTTCTCATCACTAATGCCTCTCAGGGCTGATTTTACATACTCATCGCCAGCGATCACATTTTAATTACATAGTCCTTTGTTTTGTTTTCTCCTTTTTAATAAGGCTCCACTGAGGAAATTTTCCCCTTTCTAGGTATAATCAGGTTGTCAGATCAATTAAGGTAATTGATGGCAGGCTTATCACATTCCTTAATCAAGAGTGTAGCCATTTTATTAGAGGAAAAAAATTCCTAGATTATTTAGAGATAGAAAAAAAGGTTCAATCTGTGTAAATGGTGAGTGGAGAGAGGGAGAGAAAGACAACTGAAATCTCAGAGCTCCAAGTGAGAAAGGGAAATGCGAGGGAAATAGCCCAGGGTTTTCAATCACTAAGGAAGAATAGTGCACAAAATTAATTGTGCATCAGAATCACCTTGAGTGATTATTTAAAATGCAGACTTCTGCTCGCCATCCCAGTAACTTTAGTAGGTATGTGGTCGAACCCAGAAGTCTGTATTTTTACAAACACCCCAGATAATTTACCCTTAGGTTGTTCCATTGCCTGCTGCACTTCGAGAAACAGTAGTGTAAAGTCATCAGAAGAGCAGGATGTCCTAATATCAAGCTGGTCTAGGGAAGTGTGTGTTTTTTTTTTTAATTTTTAATTTTTAATTTTTTATTTTTGAGACCCTGTATCGTTCTGTCGCCAGGCTGGAGTGCAGTGGTGCTATCTCGGCTCACTGCAAGCTCCACCTCCTGGGTTCATGCCGTTCTCCTAATTCAGCCTCCCGAGTAGTTGGGACTACAGGCGCCTGCCACCACGCCTGGCTAATTTTTTTGTATTTTTAGTAGAGATAGGGTTTCACCTGTATGAACCAGGATGGTCTTGATCTGACCTCGTGATCCACCCGCCTCGGCCTCCCAAAGTACTGGGATTACAGGTGTGAGCCACCGCGCCTGGCCAGGAAGTGCTTTTTATACCTTAATGGACGCACACATTACCTGGGGCTCTCTTTTCTAATGGATGGTGTATGGTGTATGGTGTGAGCGTCTATACTCCTAACGAGCTCCTGGGTGACGCCATTGTTGCTGGGCAGTGGAACACATTTGGGGTGGGAAGGCCCTATAACTGCTGTGTGTTTTTCTTGGTTCCTTGGTGCTGTGCTGAAAAGAGAGTTGGCAGGGGCAGTGGCTGGGTTGTCTGTCCATTAGGGCACTAAGTGTCTTGAGGCAAGGGGACTGGGCTTTCTGCCAAGCTTCTGGCTGCCTGGGGAACCAGAGAAGAGGATGCTTAACCTAGTATCTCAAAAAGTAACAACTTGCCTTTCCCCGTGTTTCTCTGAAACTATAGAAAATTGTTTCTAATTTCTGAATACTTTTGAATAAAGACAAGTATTCTTTCTACGAAAAATTTTACCTCCTATTGAAAAACAGTATTTATTGGAATGACCTTGATGTTTTATGACATCTTTATTCCCAGTACTTTTTTGTGTCACATAAACCATTCTAAAACCGCACTTGTGATTTTAAATACTTTCACATTTTACAGATTCTTTCACACCTGTGATTAATTAGTTTATCCAGTGTAAGCTGTGTTCCATCTCTGCGGTGGCTGGCACAATGTTTGGAGCGAGGTCTAGGACATAGATTCTACTACTCTTACCAGCTTACAATCTTTTTGAGGATATAAGACATCGTTTCATGCTTTGCATTGTTGGTTATATTTATCTTTTGACATGCAAGTAGGATATTCAGTCCAGCCGGAGAGTAGGTTATTTCCATTTGAGATGGTCATCGAAGTGACACTTAAATTGGTCATGGAATAGAAACTTGTGAAGCCAACAAGGCACATTATTACTACCCTCATTTTATGTAATGTAACCAAGGCTAATTGATTTCCCACTAGTAAAACCAGGATTGAAGACTTTTATTCAAGAAATATTTATGGTCATCTATGGTTTCCAGGTACTTAGCAAAATACTGACCCTACTTTTGTGGTAAATAGGGCTGTCTTAGTTCTTTTGCTTATGTTGATGATAGTCTTGATATTTTCTTCTTTTCCAGTGCTGTTTCTACCATGAAAAATTTTTTAAAGGCACTAACCTCCTTAATGTACAGTCACCAGCACCAAATACTTTCCAATTGTTGAGCAGCCTCGGTCAGTTTGATCTTACTAAGGAGACTATGAAGTTAGAAGGCCCGAGACTTAACTTCTGTATTTGACAAATAATATTTTACTTTTTTTTTCCCCATCTATTCTCTAAACTGTCTACTACCTCAAACCAGCTTCTGAAGAATGGAAGAATAGTTTGTGTTCCATATTTTTCTATAAAAACCCAAAGAACATTCTCAGATTCTATTTCACTTATCTGTATGACATGGATTGCAGAGAGGAGCCAGCACTGTCCCCATTTATAGTTGGCAAGACTAAAGCCCAAGGAGTTGGGAATTGGGAATTTGCTTCATGTTCCACATTAAGTCAATGATAGAGGCAAGAGTAAAAACCTGTCCAGGTGAGCATGCAGTTTGCAGCTTTGTCTATGTAGCCACTCCATCTTCAGTTAGAGTGTATGTGTATGCAACAGAAAGCATACAGAATATGATGTATATCAATACGTTGCCCATATGTTAGAAAACAATGCATTTGTAATGAAAAATATTAGTCATGTAGACGTTACAGAATGTAGTTTAAGAAAGCAAATCTCTAAAGTCTTTAATACTAGATTCTTTTAAGAGTGATTCTGTAACTGTTAGTGCACGAGTATGTTTTAAGCTAATTATTTGTCTTACTGCTAGTAATTGCCACTTATTGAAAGGCTATTTTCTAAGCACTATGTATGTGCTTCTTTATTGGGAGGTTATATTTATTTATCTATTTTTGAGATGGAGTCTTGCTCCATTGTGTAGGCTGGAGTATAGTGATGCGATCTCGGCTCACTGCAACCTCTGCCTCCTGGGTTGAAGTGATTCTCCTGCCTCAGCCTCCCAAGGTTATATTTAAATTTATAGTCTCTGTGCCAAAGTAATAACATTTTTTATTTTCTGATAACTCTCTAATCCATCTAAGATTACTGAATGTCAGGCAAGATTTTGCCATCTTGGTCTCTATGTTTTCACCCAAAATATTATAAAGATGATGTGACTTATTGCTAAGTTCAAAGAGTGATATTATTTCAAAATAGTATTCATTAACATATTTTAAATGTCATTTTCATTTTAATGTATCAACAGTTCCTTAGTTTTAACAATTCATTGAATGTTATTACATGTATTGAAATAGCACAATTATGGCCAGTTGTTAAACAATATATTAATATTAATTAGTAATAATATATTAATACTGTCCCATGTGACTGATGTGTGCTTTCATTGGTACTCTGTTGGTGTTTGTGAATCTGTTGGTAAGACTTGTTATAACTGATATTTCTACTCTGTTTCAGAAGCCATCAACTCTCATTTATGAAGTCCATTATGTTTTCAAGGTCACAGTCTCTAGGTCCCTGGTCATCTTTTTCTAAACATTCTCTGCTTAGTGCCTGGCATAGTCCTGGGCACATGATAACTTAATAAATAACTGTTGGTTGCTGAAGACAACTACTCTAGCCTTTGCTTTGCTCAGTTATTTGTATCATCTAATACATTTGAGCTTCCGTATTACACTTTCACAGTAGAAACTTCCACTTACATCTGTCTGAATTTTATGTCATTATAGGGTCTGTATTCTAGAAAGAGAATGGATCTACTGCATAATTTTTCTGTATGCATGAATGTTGGTGCATTTAGTTTACTTCTAATGAATGATACCTGCAGAGTAGGTATTCAGGATCTTTAATAACATCCATCCTTCTTCCTTCTTTCATGACCAGCCTGGTAAGGTTGAGTTGCAGTGAGCTGAACAGATCGATAGTAATCACAGGGTACTTGGAAAAGACAGCCTCCTCTGTAATCTTGGGACAGCTTAGTTAGTGTTGTCACTCAACCGAAGATGACAGTGTGTGTGTGTGTGTGATGTTTGATTCAAAGAATTACTAAGAACAAATCCACAAAAAAATGTAGAAAATAATTCACCATGGTGTATTGGTCCATTTTTGGCTGCTGATAAAACATACTTGAGACTGGGTAATCAATACAGAAAAAGACAGTTTTGGGTTTTGTTGTTGTTATTGTTGTTTTGAAATGGAGTCTCACTCTTGTCACCCACGCTGTAGTGCAGTGCTGTGATCTGGGCTCACTGCAACCTCCACCTCCCAGGTTCAAGCAATTCTCCTGCCTCAGCCTCCTGAGTAGCTGGGATTACAGGTGCCTGCCACCACGCCAGGCTAATTTTTGTACTTTTAGTAGAGATGGGATTTTGCCATGTTGACCAGGCTGGTCTGGAACTCCTGGCCTCAGGTGATCCACCCGCCTTGGCCTCCCAAAGTGCTGGGATTACAGGAGTGAGCCAGCGCACCTGGCCAAGAAAAAGAGGTTTAATGGACTCACAGTTCCACATGGCTAGAGAGGCCTCACAATCATGGGGGAAGGTGAAAGGCACGTCTTATGTGTTGACAGGCAAAAAAAGGAATGAGAGCCAAGCAAAACCCCTTTCCTCTTATAAAGCCGTCAGTTCTCGTGAGACTTACTCACTACCACGAGAACAGTATGGGGGAAACCATTCCCATCATTCAATTAATCTCCCACCTAGTCCCTCCCATAAGACATGGGAATTATAGGAGCTACAATTCAAGATGAGATTTGGGTGGGGACACAGCCAAACCATATCACATGGCTACCATTACCTTTTCTTCCACTATGTTAGAAGATAAGCATGAAAATTATACAGTGAGCATCCTTGCTTCCCCTACTCTGAGGCTGTGTGTTCCTTCACTGTCCTCCAGATAGCCTTGTTAGTTGCTCACATTTCCTGCAACAATGAAAGAAGCGTTCTTGTAAGACCTGCCAAATCTCTTTCCTTTGCGGCTGACTTCATGGGCAAAAACCATTTTTAGATATTTGGCCATGAATTCTTTTCTTCAGACTAAATTTTGAAGCATTCAATAATTGAGATCCAAAAAGGAGAAAAACCAGAACATTCAGTTCTATTTGATGTGACGCTGACTAGAGGAAATTGAAAACTAATTTTTTCTTTTACTTTTCTTCAGTTCCCTCCCCCAACTTTCTCCTTAAAAACTTTATTATATTTATAATAAAAAATAATACATATGGTTGAAAATAAGAAAATACAGAGAAGCAAGAGAAAAAAATTATATAATTGTTGTAGCTCTTAGTCTCTATTTATCTGTCTAAATTGGCTATTTACAATATCCTTCTTGTTTTATAAAGCCTTCCACAGAAATTCTAAACAACATAGCTTTTCTACTATCTAAAATCATACACGGTCTTCAGTATAACAAGGGATTCATGATTTTATCAAGCTTTATTCTTGATGATTACATGTTAATTTCTAATTGCTCAGGTGCTTTTATATCCCAGTGAATCTCATAAACTTCAGTAAAGGTTTAGGCCCTGCCCTGACTTCTTTCCTCAGCAGTAGATGTTCACATACTTATACCATTGAATTGATTTTCAGTATTCAGTAAGACAGTGTTTTATTTTGTTTTTTCATTGCCACCATGAGATAGATCACTTTTTAGTAAGAAAAAATAATATTCTAACTCTTAGATAAATGAATATTCAGGTCTTCTTTTAAAAACTTCTCAATTATGATGTTTTTTTGGGCAGGGTGGCAGTTTTCCTAATTGACAACCACTGGTGATATTCAACATTGAAAGTGTCCATGCTGCACACAAGTGGTGGAAAATTTAATTTGTCTGGTATGGGCTTTAACTGACAAATGTTAGAAATTGACCTTTTCAATGGAAATTTACTTGGAAGTTCTAAGTGAAGCTCTGCTTTAAGCTAAATTTGTCACCAAGACATGATTAAATTCTCTTAAATGTAGATCAATTGCACATATTATTAATGGGAATTGAAATCTCCCTAAATGGTGTCTATACATTTAAAAGAAAAAAAAAAAAAAGAATGTGATGGTTAAGGTGCCTCATCTGCTGAGTGGGAAAGCTTTTCCAGAATATAAGACAAAAGACAATCTTTGATGCTTCCAGAGAAAGGTGGTTATAGCTTAGATAATCTTACATTATCTCAGCACTCTATTTGAGGGAAAGTTGTTTTTTCCACCATAGGCGGTGGCTAGACTATTCAAAATCTTATAAAAAGGAATTTAATGCTTAAATTTTCATATCACTGGAATCTAAGAGCCTTAGTTCTCACAGCACATTGTAGGAGTGCCATGAGTATAGTTCAAATAAGAGAAAGAAAGGAGAGAGGAAAAGAGGAAATAAGAGAGGACAGAGTAAGTTTTTACAACTTTTCTAAATACTAAGTAGTTTTACAGAATTAGGGAGAGGAAGCAAGGTTGTAGATGTATATTATGGCTTGAGATATGACTTATGTTCTCAGCAAAAAATAATAATAATAATAATAACAATCTATTGGCTCAGAACTCCAGCTATGGATGCATTATGAATTTTGAGCAAGACTCTGTACTGGACTGCAGATGCCAACATATAAAAATAGTGAACAAGCCAGGTTCTTCCTGCTGTGACACTGTATGAAAGGTCAACTTACCTGTGCAAGATCAGAAACATCATCATTTTCTTTTTCCTGGTGAGTCAGAGAAGCCTAAGTCAAAGAAATGAGTAGAGCTGGCATTAGATATACAACTAGGACCATTGGTTAATAGATCTGCAGGCCAGATGTGGTGGCTCACGTCTGTAATCCCAGCACTCTGGGAGGCTGAGGTGGGTGGATCAGGAGGTCAGGAGATCGAGACCATCCTGGCTAACATGGTGAAACCCCTTCTCTACTAAGAATATAACAACAAAATTAGCCGGGTGGCGGGTGCCTGTAGTCCCAGCTGTGCAGGAGGCTGAGGCGGGAAAATGGCGTGAACCCAGGAGGCAGAGCTTGTAGTGAGCCAATATAGTGCGGCTGCACTCCAGCCTGGGCGATAGAGTGAGACTCCATCTCAAAAAAAAAAAAAAAAAAAAAAAGAAAGAAAAAATTGGGTCAACAACAGCCAAATTCTACCTACCACTTGATTATAAATAAAGTTTTATTGGAACACAGCTGTACCTCTCTGTTTACATATTGTCCATATTCTAATGAGAGAGTTGAAAAATTGCAAATGAGACTCTATGACCCACAAAGCCAAGAATATGTAGTGCCTGGACCTTTACAGAAAAAAGTTTGCCAGATGTTGACCTAGACCAAGCTTGTCCAACTCACAACACAGAACAGTTTTGAATGTAGCCCAACGCAAATTCATAAACTTTCTGAAAACATTATGAGAGTTTTTGGTGATTTTTTTTTTTTTTTTTTTTTTTTTTTTTTTAGCTCATCAGCTATCGTTAGTGTTAGTGTATCTTATGTGTGGCCCAAGACAATTCTTCTTCGTCCAATGTGGCCCAGGGAAGCCAAAAGATTGGACACCCCTGGTAGACCATATTCCCAATAGTATGCTCAGATTCACAGCATAATGGTGGAACCAGGGGAATTGCAGTTCATTCTCCAAGTATCTTGAGTGAAGCTGGGAATGACAACTAAATAACTCAGGAGCAACTGTACTAAATCCAGAGGCAGAGAACTTAGGTGTTTATAGCCTCTGTGGAGCATCTGAAAGAGGTAGTAACTTAGATTTCACTTTAGCTAAGCTTGCCCTCAGAGATCCTGGGTAGCAACCAACCAAATTCTATTCATTTCTGTGCCCACAGTATTTTGCAGGGCCTATGGGATACAATAGAATGTTCAGTACATGTTGGTTGAATAAATACAAGCATATCAAAGGGGGATTGTTACCAAAATTATTACCAATTCAAGGGGATAAATAGGATACCAGGTAAGAAATCTATTCTAAAAATAGTGGCTTAGTAAGGTGGCAACAAATTTGAATCTTCTCAGCTCTTGCTGTTAAGCCCATCGGTCTCTAGCGACATAATAGCTGTCTCATTTTAATTTCTTCTCTACTTCATGAATACATGTTGTAGATAGATAATAGGTTCAAGTTTTATTAGGTGGGATTTGAAGAAGGCATTTCTGGTATAAATGATGTTACTGGAACAAATGACTAAGAGATGTTAATGAATTTCCTTTTCTGGCCTTTAAAACGTAATGGGATGCAAGCTTTTTTCTCTGAAAAGGTTAAAGACCAGGAGTGGGATTAGTCAATTTGGAATATATTTATCACCTTTGGAGCTTTTGTTTCTAACAGAGAGCAGACAAAAGAATAGATATTTATTAAATAGCTACAGTTTACTAAAATAACAATAGTTATTTTAATCTTCAACACTTACTTAAGGATTAGTCACTGCTGTTCCTATTTTGCAGAGGAGGACACAAAAAGATGGAGAAATTCCTGTAGTTACCTTGTGAGCGAACCAGTGAGGATGTTAATGAAGGTCTAGCTGTCCCTAAAACCCAAAGTCATTTTACTGGACCACATAGCCTTTCTGTTCAAAAGTCATTGCTCCTCTTTGTCATATCTTTTGAGTAGATTTATTCTGTTTTTTTTTTTTTTTTTTTTTTGAGACAGAGTCTTGCTCTGTCGCCCCTCAGGCTGGAGTGCAGTGGCGCAGTCTTGGCTCACCACAAGCTCCACCTCCCAGGTTCACGCCATTCTCCTGAGTAGCTGGGACTACAGGTACCCGCCACCACGCCCAGCTAATTTTTTTTTGTATTTTTAGTAAAGACGGGGTTTCACCGTATCAGCCAGGATGGTCTTGATCTCCTGACCTCATGATCCACCTGCCTCGGCCTCCCAAAGTGCTAGGATTACAGGCGTGAGCCACCGCACCCGGCTTATTGTGCTTTTGAAACTGGGCCTACTGCTTGTTTCTTAGGGTAGGAGCTGAGTTTGCACAAACAGGTATATTGATATTCTTGTTCCATTTCTCTTCTACTTCACTGTTTGTTAGGTTATTTTTAGCCTATTTGTTTATCCTATGGAGTTTCAAACACTCTTCATATAATTCCCTTACCTAAACCTTCTCTCAAAGTAGACTGTACTAATTCTAGGAAGCTTATTGAACTATATATAGATTTCTGAGCACTTCCAGGACCTGTTGGCTTAGAAGCTTTGGGAAAGAAACCCATGAATCTTAATTTTTAACAGACTGCATCCTTCTCCCTGCTTCATAAATGTCAGACAGACTGTCCTTTAGAAAATTGGCCCTTTAGTATCCTTCAGTGACATATTTAGGAACTGTTCAACTGAAAAATTTTGTTTTCCTAAGTATGTTCTAGGTATTTTTTCTTTTAACACACAAAAGATGATTTTATAGTTTTTTAGCACCAAAGCTAGTCTTTATTTCATAGTGTCTTTAAATATAGTAAGACTGAGGTGCAACAATTCTTTTTATACCTTTGACTATCAGGAAGAACAGAGCATGCTTATTCAACAAGTAAAATGGAACTCTCATACCTGAAGACTTCATTTTGAACTATTACAGGAGCCTGATCAATATCTGTCCCAGGTACCAAATAATGATACTGTGAACACTTTGCATTCCAGCCACCTTAGCCACCAACCACCTTGTGCTGTCATTAATAGCTTTATCAGAACTAATATCTCACCTGAAACCACATTAGGTTTCTCTTGCTTCCTAACAAATCACCATAAATTTAACATCTTAAAAGTGTATCCATGTATTACCTCACACAATTCTATAGATCACAAGTCCAGATGAGCTCAGCTTGCTCACTGCTTAGGGTTTCACAAGGCTGATGTTAAGGTATCAGCTGACTTGACTACCATCTGGGGCTCTGGGGAGGCATTCTCTTCTGTTGTGCTCATTCCGATTATTGGCACATCCAGGTCCTAAGGCTGTGGGTCTGAGTTCACTGTGCCTTTGCTGACTGACAGCTAAGGCTTGTTCTCTGCTCCTGCGCACCACCCACAGCTCTCCTCACTCGGCCCTCTCCATCTTCAGCAATGGCAGAGGCTGTCCTTCTCACACGTTAAATCTCCCTTTTTCTTCTGCCTTAGGAGCACATGAGATTATATCAGGTCTGCCTGGATAATCCAGGCTAATCTCCTGATTTTAAGGACAATTGATCAGTAACCACACTTACATCTACAAAGTCCCTTTTGTCATGTCATCTTAACATATTCATTAGGGAAGAACATCTTCAAGGGAGGAGGACGGAAAATTTTGCCTAGTTACACTCGCCTACACATGTGATTAAAAATAACCAAATAATCCCCTAATTGTAATACAATGTAGAGATAAAAGGAGTGTAATATATAATAACTGAATGGATTAAAAATGTATTTTAGAAAGTGAGCGTTTAGACATTACACTGCCAAAAGTAATAAAGTTGTCAGAAGAGCTGTGACAACTGATACAAGTGAGTTGGGTTGGCAAGTTCCGTGAGCAGTATGGTCATCAGTTATGTGACTTTCATAAATGACTTGCTCACCATTGCTCGCTCTTGATAAGTTATCAGTGAATTTTTTTTTTTTTTTTTTTTTTTTTTGACGGAGTTTCACTCTGTCGCCCAGGCTGGAGTGCAGTGGTGTGATCTCGGCTCACTGTATGCTCTGCTTCCCGGGTTCACGCCATTCTCCTGCCTCAGCCTCCTGAGTAGTTGGGACTACAGGTGCCCGCCACCACGTCCGATTAATTTTTTTTTTCTTTTTTTTTTTTGTATTTTTAGTAGAGACAGGGTTTCACCGTGTTAGCCAGTTTGGTCTCGATCTCCTGACTTTGTGATCTGCCAGCCTCAGCCGCCCAAAGTGCTGGGATTACAGGTATGAGCCACCGTGCCCAGGGAAATTTTTGAAAAAAGAATACAAGTATTTCCTCACTTACATGGGAGTCACATCCTGTAAACATTAGTATATGTAACAAATGCAAAAAACCTGAAGAATTTTATATGTAAAATTACATATGAATTTTACACAAAATTACACAAAAACCTAGAGGGACATATAAAAATTATGTGTGATGACATCAACTTCCTGTCTTAGTCCCTTCAGGCTGCTATAAAAAAAAAAAAATATATATATATATATACACACACACTAGGTAGTTTATAAAAAGCAAATTTCTCAGTTTTGGAGGCTGGGAAGTTTAAGGTCAAGGCACTGGCAGATTTGGCGTCTGGCAAAGGCTCCTTTTGGGGTTCATAGATGATGTCCTCACATGGCAGAAAGGGGCAAGGCAGCCACTTAATAAGGGTGTTAATCCCAGTAATGAGGTCTCTGCCCTTCTAACCTAATCACCTCCCCAAGGCCTCCAGCTTCTGATACCATTATATTGGTAATTAGGTTTCAACATATGAATTTTACAGGGAACACGAACATTCAGAACCCAGCATATCCCCAGGCCCCCTGCGGTATATATCCCTAATTACTGTGACAAGTTTATAACCTCCCCCAGGGAGTCCCCCAGAAGACAGTGGTACCCCAGCTGAGAAACAGTGGCAAGGTGAGGGAGTTTTGTAGTATCTGGATTTAAAAAAAAAAAAAAAAAAAAAAAAAAAGCAAGCCCTGTCTGCTCTTGGTCTGCTCATAAAAATTTACTACCTTGCCAGAAACAGAGACCTGAAGTCATGTATAGTATGACCCGGCCATTTATACCATAGGGACACTGATAGACTAGGAGTAGGAATAGAGAAAGCAGCAATATTCAGTTCACTCTTGGATAGCATGTTAGAGAGATAGCATCGGGTAGAGATTATGACTAAGGACTTGGAGTGAGACACACTGACATTTGGAACCCCCCTTACTACTCTGAGGCTTGTTTCCACCCTCTGAAAAGTAGGACACTGTCTGTAAGAATACTCTGCCAGGTATTATGGGAGAATCTTCCTGCTTTTTTGTGGCATGTCTCCTCCCATTGCCTCTCTTCTCTGCACCACAGAACCAGAACACGGTTCTGCATTTCAAAGGTGATTCATCTTTGGGAGTAATTGCTCACTGAAGCTGCACACTGAGTGTGGCTTCGCAGAGGGACTGGATTCTGCCAGGACCTGCGTATTCCCAAGTTCTAATCTAGAATTTGAATCCCACAAATCCTAGATACATAGATCAAATATTCATTTTATTTCCCACCTGTCAGCAAACATGACCCATGTTTCTGCTGGGCTTGTATTCAGTTTTTGTTTTGTTTTGTTTGAAGATGGACTCACTCTGTCACCCTGACTGGAGTACAGGGACACAGTCATAATTCACTGAGAAACTAGAACTACAGGCATGCACCACTATGTCCGACTCAGTTTTTTAAAAAATTTTTTGTAGAAACAGGGTCTTTCTATGTTGTGCAGGCTGGTCTGGAACTCCTAGCCTCAAGCAATCCTCCCTCCTCGATGTCCCAAACTGCTAGGAATACAGGCATGAGCTATTACATCCATCCCCACTTTATTCTTTGAATAGAATTCTACTTGTTCAAAAGTAGACTGATACTTGAGTTTTCTCTTACAGCCCATTAACCAGCCTGAGTTTGATCCCTGAATTTTTGAGAAGATTTTGTATTATTCATAATTTGTATAAAAATCAAGCTGTGGCAAAAGAAAAGTTCTCTCCAAAGATTTTCAAACCTTTTAAAGCACAAAAGAGTTGAAATGTTTTCTGAGGTATAAAAATAGCCGGTGATTCTCATTAGCCTCATAATTATCAGAATCATTAGGTAAATGTCTAATTAGTAAAGACTTTATGCTAGGCACTTTACAAAGGAAACAGCATAGGCACAGTCTTTGTCCTCCAGAAGCTTATTCTGGAAAAACCTCTTAATGACATGAAAATGCCACATCTTCAGTTATCAGAAGAGAAGGACTGATTAAAGTGGCTGTTCCTGTTGGTAGTATTTGCAAGAGACACGAGAAGTTATACTGTGACATGGGAAAGAATTTAGAGCAGAGCTAACCACATAAATGGTATAATAAAGAGCTGAAGACTGAACGAAGAAAGTAATGAGTCCTGGAGACTTCTTTCCCAAGCAATCTCTGAACAGGATTTTAGGAGATCATAACTCATTTTGAGAAAATTAGCCTCATGAACTCTGATGCCAGACCACTCGGGCATCCTGTCCGTCATTCCACTGCCACCCACTCTGTAGGTTTGACACACAATCCACATTACTTACCGTTTTTCTTCTGGGAAGCAGCCAGAGAGGGCATTCCCTTGAGCACCCAGACTGGCATTAATCTCCAGCAATGTGCTTTCATTTCACTTCCTGTAAAAATCCATCTCTAGATCCTGTGCTTGACCTAAGGTTAGATGTCAGAGGAACAAAATACTGATTCTCATTTCACATCGCAATTGTTGCTATAAATAGCGAATTTTATAACCTGGTAGATGCAAGGGATGCAGAGTGATGGATGAGCTTCTACTGATTAAAAAAAAAGTCCATAACTTCTAACTACAGTTCAAGTTGAAGTAAACGATAATAAAGCACAAATAATGCACTGCTGAATTATTCATGTTGATTATAAAAACCGCACCCTCAATGTCAGAGAAGCTGCATTCCTTGCAGTGTATCTTTAACCAGAATGCTTCAGGAATTGCCTGGTTCTAAGTGAAAAGGAAGGTTCAGGCACTGAGTCAGAATTATGCTGAAGAAGAGCTTAAATTGAAGAAATATTAAAAGTCCTAGCTAAAAAATCATATAAATAATAAATACAAATTATTTTGATTTATAAATCAAACTAGTTATAAATGACTATATTTTGAGGCAAATGATAACTGATCATAGCCTATATTCCTAACTGAAGAATAAAGCCCAGAAATGACTCCTAGCATAAGTTTCTAGTCCAAGCCATCAGTGTCACTTAACTGGCCTCCCTACTTTTTCTACTTCTGTCACTCTGTATTTTATTCAGCAGCCAAAATTATCCTTCAAAAATGTTGTCAGAAATCATCCCATCAAAAAGTGGGCAAATGACATGGACAGACATTTCTCAAAAGAAGATATACAAATAGCCAATAGACATATGAGGAAATGCCCAACATCACTAATCATCAGGCAAACACGAATTACAACCACAGTCAGATACCACCTTACTCCTGCAACAGTGGCCAGTATTAAAAAGTCAAAAACCAATAGATGTTAGTGTGAATATGGTGAAAGGGGAAAGCTTATACACTGCTGGTGGGAATGTAAATTAGTACAACCTCTATGGAAAACAGTATGGAGATTCCTTAAAGAACTGAGAGTAAATCTCCCATTCAATCCAGCATTCCCACTACTGAGTATCTACCCAAAGGAAAATAAGTCATTATATGAAAAAGACACCTGAACATGTATGTTTACTGCAGCCCAATTCACAATTGCAAAGATATGGAACCAAAGTAAGTGTCCATTGACCAATGAATGGATAAAGAAAATGTATATATACATCCTGGGATACCATTCAGCCGTAAAAAGGAAGGAAACAGTATCTTTTGTGGCAACTTGAATAGAGCTGGAAGCCATTATTCTAAGTGAAGCAACTCAGGAATGGAAAATCAAATACCATTTGTTCTCACTTAGAAGTGGGAGCTGGGCTATGAGTAAGCAAAGGCACACAGAGTGACATAATGGACTTTGGAGACTCAGGAGGAGGAGAGTAGAAGGGGGATGTGGGATAAAAACTACATATTGGGTACAGTGTACACTACCCAGGTGATGGGTGCACTAAAATCTCAGAATTCACCACTATGTGATTCATCCATGCAACCAAAAATCACTTTTACCCCAAAAGCTATTTAAATAAAATAATACATTGAAAAATACAAACAAAGCAAAACAAGCAGAAAAAACACAAAAATGTTGTCAGTTCATGACATGTCTTTGCTGAAATCCCTCATATGATTTCTTACTTTATACATAATAAAATCTAAATGTCTTATCTTATACTCCAATAAAGGCCATACATGATCTAGCAACTGCCTGCCTCTTTCTATTCATCACCCTCTGAACTATAAGCATATGACTGTCGTGGTTCCTCTAATACATCTAAAAGGCATTTGCACTTGTAGTTTGTTCTGTTTCCAGTGCGCAGCCATGTGCCTCCCAGCTTATGTCATCTGCTAGGAGAAGTTTTCCAAGGTCATCCAGTGTAAAGTACTGTCACTTCTTACTGCAACACGGTTTTGTTTTCATCTGAGTACTTATGTAAACAAGAAAATGTCAATAGATTGGTTGGATTGATCGTCTCTTATGCTAAATTGCAAGCTCTTGAAGAGTAGGATCTTTGCTTGTTTTATTGAGTATTTTATCTGAAGTAGTGTCTGTCGTATATTGTCCTTAGTTCACTTGGTTTGTTGAGTGATAAACTCGGTTGTACACACGCTTTATTATGAGTGTCATAATAATTTCTTTTCTGCATATAATTATGTCACTTTAATGGACTAGAATCATTGTTTTCTTTGACTTGTAAGTGACTTCTAAAGCTTCCCTGATCTAATTCATTCTCCTCACTTAGGATAAGAAACCAAATCATCCCAGAATGATGATAATATATAAGATTTTAAAAAAATTTCAAGCACAATGTTGATTGTTATTGTGGGGTCCAGACAGAGTTTTCTGTGGCTATGCAAATCTCCTGGCTCTTAGATGCAGTGACCTCATTGTATATTAGTAAATATTTTTAAAGTATTCTATATTGACTAAATGTTTCACAATCAGGTTGATTAGTAGTAATTCCTCCCAGCAACCTTGTGAGGTCAATCATCATTTTTAAAGCACAGCCCAGAGAGGTTGGGCAGCTTGCCCAATGTCACTCAGCAGGTCATTGGCAAAACCAGCATTGGCGACTTCAGAGCCCATTACTGTGACAAGCCCTGGCACTGACTCTCTTTGGAAGGGTGACCCCTAATCGCTTTTCTTGTAAGGTAGGCATATAAACACTAAATGTTCTGAAGTGAGAGAAGTACAAAGGCCTTGAGGTGAAGGAGTTATTGGTGCAATTAGAAACTGGAGCCAGCTATTGAAAATTGAAAATGCTGCCTAATGGAGGTGAATTGGAGGATATATTATTTTTTGAGAGAATTAGAGAAATATAGTTTGAAAAATAGGAATCTAAAAAGCAGGAACGTATGTAGAAAATTAAAGTAGGTGACTTTGGCAGGGGTAATAAATAAGTCATAGGGCCAAAATGGTTTAGGAAAAGTTTATGTAGGCCATGGTATCAGAAAGTCTGTTCTCTAACATTATATGCCACCAATTCACCTTCCTCAAGCAGTGTTTTCTGAAGTTTTGTGAAAATGATAACTGGTTTCAAGTATGGAGTATTTCAGTCCTTGAAGCCCAACATGCAAATTACATAGACCCCACTATTAGTTTCATGCCCTGCTAAATATCCTCTAGGAATATATATATCAAGGAAATTATCCTTTTTTTTTTTTTTTTTTTGAGACCGAGTTTTGCTCTTGTTGCCCAGGCTGGAGTACAGTGGTGCGATCTCGGCTCACCACAACCTCCGACTCCCGGGTTCAAGCAGTTCTTCTGCCTCAGCCTTTCTGAGTAGCTGGGATTACAGGCATGTGCCATCACACCCAGCTAATTTTGTATTTTTAGTAGAGATGGGGGTTTCTCCATCTTGGTCAGGCTGGTCTCGAACTCCCAACCTCAGATGATCTGCCTGCATCGGCCTCCCAAACTGCTGAGATTACAGGCATGAGCCGCCACCACACCAGGCCTTTTATTTATTTATTTTTTTTAAGACTGCATCTCACTCTGTTGCCCAGGCTGGAGTGCAGTGGTGCAGTGGTGCAATCTCGGCTCATTGCAATCTCTGCCTCCTGGGTTCAAGTGATTCTTCTGCCTCAGCCTCCTAAGTAGCTGGGACTACAGGCACCCACCACCACGCCTGGCTAATTTTTTTGTATTTTTAGTAGAGACGGAGTTTCACCATATTGGCCAGGCTGGTCTCAAACTCCTGACCTTGTGATCTGCCCACCTCAGCCTCCCAAGGTGCTGGGATTACATGCATGAGCCACTGCACCTGGCCAAGGAAATTATGTTAATTTTAAGAAAACATGATGCATCTTTACTTTCCATTCCTTTCTTTTTTTCTTTAGGTTTGTTTCTTCCCTTGAGATTTAAGATAAATAGATTCAAGATAGTGATACATTTCTGTCCTACCCAATTTTGTCTTTTGGTACCTCAGATTATATCTTCTGTGTTCCCTGAAAGCAAATTATTATGACTAACCATTGCAACCACAGTGGTAGCTGCTTATTTTGGTAAATGCTTACTACATGCTGAAAACTTTCTAGGGAGTATGTCATTTAACTTTTGCAACATTCTTGTGAGAATAAGCATGCCTATCCCTATTTTGCATTTGGGAGCAGAGCTCCCAAGTGTAACTCCAGAGCCATTATTCTATTAAAATCTTAGTAAAATCTTCTTCTCCCCTTTCTCAGAACCCTCCAGTGACTTCATACTGTCTGCAAGGCTTATTGTGGTTTAGGCACAGTTATCATGGTGAACAATCATCTTTGCTACAATTCTCTTCCTCACCTACAGACTTTGCCTCAAATATGCTCACCACCTGGTCATAAGTCAGATATCCTGAGCTTGGTCTGACTTGGTGTCCTTGAACTTGATCTTCTCTCTGCCTGTTATATACTTCCTCAACACATACACCTGGCCCAATTATGTCATTCAGATTTATCCTCAAATGCCGTTTCAGGGAGGCCTTCTTTGGCTATGCTATATAAAGTAGTACATTCCATTTTAACTATCTATTTTCCGTAACTGCTCTCTTTTTCTTCATGGTATGTACCATCCCTTTAAAAATTATTTATACATTTGCTTATTGTTCATACTCGTTTTCCACTAGAATTTAAGTTTCATGAGGACATCAATTTTGTATTTTATTTTCTTTATTTGTTTTATTGTCAGTGGCCAGACAAGTCGTGGAACATGGGAGACTCTCCATAAATAATTGTTGAATAAATAAATGAACTATCACACTACATTGCTACACCAAGTTTTTTTTTTTTTTTTTTTTTTTTTTTACTGTAATTTTAGGTTGGGGGATACATGTGAAGCTTTGTTGCATACGTAAACTCATGTCATGGGGGTTTGCTGTACAGATTATTTCATCACCCAGATATTAAGCCAAGTAGGCAATAGTTGTTTTTTCTGTTCCTCTCCCTCATCCCACACTCCACCTTCAAGTAGACCCCAGAGTCTATTATTCCCTTGATAGTGTTCATGAGTGCTCATCATTTAGCTCCCACTTATGAATGGGAACATGGGATATTTGGTTTTCTGTTCTTGTGTTAGTTCCCTGAGAATGATAGCCTCCATCTCTATTCATGTTCCCCTAAAAGACATGATCTTATCCTTTTTGATGACTCTATAGCATTTAATGGTGTATATGTACCACATTTTCTTTATCCAGTCTGTAGTTGGTGGGCATTTAGGTTGATTCCATGTCTTTGCTATTGTGAATTGTGCTGTAATGAACATTCACGTGCATATGTCTTTATGGTAGAATGATTTATATTCCTCCAGTAATGGGATTACCAGTAATGGGATTGCTGGGTGGAATGGTAGTTCTGTTTTTAACTCCTTGAGGATGAGTGGAATGGTAGTTCTATTTTTAGCTCTTTGAGGAATCGCCATACTGCTTTCCACACGGTTGAACTAGTTTACACTACCACCAGTAGTGTGTAAGTGTTCCCTTGTCTTTGCAACATTGCCAGCATCTGTTATTTGTTGACTTTTTCATAATAGCCATTCTAACTGGTGTGAGTGGTATCTCATTGTGGTTTTGATTTGTATTTTTCTAATGATGAATGATATTGATCTTTCTCCATATGCTTGTTGGCTACATATATGTCTTCTTTTGAGAAGTGTCCATTCATGTCCTTTGCCCACTTCTTAATGGGGTTGTTTTTCTCTTACACACTTAAGTTTCTTGTAGATAATGGATATCAGATCTTTGTCAGAAGCATAGTTTGCAAATATGTGCTCCCATTCTGTAGGTTATCTGTTTATTCTATTGATAGTTTTTTTATTTCTTTTCTTTTTTGTTGTGAAGAAGCTCTTGAGTATGATTAGATTCAATTTGTCAATGTTTGCTTTAGTTGCAATAGCTTTTGGTGTCTTTGTCATGTAATCTTTGCCTGTTCCTATGTCTAGGATGGTATTGCCTAGGTCGTCTTTCAGGATTTTTATAGCTTCATGTTGTTCATATAAGTCTTTAATCCATCTCGAGTTGATTTTTATATACGGTGTAAGGAAGGGGTCCAGCTTCAATCTTCAGCATATGGCTAGCCAGTTATTCCAGCACTATTTATTGAATACAAAGTCTTTTCCCCATTGTTTGTTTTAGTCAGCTTTGTTGAGGATCAGATGGTCATAGGTGTGTGGCTTTATTTCTGGGTCCTCTATTCTTTTCCGTTGGTCTATGTGCCTGTTTTTGTACCAGCACCACGCTGTTTTGGTTACCGTAGCCCTGTGGTATAGTTTGAAGCCAGGAAATGTGGTGCCTCCAGCTTTGTTCTTTTTGCTTAAGATTGCCTTGGCTATTTGAGCCCCTTTTTTGGTTCCATATGAATTTTAAAATAGTTTTTTCTATCAAGAATATCTTTGGTAGTTTGATAGGAATAACATTGAATCTGTAGGTTGCTTTGGCCAGCATGGCCATTTCAAAGATGTTGATTCTTCCTATCCATGAGTATGGGATGTTTTTTCATTTGTTTGTGTCTTTTCTGATTTCTTTGAGTAGTATTTTGTACTTCTCATTCTAGAAATCTTTCACCTCCTTGATTAGCTGTATTTCTAGGTATTTTATTATTTTTGTGGCAGTTGTGAATTGAATTGTGTTCCTGATTTGGCTCTTGGCTTAGTTGTTGTTAGTGTATAGGAATGCTAGTGATTTTTGTACATTGATTTTGTATCCTGAAACTTTGCTAAAGTTGTTTATCAGCTGAAGAAGCTTTGGGGCCAAACTTATGGGGTTTTCTACATATAGAATCTGTCATCTGCAAACAGGGATAGTTTGACTCCCTCTTTTCCTATTTGGATGCCCTCTGTTTCTTACCATTGCCTGATTTCTCTGGCTAGGACATCCAATAACATGTTGAATAAGAACAGTGAGAGAGGGCATCCTTGTCTTGTGCTGATGTACAAGGGGAATGTTTTCAGCTGTTTCCCATTCAGTATGATGTTGATTGTGGGTTTTTCATATATAGCTCTTATTATTTTGAGGTATGTTCCTTCAATACCTAGTTTATTGAGAGTTTTTAACATAGAGGATGTTGAATCTTACCAAAAGCCTTTTCTGCATCTATTGAGATAATCCTGTGGTTTTTGTCTTTTATGTTCTGTTTATGTCATGAATCACATTTATTGATTTGCCTATGTTGAACTAACCTTGTATCCTGGGCATGAAGCCTACTTGATCATGGTGGATTAGCTTTTTGATGTGCTGCTGGATTCAGTTTGCAGGTATTTTGTTGAGGATTTTTCCATTGAATATGGTCTGAAATTTTCTCTTTTTTTGTTGTGTCTCTGCTAGGTTTTGGTATCAGGATGATGTTAGTCTCATGGAATGAGTTGGGAAGCAGTCCCTTCTCCTCAATTTTTTGGAGATGTTTCAGTAGGAATGGTACCAGCTCTTACTTCATATGTGGTAGAATTTGCTTGTGGATCCATCTGTTCCTAGGCTTTTATTGGTTGGTAGGCTGTTTATTACTGATTCAGTATCAGAGCTCATTATTGCTCTGTTCAGGGAATCAATTTCTTTCTGGTTCAGTCTTAGGAGGGTGTATGTTTCCACAAATTTATCCATCTCTTCTAGGATTTCTAGTTTGTATACATAGAAGCGGTCATAGTAGTTTCTGATCGTTACTTTTATTTCTGTGGGGTCAGTGGTAGCACCTCCCTCATCATTTCTCATTTTGTATATTTGGATCTTCTCTCCTTTCATCTCTATTAGTCAAGCTAGTGGCATATCTGTCTTATTAGTGTTTTCAAAAAACAAACTCTTGGACTCATTGATCTTTTGAAGTTTTTCATGTCTTGATTTTCTTTGGTTCAGCTCTGATTTTCGTTATTTCTTGCCTTCTGCTAGCTTTATGGTTGATTTGTTCTTGCTTCTCTTTCAGTTGTGATGTTAGAGATCTTTCTAAGTTTTTGATGTGGGCGTTTAATACAGAAATTAATGTCTTTCTTAACACTACCCTAACTGTATCACAAAGATTCTGGTATGTTGTATCTTTGTTCTCATTAGTTTCAAAGAACATCTTCATTTCTGCCTTAATTTCATTATTTACCCCAAAGTGATTCAGGAGCATGTTGCATAATTTCCAAGTAATTTCATGGATTTAAGCAATTTTCTTAGTCTTCTACACTTATTGCACTGTGGCCTGAGAGTGTGTTTGGTATAAATTTGGTGCTTTCCCATTTGCTAGGGATTGTTTTATGTCCAATTATGTGATTTTGGAGTTATGTGCCATATGACGATGAAAAGAATGTATATTCTGTTGTTTTTGGGTAGAGAGTTCTGTAGCAGTCTTTCAGATTGATTTGATCCAATATTGAGTTCAGGTTCTGCATATCCTTGTTAATTTTCTCCCTCAATGATCTACTACTGTCAGTGGAGTGTTGAAGTCTCCCACTATTATTATGTAGGAGTCTATGTTTCTTTGTAGAACTCTAAGAACTTGCTTTATAAATCTGGGTGCTCCTGTGTTAGGTGTGTATCTATTTAGGATAGTTAGGTCTTCTTATTCAATTGAACCCTTTACCGTGATATAATGTCCTTCTTTGTCTTTTTTTGATCTTTGTTGGTTTAAAACCTATTTTGTCTGAAATTAGGATGGCAACATCTGCTTTTTTCTCTTTTCTATTTGATTTTCCTCCATTTCTTTATTTTGAGCCTATAGGTGTCATTTACATGTGAGATGGGTCTCTTGAAGACAGCATTTCATTGGATCTTGCTTTTTCATCCAGCTTGACACTCTGTGCCTTTAAAGGGGGGCACTTAGCCAGTTTACATTCAAGGTTAGTACGGATATGTGTGGATTTCATCCTGTCATTGTGTGTTGTTAGCTGGTTATTATGCTGGTGTTTTTGTGGTTGCTTTATACTGTTACTGGTCTGTGTATTTAAGTGTGTTTTTGTATTAGCTGGTAGTGGTCTTTCCTTTCTATACTTAGTGTCCAATTACTCACTCAATATTTACTGATTTGAAAAGGAACTTATTTCTCCTTTACTCAGGAAGGTAATTCAGCCAGATATGAAATCTTTGATAAAGACTTTTTGTTTCTTTAAGAATGTTGAATATAAGCTTCCAATCTGTCCTAACTTATAAGGTTTTTAACTGAGAGGTCTGCTGTTAGCCTCATGGGATTCCCTTTGTAGGTGACCTACCCTTTTTCTCTGGCTGCCTTTAACATTCTTTTTTTTCTATTTTGACCTTGGAAAATCGGATGATTATGTGTTTTGTGGATGACCTTCTTGTGTAGGATCTTGCAGGGATTCCCTACATTTCCTGAATTTGACTATTGACCTCTCTAGCAAAGTTTGGGAAGTTTTCATGGACAATAACCTGAACTATGTTTTTTCAAATCGCTTGCTTTCCCCCTCCCCTTCAGAGATGCCAGTGATTCATAGATTTGGCCTCTTTACATAATCCCACATTTCTTGGAGTGTTGTTGTTGTTTTTTTTAATAATCTTCTCCATTATTTTTTCTTTTTATCTTACTGTCATATTGCAGATAACCAGTCTTCAAGTTCCGAGATTCTTTCCTCAGCTTGTTCTATTCTGCTGTTAATACTTGTGATTGCATTGTAAAATTCTTGTATTTTGTTTTTCAGCTCTGTCAGATATATTAGGGTATTTTTGTATCAGCTGTTCCCTCCTTTAGCTCCTGTATTGTTTTATAGTGATTCTTGGTTTCCTTGGATTGGGTTTTGTCTTTCTCCTGAATCTCAGTGATCATTTCTGTTTATATTCTGAATTCTATTTCTGCCATTTCAGCTAACTCAGCCTGGTTAAGAACTCTTGTTGGAGCACTGGTGTGGTCATTTGTAGGAGAAGTGGTGTGGTCATTTGTAGGACATGTAGCACTCTGCCCATTTGAGTTACCAGAGGTTTTGCATTGGTTTTTTCTCATCTCTGCATGTGGGTGTTCATTTAACTGCAGTGCAGATTAAGTACAGTCAATAGATGTCTTTTCTAAATGCTCTCACAGGGTCAAGGTTTTCTGCAGCATTTTTATTTGAAGCTGACTTCTTGTTTTTAGTTTCACAGTGGGATTTTTAGCAAGATATTTTTGGTGCTGAGGCTTTGAGTTATGATCCAGTAGGTGGTGCTTAGGTGTATTTGTCAGTTGGTAGACCCTTGCTCAGTTGTGTGGCTCCCCCATGTTTCCTCTCAGTTGCACTTGTTCCCTCTCAGTGCTCTGAGAGTGTGGGCTTTTCTCCCCATTGAGTTCTGGCTGTAGATCACCGCTTGGCACTCTTGGGCTGCCCACTGCAGCTCTGGGGAATTCTCAGTGTTTATGTTTCTTCCCCAACTTGGAGACAGCAGAGGGAGAGACCTTAATAGTGGTGTGGTCAAAGGTCTTTTGCATGTCTCCTGGGGACTCCACCCCAGAAAGATGCATGTCAGCAGTCGCTCAGTGTAATCAGCCCTGGATGGAGGGTCTGTGCTATGGGCCCAAGCTGGAGGTTCCCTGTCTGGTAATGAGTGGGGTTGGAAGGGATCCATGGGAGATGGAGTGACCTCCTCTTCTTGGGTTGACTGCAGCTTGTTGGAGGTGTGGATAAGGCACTTAGGGTCTTTGCTCTTTTGTTTGTTGGAGGGTAGCAAGGGCAGTTCCACTGCAGAGTCAGTGGCAGAGAGGCTTTCAGTTACCCCTGGGGGCTCTGTCCAGGAAGTTACAGAGCTGCTATTGGCTCAGTAGCTCTAGTGGGGGGTGACTAGAGGACCCAGTGAGGAGATATGGCAAGAGGCATCCACATAGTCTAGCCACAATTTTTTTTTTTTTTTTTTGAGACAGAGTCTCATTCTGTCACCCCAGTTGCAGTGCAGTGGCGTGATCTCGGCTCACTGCAACTTCCGCCTTCCAGGTTCAAGTGATTCTCCTGCCTCAGCCTCCTGAGTAGCTGGGATTACAGGTGCATGCCACCATGCCTGGTCAGTTTTTGTATTTTTAGTAGAGACAGGGTTTCACCACATTGGTCAGGCTGATTTTGAACTCCTGACCTCAAGTGATCTGCCTGCCTGGGCCGCCCAGTCTGGCCACTTTTTATTTATTTATTTTATTTTATTTTATTTATTATTTATTTTTGAGAGGGAATCTCACTCTCTTGCCCAGGCTGGAGTGAAATGGCGCAATCTTGGCTCACTGCAACCTCCGCCTCCCAGGTTCAAGCAGTTTTCCTGCCTCAGTCTCCCAAGTAGCTGGGATTACAGGCGCCCGCTGCCAAGTCTGGCTAATTTTTTGTATTTTTAGTAGAGATGGGGTTTCACCTATTTCCCCAGGCTGGTCTTGAACTGCTGAGCTCAGGCAATTCACCCACCTAGGCCTCCCAAAGTGCTAGGATTACAGGCATAAGCCACCATGCCCGGCCCAGTTTGGCCACTTTTTAATAGGGCTGCTCTGGTATGTTGGGGGTCTGCTTCAGTTCCTAGTCACCGTGAGTTTTCCAGTACCTGGAGGGATCAACAGTGAAGCCTGTGAAACAGCAAACATGGCTGCCTGCCCCTCCCTCTGGGAGCTCTGTCCCGGGAAGGTGTGGACCCATTGCCAGCTCAAATGCGCCTGGAGGAGGTAGCTGGAGATCCAGGTTGGGAGGCCCCACACAGTGAGAGGAACTGGATCAGGGACCTACTTCAAAAGCAGTCTGGCTGTGTTTTTGTATAGCAGCTGTGCTGTGCCCAGGGGTCTGCTTCAGCCCCTGATCACCTATGTCTCTCCAAAGCCCAAAGGGCAGGACAGCTAAGTCACCAAAACAGCAAGGTTGGTGGCCCACCCCTCCCTCTGAGAGCTGTCTCAGGGAGGTTTGAAACCTCTGTTGGCCAGTGAACACCATTGAGGGTGGCTGCAGATCCTGGTTTGGGAGGTCCCACCCAGTGAGGAGGAACAGGATCAGGGACCTTCTTTAAAAGCAGTCTAGTCACGTTTTCATAGAGCACTCGTGCTGTTCTGGAGGTCCACTTCAGCCCCTGGTTACCTAGGTCTTTCCAAAGCCCGAAGGCTGAAAAAGCCAAGTCTGCCAAACAGCCAACATGGCACCCCCTACCGCCATCCCCCAACCCTAGGAGCTCCAGCTCAGTGAGGTGCAATTGTTGCTACCAGTGGCTGGCTGGAGTTCCACACCAGCAGGTCTTATCCTGAGGTGTTGTGGGAGTGGGGCCTGCAGACGGATGCTACTCATTCCCCTGGATTCAGCCTTTTTCTAAGGGTGTATATGAGGGTCTAACCTCCTGCTTTGCCAGAGTTTCAGCTGCTTTTTCCGGGAAGTTCAGAAAGCCCAAGTATCTAAGCTCCTGCATCTCTGCACGTGCCCGAGTGGCTGCTCTGCCAAGCCTCCACTTAGCTCTCTGTGTTAGACTAAAGGCCATGGTGGAGTGGGTTCACATGGGGATCTCCTGACTCGAGGGTTGCAAATATCCACAGGAGAAGCGTGGGTTCCCAGAGCCACACATTCACTCACTGCTTCCCTGGGTGGGGGAGGTTACCCTGGCTTTGTGTTGCTCCCCGGTGGCCCGTCATTCTGCCTTGCTTTTCTCTGTTCTCCGTGGGTCGAGTTGTTTTCTTGGTTAGTCCCAATGTGAGCACCTGGTTGTTTCAGTTGAAGATGTTGTATTTACTCACTGCTTTCATTTTTCTCCATGACAGCCAGGCACGCTAGCTGCTTCTAGTGAGCCAACTTTTGATTATTTTCTGTACTAAGTTTCTCATAATTGGATTAACTTCCCACAGGCTACATATTGTGCTGGTTGTGAAGAATCTTGGGCTTTGTGTGAACATTTTGCAGCATCTGTTACTGGCTATTCAAAGGTCTTGCCTTTGCCGCAGAAAGAACCCAAGCCATGAAGAATCTCAGTGTTTTTGTCTACACAGTGTTCATCTCAAAGCATTTAAGAATCCATGGAAGAGACTCTGGAAAGATTGTGAGATGGGCCTGGCAGCTTTACCTGTATTACGTTGCTTTATTTTTGGAAAATCTGAAGGCAGTGGGAATCTGGCAATTCTCCTGGGGCTTGTGGGCAAATGTCAGTGTGTCTAGTGTGATGGTGCATGTTAGAGCTCCACCCCCTGTCAGCTGTACCATCCAGATTTTGTGAAACAAATATTGCCTGTGAGTTAGTTGGGAATCACTGCATGCAGACTGGAGGAATAGAGATCAGTGACTGAAGGGTATCTTGGCCAAAAAAAAAAAAAAAAAAAAAAAAAAAAAAATCATCTCTATTTCATGAGGGATGCTGGAATGCATTCTCTGTCAGCATTTTTTTTTTTTTTTTTTTTGAAATCGAGTCATGCTCTGTAGCCCAAGCTGGAGTGCAGTGGGACGATCTCAGCTCACTACAACCTCTGCCTCTTGGATTCAGGAGATTCTCTTGCCTCAGCCTCCCAAGTAGCTGGGATTACAGGTGCATACCACCACACCTGGCTAATTTTTGTACTTTTACTAGAGACAGGGTTTCACCATGTTGGCCAGGCTGGTCTCGAACTCCTGACCTCAAGGGATCCCCCCCCCCCCCTTGGCATCCCAAAGTGCTGGGATTACAGGCATGACCCACTGTGCCCAGCCCTCTGTAAGCATTTTATATAATATTTTATTTTTAATATCCTCTTAGACCTTGCCTCTTTCCCAAATGTAACTACAATTTTCAGCTGGGTGTGATTCTGAAGTATAGCAGGACACAGTTTTTTACATTTGTAGACCTCTTTGTTTGTTTCTGTTTTGTTTGTTTGTTTTGGGGGAAATCAGCTTCTACAGAAATATTATCACATTTTTTCTTACAGTATTAGCTAATTCTAAAATGGATAAACTTTACAAAAATTTTTTTAAATGATGATTGAAGTTGCCTTTGCATATTTGATAATGTATAATTCTAAGAAATATCTTACCAAGAGAATCAGAAAATCTGGATTCTTTTCATGACTTTGGTCTTAACTAAGTGCTTGACTTGCTTTAATCTAATTTCAGCTACTTCAGAATGCTGAAACTTATTTTATTACGTGAAAACTGTGTTTTACTGATCCTATGCAATGGTATGAAAGTGTTAAACAGTTAATAAGGAAGGTAAACTGTGTGTGTTGGTGTGGGGGTGAAATGGAGAACAAGTGTTTTAATGAGCACTAGACTTGGGTTTAAACACTTCTGCCACTGAAAAAAAAAAGAACATCGAAGAGAGATGAGATTATTTCTAAAGCATCATTGAAGCTGTAATTTTCTAGGATTTTTAGGTTTCTTCAAAGTAATGGGTAGGGACAAAATAAATGGTGATATTAAAAGACATTGTAATGATATGCACAAATAGGCAAACCATGTTTTCTGGATAGCATCAATTATTTCACCCTTCAAGAAATTAAGCAGAAAACAGACAGGATGTAATACACAAAAAAAGATGTACGTCTACCTTGACACTCCGACCCTGAATGTCTCCATTGATTTGGGGATGATATTTATCCATAAGCTTAACTTCTCACATATGTAATAGGTTTCACTATAGATGTTCAGTTCCCTAAAACTCCCTGACACTGGAATTCTTAAATGCTAGAGTCAAAGCTAGAGATCAGCTGGTCCAGTCATCTCCCATTACAGATGAGGAAGCGATTTACTCACTTTTCATCGCATTCAACCTTTAGAAAACTAAAGGTAGCAAAAGCTCAGTTAAACATGTATCTTATGAGACTGAAAATCCCATCATCTATGGTGAAAAAAAAAAAGGAAAACTAACAAGTTGACCTTAGACTATGACAACTAGAGAATAGCTTACACTTTTTTTGAGATAGAGTCTCGCTCTGTCGCTCAGGCTGGAGTGCAGTGGCATGATCTTGGCTCACTGCAACCTCCACCTCCCCAGTTCAAGTGATTCTCCTGCCTCAGCCTCCAAGTAGCTAGGACTACAGGTGCACGCCACCACGCCTGGCTAATTTTTATGTTTTAATAGAGATGAGGTTTCACCATGTTGGCCAGGATGGTCTCGATCTCTTGACCTCGTGATCCACCTGCTTTGGCATCCCAAAGTGCTGGGATTACAGGCATGAGCCGCCGTGCCCAGTCAATTGAGGATTTTTAAATCATTTTAAATTTAAGGGATCAAGTAAATTCCATTGTCACTGGTATATGTTTAGTAGCTTGTCCTTCTAGAATACATTTTTCATAATTTGCATATGTATATTTTGATGGAATTTGATGGAAAAGCTAGGAGAGCCAAGTAATGCTGACTTCATTTGGTAAGTATTTTCTTTATTTTTGCATATTCTTTTCTTTTTTTTTTTTTTCTTGAGATAGAGTCTCTCTCTGTTGCCCACGCTAGAGTGCAGTGGTGTAATCTTGGCTCACTGAAACCTCTGCCTCCCGGGTTCAAACAGTTCTCCTGCCTCAGCCTCCCAAGTAGCTGGGACTACACGTGCACACCACCACGCCTGGCTAATTTTTTTGTATTTTAGTAGAGACACGGTTTCACCTTGTTGCCTAGGCTGGTTGTGAACTCCTGTGCTCAGGCAATCCGCCCACCTCGGCCTCCCAAAGTGCTGGGATTGCAGGTGTGAGCCACTGCGCCCAGCCTGTTTTTGTATATTCTTAAGGCAGGACAATAACACTGCATCTTCAGCCAACCGAGTACCATGTGAGAGGAGAGTGAAACACGCTGGCAGAAACAGCACATGATAATGGGCAGTTGGAGCTCCAATTCATTTTCTAACAAGGGCTTTAAGATAAAAGACATGTATATGTATGCCATTTCATTTCAAGTACGGTGCATTCACAACTGGGGGAGAAGTCTGCAGTAATCCCTATTACCTTCAATACAGTTGAACTCCTAGTTTACTAGAAGCTTGGATTAGGGATCCTCATTCTAATAAAAAATTGAATTGAGGATGACAACTCACCAAGATTACAAACAGCAGTGATTTGTTGTTTGGAAGGCAGGTGATGTGAGTTCTGGGAGCGCCACTGGGAAAAATCTATTCTTTTTCAGACACACTGCCATCTTTCTATGAACAGTACCATATCTAAATGGACAAGTCACCATATCTCTGTATTAAACATACTGACTTTGGAGCCTAACTGCCTGAGTTTGAATCTAGGCCATATTGATGAATATGGCCTATGTGGCACCGCACAAGCTGATCATCTTCCTTAAGTCTTGGTCTCCTCATCTGTAAAATGTGGATCATACCAGTATTTGTGCGATGTTAGAGAATTCAGTGAGGTAATCCTTGTGAAGTGCTTAGTCCAGTGTGTGGTATCTTAGGCGTTCAATAACTATTCACTATTATTCATAAACCACATAGTTTAGGAGTGTAGGGTAATGCAGCCCATGAAGATTTGACCCCAGTGTGAGGAAGGATGCTCTGTCAGACTAGAATTACCTGGAGATTGAGGTTGTATCAAAAGATAGAACATGTCACAAAGCTGAAAAGATATGGTCCTCTCCTTCCTCATTTATCTTTACCCCTGTAACTGACAAATGGATATTTTATTTTCCATAGCTATATTTATAGACATTTAAACAAACTGATATATAATACATTTTGCATATGCATTTGTTTGAGTTCTTCCTTAGTGAGTCCCTAATCTGTTATATTTATGTCTCATAATTATTCCTACCCAACACAAACTCAGTTGGAAGCCCTGAAGTTTTCTTGCTCCCAAACCCTCCAAAAAGAAATGCAAAACCCAAATGTGAAATTTTTCAAACTACATTTTCTGGTGATAAAGGAGAACTTTACAGGATAGTGTGTTCAGTTCAACCTAGCAACACTGAGCACCTTCTGGATTGTAAGAAGCAGCTAAATGGTGGAGAGAGATGTAGAAGAGTAAGCATAAATGCATTTTGCTCCTAGTAGATGGCCATCTGGTAACTGAGATCAGATCTATGTAAGTGTAATACATGGCAGCATATAAAGGCCAATAAGGAGAGATTCAAAGAATCACTTGTGGTATAAAGGAGAGAGGCATTCCATTCAGCAGAGGGATGTGAAAAGGTTCAATGAAAGAAGGGATATTGGCCAGGCACAGTGGCTTATGCCTGTAATCCCAGCACTTTGGGAGGCTGAAGCGAGCAGATCACTTGAGGCCAGGAGTTCAAGACCAGCCCGGCCAACATGGTAAAACCCGTCTCTACTAAAAATACAAAAATTACCTGGGCATGGTGGCATGTGCCTGTAGTCCCAGCTACTCTGGGGGCTGAGGCAGGAGAATCACTTGAACCCGGGAGGCAGAGGTTGCAGTGAGTCGACATCGTGCCACTGCACCCCAGCCTGGAGACAGAGTGAGACCCCGTCTCAAAAAAAAGAAGGGATATTTGAGTTCAGCCTTGAAGTATACGAATGAATTGTGATCAACTGAAAGAAGAGTGAACGGATAAATGTTATCTATCCTTGCCTTTAGAAAATGCAGTCAATTAGCACAGACAGCTGTAAGCATTGATGATGACGATACAATGCCAGGGAATCTGGGGTGTCATGGAAGAAAGAACAAAGGCTGACTGCTAGTTGATTGGCATGGTCAGGAGTGGCATCCCTTGGAAGAAAACTGTGGAACAGAATGTTAAAAGATGAGAAGGAATACGTGCCCTCTGCCCTCCTCACCAGTACCAGCTTGTCTGCTTAGCAGTGGATATACCATTTGCAAAGACATGGAGGTATGAGAGAGGTCGCGTCTCTGAGAGGGAGCTGCTAGTAAATTTACCTGGACTACTGCAACAAGTTCTAGCCACGGCACAAATAGTAATAGCCTGCCCTAGGAATGGTAGTAGAACTAGAGTGGAGGGTACATATTGGATACACTGGGCACAGACAATTGTGTGTTTTTATAAGAAGGATGTCATGGATATCATCTAGTGAAGGATAGTACTCCAATTTGCTCCTAAAAAGATGAACAGGAGACCTCTGCTTAAATTACTTTGCCCTTTCTTTCTTATGCAAAATAGAGATCCAGGTATCAGGGCCAATCTAGGTTACTTTTATACTCAAAAATAAACCAACAGTATAAGTGGTATGGGTAGCCTACAGCAGAAAAGTCACTGTCTGCACACAACCCCAATCAAATGCACTGAAATTTCTTTTTCTTTTTCTTTTTTTTTTTTTGAGAAGGAGTCTTGTTCTGTCGCCCAGGCTGGAGTGCAGTGGTGCGATCTCGGCTCACTGCAAGCTCTGCCTCCCAGGTTCACGCCCGGCTAATTTTTTGTATTTTTAGTAGAGACTGGGTTTCACTGTGTTAGCCAGGATGGTCTCCATCTCCTGACCTCGTGATTCTCCCTCCTCGGCCTCCCAAAGTGCTGGGATTACAGACGTGAGCCACCGCGCCCAGCCAAATCCCCCAAATTTCTTATCTCACCGGCTCTGTATGACTAGAAACATCAAGAACACAGAATAAAGATGTAATTAGGAGAAGAAAAATGGAACAGACTACTAGATAGATGAGAACTTGTATCACTTATTAACACAAAAGTAACTTATATTTAAACAATAAAAGCTTTCGATGTGATATTAAAAATTCTGTGACATATGACAGACTAGAAATATTTTTTTGACAATTTTACATGACTTCCCCTTCACCTACTATTTAATTCCCTTAGCTAATTCTACAAGTTAACCTGAAAGGTTCAGGGAATCCAGGAAAGAGAGGGAAGCTCATTCAGCTCAGAATGCACCATAATGCCTCAGCAGCATATCTTAAATTATATGTTTAGGCTGACAGGCAAACGTATTTCAGGGCAGAATCCTTAGAAAGCAGGAGACAGTTTCCTTCAGCTCCACGTCATCGTTTGATGTAGATTGCCTATTATATTCTTGAGGTATTATGAAAAATGGATTTGAAGATATTTTCTTGACAGTGGGTAGATGAATGGAATCCAGTGACTGTATTTAAAATGTGCAGGGGTTTGTTATAACATGGTAATAGAAATATCAATTGCACTGACAGGTTAAAAATAATCTGTCAATGAATGATAATGAAGTTATTTAAATGTCGACTCACTTGCAAACATTTTCCAAACCCTAAATTATTCTCACTGCTTTAACCTCATGCATCCTAAGTTATTAAGGAGCAGAGTCTGATGCAGCCAATGCGCCCTTGGCTTTCAGAGCTATTTTTATGCCGCCAAATGCACTAGGAGCAATGAAAGTGGCTGCTCTTAATGATTTTAGGAAAGAAACAAAACACAGACGCAGCAGCTGCTTGATTTAGAGGTGAACACTGTTCCGCTTTCAAGACATCTCATTGGCAGTGATTTGAGTTATGCCCCGATGCTTACTGTGCCCAAGCTTCCCTCTATAGCCTGAGTCTTTGCTTTGTGACCTTGGCAGTGTGGCTCTGTGTGTCTGAAACAAGGCATCTTCCCTCTGTGGGGTTTTGGGTAGGGAAGGAGATGGTCAGGATATTTGTATGCTTTCTAAAGCCTTACTGAAGGAGCAGCTTGGCTCATCCCTGGTTCAGTATATGCCCATTAGGCATTCATTCACCCTTCATGTGGAGAAGGCACCTGACTGTGCCAGCACTGTCCTGGGGGCTGGGGATCTGGGGGTGAACAAAGGTATGTTGACTGCTTTCAGGGCACTTAGAGTAATCAGGAAATGGGTGCCAGGCAGAGATTTTCTGATTAAAAGGAGGGGAACTCCTGGTTTCTGGTCCAGCATGTAAGAAGTTCACAGTTTGTCCATTTTCCTAGCAACTTAAAAGCTGTAGAAACTGAAGAATTGACAACTCTGTTCAGATCATCCCACAAGTGAAGTCATGGGACAAATGCTTTCCCCCGAATTGGAAAGACCGACAGGCAGACACAGAAAATCACAATTTACCTGAGCAGAAACTCACAAGCAGAAAATTCCACAGGAACCAGTGCTAAGTTACAAAAACTTAAACAGTAGTTGATGGTTTGCTGGAGGCTCAGTGTGGACATGTCTGAGAGTTAAGAACTTCGCGGGGACCTAGTCAGAGAGGCCCTCATACTTTTGTGAGTTCTACCTCCAGGAGTTTTACCAGCTCCCCACAGTGACAATTGGTGGCAGAACTTACCTTTGTACTTCCAGCAGGGAGGGGGCAAAAGTAACCATTCTGAAATATGCCAGAGCATTCTGTCTTAACAAGACCTGCCCTCAGGAGAAGCTGCTTCACAGAACATCACCTGCTGGGGATCATCAGACCATAACTGACTAGGGGGAAGGGAAGTAAGCAACTGCAACTTCTTCTAGCTATTATGTTCCACCTAAGCAGGGAAGAAATCTGAGAAGCACTGGTAAAGTTCATGTTCCAGGGGCAAAGGCTCCCCCAAAATCTGAGAATTTATCATAGAACTAAAGAGTGTTTTGCCTGGCTGGGTGGGGTGGCTCACGCCTGTAATCCCAGCACTTTGGGAGGCCGAGGTGGGCAGATCACCTGAAATCAGGAGTTTGAAATCAGCGTGGCCAATATGGTGAAACCCTGTCTCTACTGAAAGTAAAAAATTAGCTGGACGCGGTGGCGCATGCCTGTAATCCCAGCTACTCGGGAGGCTGAGGCTTGAGAATAGCTTGAACCAGGGAGGCTGAGGTTGCAGTGAGCCGAGATTGCTCCACTGCACTCCAGACAAGGCCTCCCTCTTCACCTCCCCGTATTACCACCACACAACTAAAGGCCTATTGACTATGGTTCCTTTTACCTAGTACCTCATATCAGCTGTTCAGGCATTCTAAGAGGCAAACAATCCAGATTCTAAAGATTAAACAAGCATCAGAACCAGAGTCATATGTGATAGGAATGTTGGAATTAGAAAAACCGATAATTTTTATAAATGTGTGATCAACATGCTAAGGGCTTTAACAAAGAAAGCAGACAACATGGAAGAACAGATGGATAATGTCATCAGAGAGATGGAAATTCTAAGAAAAGATCAAGAAGAAATGCTAGGAATCAAAACCATGTAATAGAAATGAAGAATGCCTTGGATGAGCTCATTAGTAGACTGGACATGGCTGAGAAAAAAATCTCTGAAATTGACGATACCTCAACAGAAACTTCCAAAACTTAAAAAAAGACCATCAAAGTGCAAATACAGAACAAGAACTGTGAGGCAACTACAAAAGTGTAATATATGTATAATGGAAATAATGGAAGGGAAAGAAAGAGAGAAAGAAACAAGCAATGTATGGAGCAGTGATAACTGAGAATTTCTGCAAAATAGTGTACCAAACCTCAGACCTAGAGAACTCAGAGAACACTAATCAGGAAAAATGTCCAAAAAATAAATAAATAAATAACCACAAAACCCACCATAACCCCACCTAGGTATATCATATTCAAAATTCAGACAACCAAAGATTTTTAAAAAAACTTTTTAAGGCAGAAAGAGGAACACCTACCTGTAAAGAAGCAAAGATGAAAAATACATCTGACTCCTCAGATCTATACAGGCAAGAAGAGAGTGGAATGAAATATTTAAAGCTTTGAGAGGAAAATATAATGAAAAACACCAAGAATTCTGTACCCTGCAAAATTATCTTTCAAAAGTGAAGGAGAGATAAAGACTTTTCTCAGACGGACAAAAGTTGAGGAAATTTGTTACTGGTAGACCTACTTTGAAATAAATGTTAAAAGAAGTTCTTCAGAGAGAAGGAAAATGATATAAGACAGAAGCTCAAGTCAATGTAAGGAAAAGAAGAGCATCAGAATGAATAAGTGAATGTACCACAAAAACCTTTATTCTTCTGAGTAATAATCTCACAGATACTACTTTGTTCAAAATAATAGCAACAATGTATTCAATTATGTATGTTCATATATATACATACATATATATACACACACACAACATATATATATACACACACACACACTTAGGTATGTTTATGTACAGGTGAAATGAATGACATGAATAATACAAGGATTAGGGAGGAGAATTAGGAATATGTTGTTATGACAGAGTGCTTGCACTACCCATGAAGTAGTGTGTTTTTATTAGAAGTGAACCTCATTAGTAGTAAATATGTATTGCAAACTCTACAGCAAGCACTAAAAAGAGTCAGAAAAGAAAAGAAAATAGACCAAGGAGAGAAAATAAATTCATATAGAATGCTCAATTAAAATCACAAAAGGCAGAAAACATATGAAAGATAATAGGAACAAAGAATAAAGGAAACAAAGAGAAAATAGTAAAAATGTGATAGGTAATAATCCAACTATGTTAATAATCACTTTACATGTCAGTGGTCTAAATATACCAATTAAGACATAGATTGATGGAGTGGATCAGAAAAACAAGCCCTAACTATATGTTGTCTACAAGAAACTCACTTCAAATATAAAGATATATTCAAATTAAAAGTAAATGGATACAGAATGATATACCATACTGACACTAATTAAAAGGTCTTTGGAGTCATTATATTAATTTTACACAGGGCAGATTTTAGAGCAAAGAAAATTATCAAGGTAAAGAGGGGCATTACATAATGATAAAAGGAAGTCAATATGCCAAGAAGACATGTAAGTCCTTAATATACACATGCCTAACATGAGTGTGCCCAAATACATGAGGCAAAAACTGACTAGAACTGCAAGTGTAAAGATGAATTCATTATTATAGTTGGAGACTTTAGCATCGTCTTTCAAAAATGGACAGATCTACTAGGCAAAAATTATAAGGATGTATTTGAACTCGACAACACCATCAACAAACAGGGTAAAATTGATCTCTCTAGACAGTATCACCTGGCACCAACAGATTACGCATTCTTCTCAAGCTCACATGGAACATTTAATAAGACAGGCCACTTTCTGAACCATAAAACACACCCTAACAAACTGAAACAAATAGAAATTATGTGTCTGTTCTTCAACCACAATGAAATTAAACTAGAAATCAATAAAAGAAATAGCTGAAAATTTTCAAAATAAGTGGAGATTAAACAACATGTTTCTAAATATCACATAGATCAAAGAAAAAACTCAAGAGAAATTAAACTATAATTTAAAGTAAAGGAAGATGAAAATATAACTTACTAAAGTTTGTTGGATGTCATAAAAGCCATGCTTAGAGGGGAATTTACAATGTTGGAAGTATATATTTAAAAATAAAAAATAGGCCGGGCGCCGTGACTCAAGCCTGTAATCCCAGCACTTTGGGAGGCTGAGACAGGCGGATCACGAGGTCAGAAGATCGAGACCATCCTGGCGAACGCGGTGAAACCCCGTCTCTACTAAAAAATACAAAAAATTAGCCGGGCCAGGTGGCGGGCGCCTGTAGTCCCAGCTGCTCGGGAGGCTGAGGCAGGAGAATGGCGTAAACCCGGGAGGCGGAGCTTGCAGTGAGCTGAGATCCGGCCACTGCATTCCAGCCTGGGCAACAGAGCGAGACTCCATCTCAAAAAAAAAAAAAAAAAAGGGAAAAAGAAAAAATATAAAATCAATAATTTAAACTCCCACCTCAGAAAATTAGGGGAAAATGAGCAAATTAAATTTATAATAAGCAGAAGAAAAATAATTAAAAGTAGCATAAATCAACAAAACTGAAAATAGATAATCAACACAACCAAAACCTGTTTTTTTGGAAAACAAACAAACAAACAAAAAAAAACCAGTAAAGTGGATAAACCTCGAGCCAGGCTAAGAAAAAAGAGAGGGGGCACAAATTAGTAATGTCAGAAATGAAAGAGGAGAGAACACTACAGATGCTATGGATACTAAAAGGATAATAAAGGACTATTATAAACACTTCTACTCACAATTTTAATAACATTGATGAAGTGGACCAATTTCTTGAAAGACACAATCTGTCAAAACTCACATAAGAAGATGTAGAAATCTGAATAGGCTTGTAACTATTAAAGAAATTGAATCAATAATTAAAAATCTTCCAAAACAGAAAGCACCAGGCACAATCAGTTCACTGGTGAATTCTCCCATACATTTCAGAAATAAATTATGCCAATTTTCTACAAACTATTGCACAATACAGAAGCAGAGGGAATACTTCTCAGCTCATTTTATGATGCTGGTATTATTCCAATATCAAAAACCAGACAATGACATTAGGAGAAAAAAAGCAAACTTACAGACAATTATCTCTCATGAACAAAGATGCAAAACCCCTCAATCCAATAATGTTTGAAAAAAATTGTGCGTCATGACCAAGTGGGGTTTATCCAAGGTATGTAAAGCTGGTTTAATATTCAAAAACCAATTAATGTAATTATCACATCAACAAGCTAAAAAAGATCACATGATACACCAATAGATGAGGAAAAATAACAAAACTTGATACCAATTCATGGTAAAAACTCTCAGCAACCTAGGAAAAGAGGAAATTTTCTTTTTCTCTCTTTTTTTTTTTTTTTTTGACAAAGTCTCGCTCTGTAGCCAGACTGGAGTGCAGTGGTGCAATCTCGGCTCACTGCAAACTCTACCTCCCAGGTTCCAGTGATTCTCCTGCCTCAGGCTCATGAGTAGCTGGGACTACAGGCGCGCAACACCACTCCCAGCTAATGTTTATATTTTCAGTAGAGACGGGGTTTCACCATGTTGACTAGGATGGTCTCAACCTCTTGACTTTGTGATCCACCTGCCTCAGCCTCCCAAAGTGCTAGGATTACAGGTGTGAGCCGCTGCACCCGGCCGAGGGAACTTTCTTAAATTGACAAGAAACATCTACAAAATACCTTCAGCTATCATCTTACTTAGTGGTAAGAAACTCAAAGTTTTCCCACTAAGATCAGAACAAGGCAAAAATATCTCCTCACCACTGTTTTTCAGCTGGAAGTCCTAGCTAATACAATAAGACAAGAAAAGGTAATAAATGTTATACAGATTGAAAAGGAAGAAATAAAAACTGTCTTTGTTGCAGAGACATAAGCATCTATGTATAAAATCTTAGAGAATCAACAACAATGAAAAAAACTAGTAATTGTAGCAAGATTGTAGTTAATATAAAAAAGTAATATATACTAGTAATGAACAAGCAGAATTTGAAATTAAAAACACATTACCGTTTACATTAACACAGCAAAAAAGAAAATAGACATAAATTTAACAACATATGCACACAAGATCTCTATGAGAAAAACTATGAAACTCTGATAAAATATATTAAAAAGCTAAGTAAATGAAAAGATATCCCATATCCATGGACAGAAAGACTCAATATTGCCAAGATGTTAGTTCTTTTAAACTTGATCTATAGATTCAACACAATCACAATTAAAATGTAGCAAGTTATTTTGTGGATGTTAACAAATAATTGTGAAGTTTATATGGAAATGTAGGAGACCCAGAATAGTCAATTGAGTAGCAAGGGAAGGAAACAAAATTGGAGCACTCACTACCTGACTTCCAGACATACTGTAAACCTGTAGTAATCAAGACAGTTTGTTATTGTGTGAAGGAATAGACAAATGGATCAATGGAACAGAGTAGGGAGCCCAGACATAGAACAATATAAATATAGTCAACTGATCTTTGACAAAAGACCAAAGCCCATACAATGAGGAAAAGAAAGTCTTTTCAACAAATGGTGTGGAAACAACTGGACACCTACAGGCAAAAATAAATAAATATAAATAAAAGGAAGTTGAAACACAGACCTTACAGCCCTCACAAAAATTAATTCAAAATGTATCACAGACTTAAATGTAAATTGCAGAACTATAAAACTCCTAAAGATAACTGGAAGAAAACCTACATGACCTTGGATATGGCGATGACTTTTTACATACAAGACCAAAGTCACAATCTATGAAAAAAATGGATAATCCAGACTTCATTAAATTTTAAAACTCTGGGAATGACAATACCAATAGAATGAGAAGACAAGCCACAGACTGGGAAAAAAATTATAAAAGAACTATCTGATGAAGTCCTGTCATATAAAATATACAAAGAGGGCTAGGCGCGGTGGCTCACGCCTGTAATCCCAGCACTTTGGGGGGCCAAGGCAGGTGGATCACGACGTCAGGAGATCGAAAGCATCCTGGCTAACACGGTGAAACCCCATGTCTACTAAAAATACAAAAAAAAATTAGCCAGGCATGGTGGTGGGCGCCTGTAGTCCCAACTACTCAGGAGGCTGAGGCAGGAGAATGGCGTGAACCAGGGAGGCAGAGCTTGCAGTGAGCCAAGATTGCACCACTGCACTCCAGCCTGGGCAACAGAGCAAGACTCCATCTCAAAAAAAAAAAAAAAAAAAATATATATATATATATATATATGCACACATACAGACATTCAGCAAATGGTGTTGGAAAAACTGGACATTTACCTGCAAAACAATGAAATTGTATCCTTATTTTATATCATACATGAAAATCAATTAAAAATTGATTAAAAACTTAAACATAAGACCTGAAACCATGAAACTCCTAGAAGAAAACATAGAAGAAAAGCTACTCATTATTGGTCTTAGAAATGATTTTATTTTAATTTGACACCAAAAGCACAGACACCAAAAGCAAAATGTGGGAATGTATTAATCAAAAATGTTTCTGCACAGCAAAGGAAACAATCATCACAGTATATAAGAAACTTATATAAGTAAATAGCAAAATTAAACAAAAAACCTGATTAAAAATGGACAAAGGACCTGAATGGCATACAAAGCTGGCATACAAAAAGTCAATAGTGGCTGGGCGCGGTGGCTCAAGCCTGTAATCCCAGCACTGTGGGAGGCCGAGACGGGCGGATCACGAGGTCAGGAGATCGAGACCATCCTGGCTAACATGGTGAAACCCCGTCTCTACTAAAAAAAAAAAAACAAAAAACTAGCCGGGGGGAGGTGGCAGGTGCCTGTAGTCCCAGCTACTCGGGAGGCTGAGGCAGGAGAATGGCGTAAACCCGGGAGGCGGAGCTTGCAGTGAGCTGAGATCCCGGCCACTGTACTCCAGCCTGGGTGACAGCGCGAGACTCTGTCTCAAGCAAAAAAAAAAAGGTCAGTAGTATATGAAAACATGTTCAACATCACTAATCAGGGAGATGAATGCAATTTAAAACCACAATGAAATATCACCTTACAACTGTTTCCTAACAGTTGTGTGTTGTGCAGTTGTGTGTTCCTTTGCTGTGCAGAAACATTTTTGATTAATACATTCCCACATTTTGCTTTTGGTTTTTATCAAAATGTCAAAAGATAGGAAGTAATGTGGAGAAAAGGGAACCCTTGTACACTTTTGGTGGGAATGTAAATACGTAGCCACTATGGAAAACAATATGGTGGTTCCTAAAAAATTAAACATGCTCCATATAGATCCAGCAATTTTATTCCTGGATGCATATCCAAAGAAAATAAAATCACTATCGTGACATAGCTGACTTCTGTGTTCATTGCAACATTATTCACAATAGCCAAGTTATGGAAACAACCTAGGTGTTTGAGAAATCAATGGATAAAGAAAATGTATTATACATACAGTGGAATATGATTCAACCTTAAAAAAAGGAAATCCTGGCCGGGCGCAGTGGCTCACACCTGTAATCCCAGCACTTTGGGAGGCCAAGGCAGGCAGATCATGAATTCAGGAGATGGAGACCATCCTGGCTAACGGTGAAATCCTGTCTCTACTAAAATACAAAAGCAATTAGCTGGGTGTGGTGGTGGATGCCTGTAGTCCCAGCTACTTGGGAGGCTATGGTGGGAGAATGGCATGAACCTGGGGGGCGGAGCTTGCAGTGAGCCGAGATCACGCCACTGCACTCCAGCCTGGGCGACAGAGCAAGACTCCGTCTCAAAAAAAAGGAAATCCTGCCTTTTACCACAACGTGAATTAACTTGGAAAACAAACATTATGCTAAGTGAAATAAGCCAGACATAGGAAGGCAAATGATGCATGATCTCACTTACATGTGGAATCTATAAAAAAGCCAGACTCATAGTAACAGAGAGTAGAGTGGTGCTTACTAGTGGCTGGGGGTTGGGAGAAAGTGGAAATATGAGTCAAAGCATAAAAACTTTTCATTATTGGATGAATAAGTTCAGGATACTTCATTTACAACATAGTAACTCTAGTTAATGCAATGCATATTGGAAATACGCTGCTAGAGAACTCAAGTGTTCTCACTGCATATACACACAGACAGTTAATGTTTGAGGTAATAGACATATAATTAAGTAGACTGTGGTAATTATTTCAAAATGTATACCTATATGAAAACATTATATTGTATACCTTAAATACAATTACATTAGTCAATCATATCAGTAAAGTGGGGAAATACACACACACACACACGCACATAACTCTTAAAACTCAACAGAAAGGGCCAAGCACAGTGGCTCATGCCTGTAATCCCAGCACTTTGGAAGGCCGAGGTGGGCAGATCACCTGAGATCAGGAGTTTGAGACCAGCCTGGCCTACATGGTGAAATCCCGTCTCTACTAAAAATACAGAATAATCCCTGGGCATGGTGACACATTCCTGTGATCCCAGCTACTCAGGAAGCAGAGGCAGGAGAATCACTTGAAACTGGGAGGCAGAGGTTGCAGTGAGCTGAGATCGCACCATTGCACTCCAGCCTGGGAAACAAGAGCAAAACTCCATCTCAAAAAAAAAAAAAAAACAAAACAAAACAAAGAAAACTTAACATTAAGAAATCTATATTTAAAGCCATTTTTTAAAAAATAACAAAGAGCCTGAATAGACATCTCATGAAAGAATAGGCCAGATACAATGGCTCACACCTATAATTCCAGCACTTTGGGAGGCCGAGGTGGGCAGATCACCTGAAGTCAGAAGTTCGAGACCAGCCTGGCCAACATGGCAAAACCCTGTCTTTACTAAAAATACAAAAATTAGCTGGGCCTGGTGGTGCACAAGGATACTCCCAGCTACTCGGGAGCCTGAGGCAGGAGAATCACTTGAACCTGGGAAGTGGCGGTTGCAGTGAGCCAAGGTCACGCCATTGCATTCCAACCTGGGTGACAAGGTGAGACTGTCTCAAAAAACAAAAATAAATTAATAAAATAACATATATAGATGTCTGGTAAGCATATAAAATATGTTAAACCTCATATGTCTTTAGGGAATTACAAATTTTAAAAAATGATACACTGCTATACACCTATTAAAATGGGCAAAATCTAAAACACTGAGAACACCAAATGCCAAGAAGGATGTGAAGCAACAGGAACTCTGATTCATTGCTGGTCAGAATGCAAAATGATACAGTCACTTTGGGAGACAGTTTGGCAGTTTCTTACAAAACAAGTACACTCAATATACAATCCAGCAATCACATGCCTTGTTATTTACCCAAAAGAGTTGAAAACATGTTTACACAAAATTCTGTACGTGGATGTTTATAGAAGTTTTATTTATAATTGTCGAAACTTGGAAGCAACTGAGATTTACTGAGATCAGTAGGTGACTGAAAACTGTGGTGCACCCAGACAATGGGACATTATTCAGCACTTAGGAAAAAAGCTATCAAGCCATGAAAAGGCATGGAGGAAGCTGAGATGTATATCACTAAATGAAAGAAGCCAATCTGAACAGGCTAGATGCTCTATCATTTCAACTACAGGCATACCTCAGATACTGTGGATTTGATTCCAGACAACTATAATAAACCGGATATCACAATAAAGCAAGTGAATGAAATTTTGGTTTCTCAGTGCATATAAAAGTTATGTTTATACTATACTACAGTCTATTAAGTGTGTAATAGCATTATGTCTAGAAAAACAATGTGTATGTGTGTGTACATATGGGGTTTTACCATGTTGACCAGGCTGGTCTCAAACTCCTGACCTCAAGTGATCCACCCTCCTCAGCCTCCCAAAGTGCTGGCATTACAGGCGTGAGCCACTGCGCCTGACCACCAATGTACATATCTTAATCAAAAATATTTTATGGCCGGGCGTGGTGGCTTATGCCTGTAATCCCAGCACTTTTGGAGGCCAAGGCAGGCGGATCATGAGGTCAGAAGATCTAGACCGTCTTGGCCAACGTGGTGAAACCCCACCTCTATTAAAATGCAAAAAAATAGCGGGCGTGGTGGCGTGCGCCTGTAGTCCCAGCTACTTTGGAGGCTGAGGTAGGGGAATCGCTTGAACCTGGAAGGTGAAGGTTGCAGTGAGCCGAGGTCATGCCACTGCACTCCAGCCTGGCGACAGAGCAAGACTCTGTCCAAAAAATATTATATATATATATATATATCACTAAAAAAATGTGAATAATTATCTGAGCCTTCAGTGAATTATAATCTTTTTGCTGGTGGAGGGTCTTGCCTTGATGTTGATGGCTGCTGACTAATCACAGTGATGTTTCCCGAAGATTAAGGTGGCTCTGGCAATTTCTTAAAATAAGATAACAATACAGAGTCCTACATGAATTGACTCTTCCTTTCATGAAAAATTTCTTTGTGGCATGCAATACTGTTTTGATATCATTGTACACATGGTAGGACTTCTTTGAAAATTGGAGTTCATTCTCTCACATCCTACTATTACTTTATCAACTAAGTGTATTTAATATTCTAAACTCTTCGTTATCCTTTCAACAATGTTTACACCACATTCACCAGGAATAGATTCCATCTCAGGAAACCACATTTTTTGCTTATCTATCAGAAGCAACTCTTCATTGGTTCAAGTTTGATCGTGAGATTACAGCAATTCACTCACATCTTCAAGCTCCACTTCTAATTCTTTTGTTATGATCACCACATGTCCAGTTACTTTCTCCACTTAAGTCTCAAACCCCTCAAAGTCATCCACAAGTATTGGAATTAACTTCTTCCAAATTCCTGTGAATGTTGGTATTTTCATCTCCTCCCGTAAATCATGAATGTTCTTAATGGCTTCTAGAACGGTGAATCCCTTCCAAAAGATTTTCAATGATTTTGCCTCCAGATCTGTCAGATGAATCACTATCTATGGAAGTTGTGGCCTTACAAAGTGTATTTCTTAAATAATAATACTTAAAACTTAAAATTGCTCCTTGATCCATGGACTACAGAATAGATGTGTTAGCAGGCATGAAAGCAACATCCGTTTCCTTGTACATCTCCATCAGAGTTCATGGATGACTAGGTACATTATCAGTGAGCAGTAATATTTTGAAAGGAATCTTTTTATCTGAGCAATAGGTCTCAATAATGGGCTTAAAATATCCAGTAAGCCATGCTGTAAACAGATGTGCTGTCATTCAGACTTCATTGTTGCATGTATAGAGCACAAGGAGAATAGACTTAGGATAATTCTTATGGACTCCAGGATTTTCAGAAAGATAAAAGAGCATTGACTTCAACTGAAAGTCACCAATTGCATTAGCCCCCAACAAGAAAGTCAGCTTGTCCCTCAAAGCTCTGAAGCCAGCATTGATTATTTTTCTCTAGCTTTGAAATTCTATATGGAATCATCTTTTGATTGAATGTTGTTTCTTCTACATTGAGCATCTGTGGTTTACTGTAGCCACCTTCATCAATGATCTTAGCTAGATTTTCTGTATACAGTGTCTGTATCAGCACTTGCTGCTTCACTTTGCACTTACACATTATAGAGAAGACTTTTTTCCTTAAACCTCATGAACCTAATTCTGCTAGCTTGAAACTTTTCTTCCACAGCTTCTTCAGCTCTTGGCCTTCATAGAGTTGAGGAAAATTACGGCCTTGCTCTGGATTATGTTTTGGCTTAAGGAAATGTTGTAGTTGGTTTGATCTTCTAGCCAGACCACTAAAACTTTCTCTATATCAGCAATAAACCTGTTTGACTTTCTTATTCTTGTATTCAGTGGAGTAACACCTTTAATTTTCTTCAACCACTTTTCCTTTGCAGTCACAGCTTGACTGTTTGGCACAAGAGGCCCAGCTTTTGCCGTCTTGCCTTTTGACATGCCTTCCTCACCAAGTTTAATCATTTCTAGCTTTTTATTTAATGTGAGAGATGTGCAGCTCCCCCTTTCACTTGAACACTTAGAAGACACTGTAGAGTTATTCACTGGCCTAATTTCAATATCATTTATCTCAGGCAACAGGGAGGCCTGAGGGGTGGGAGGAAAGAAGACGAGGGAAAAGGGGGTAGGGAATGGCTGGTGGGTGGAGCAGTCATGACATACATAATATTTATTAAGTTTGCCATCTTACATGGGCACGGTTCAGGGCACCCCAGAATGATTATAATAGGAACATCAAAGATCACTGATCACAGATCACCATAACAGATATCATAATAATGGAAAAGTTTGAAATATTGCAAGAACTACCAAAACGTGGCACAGATAGTGGGCACATGCTGTTGGAAAAATGGCACCAACAGACTTGCTCCCTGCAGGATGCCACAAAATTCCAAATTGTAAAAAATGTAATATTTGCAAAGTGAAATAAAGTGAAGTGCAATAAAACAAGGTATGCCTATATATGACATTCTAGAAAGGGCAAAACGATAGAGAGGGTAAATAGATCAGTGGTTATTATGGGATAGAGGGATAGGAAGAGGACCAAGCATTTTTGACATAGTAAAACTATTCTCTGTGATATCAAGTGGTGGATACATATCATTATGCATTTGTCAGAACCCATGGAATATATAACACCAAGAGTATACCCTAATGTAAACTGTGGACTTTGAGTGATAATTATGCTTTGTTGTAGTTTCTTTGATTGTAACAAATGTAACACTCTGAAGGAGGATACTGCAAATGGGGGAAGCTATGCATGTGTGGGGGTGGGCTATATGAGAACTACTTCTTTTCCACTCTGTTTTGCTGTGGACCTGAAACTGCTCTAAAAATCAAGGTTATTAATTTTAAAAAAGTAGAGGATATAGAACCTAGTCACCACCCTAGTCTCCCTTCTTTCCGCACAGCTGATTGTATCTTCTACCAGCAGGGGCTATTGTGGCCAAAAGTCCTTGCCAAACCATATGAGTTTCTCAATTTTTATTTCATGGAAGTCCACTAGGTAACACAAGAAAAGCAAGCATCCATCAGGTTAGCAAGTAGTCAAAAACAAATAGTGCCTACTGTGCCCAGGGTGCTGTTCCGAGTGCTAGGAAGACATCTGTGAACAAAACAGACATCAGCCCTGTTCCCATGGAGAAAGACACGGTAAAAATAAGTAAAAATCTATCATATGGGGATAAATACTGTGAACAGAAAATAAAAGCACCTACGAAGGGCAGAGTGTGCTGAGGGGTGGGTGAGGGAGGCTGTTACTTCATATAACATGAGCATTGTTCAGAAAGCAGTAAGACAGTTATCTATTAGGTACCTGGGAAAAGAGCTTTCCAAGTGAAGGGACAAGGCCGGAATGGGAGTCGAGTGGGGAGGAGGCAGAGAAAAGAGAGGGATTGGGTATCAGGCAGCTCACAATTATATTGCAATACTACTAGGTGACAATTAGAATGCAAATTATACATGAAATTCTGTGGAGTACTGAGAAATTTATTTGTTGTAGAAGCCAGGGCACTGACTGCCTACTAGATAGTGATGTTATTGGGGTCTCAGTTACCCCAAAGGGGGCTTTTTTCTGTTTGGTGTTGCAAAGCCAATACACAAAACTGAAAGTGAGTGTCAAGCAGCACTGTCTTCATTCAATCATCATGGAATTAGAGAAGTGGGAACATAGCTCACAAATTAATTTCTCAGCTCCTGAGAACCAGGCAGTTACAAATACAAGGTGTCTTTAACGTAGGGGGTTGGGTTGAAGAGCAAGGGAAGGAATATTTATGCTTTTCTTTTGAAGGGACTGAGACTTTCCTGGAATCAAGGAGCTGCATCTTTTCTCTTTTTTCTTGGTCTCCTCCAGTCATTGTCATGGTGACTGTCAACTGTCATGGTACTGGTGGGAGTGTCATTCAGCATGGAAATTGGATTATAATGAAGCTAGAAGTTCTTCAGAGGTTGAGTAAGTTGCAGTTGTGGATTTTGCTAACTTCAGCTGGTTTATTTCTAAGAAGAAACTTCTGACCACAGACATCCTGTTTGCTAAAAATAAGCAGAATTAAAGCTGAATAGGAATCTAGTTTTGACATATTGGCATTGCACTGGGCAACATAAGTGGGCTAGGAGTCCAACTAAGTCGTGTAGGCACTGCAATGGGTGTAACAGTGAGTGACTGATTCCAGTTGTGTTTTGCTTTAAGAACTTGCTTCTTCTATTAGACTGAGACATCTTGCTAATCTTAATGAGGCATCATCAAGTCATTAACTGGTTGGTCCCAATCACTTTGTGCATGGTTTCAGCTTGCACAGGAGCCAGGCTGGATCAGATAAAGGATATACCATGTTTTCCTCATAGATCCTTGTAAGAGTTTCTGCTTATACTTGTTTAAAAAAAAAAAAATCAATTTTCCCTGGCAAGCCTGCCCTTTAGTAGGTATAAAGAAAAGCCAGACTTTGGTCTACACCATATGCAACCTCAAAGAGTTTTAGTTGATGTTTTTTTTCCCACTAAAAAATGCTCAACTAAATTTTCTGAATACATCTCCTTAACTGCACATTTCTCCTGGTGGCTTTTGATAGAGGCACAGCAGTATGGAGTTAAGGATGCCGGCCAGTGGGCACTCAGCACCTCCCAAGTTTTTTTGTTTTTTTAGACGGAGTTTCTCTCTGTCACCCAGGCTGGAGTGCAGTGATGCAGTCTCGGCTCACTGCCGGCTCCGCCTCCCGGGTTCACGCCAATCTGCTGCCTCAGCCTCCCGAGTAGCTGGGACTACAGGTGCCCGCCACCACGCCCGGCTAATATTTTGTGTTCTTAGTACAGACGGGGTTTCACCGTGTTGGCCAGGATGGTCTCGATTTCCTGACCTCGTGATCCGCCCACCTCGGCCTCCCAAAGTGCTGGGATTACAGGCATGAGCCACCGTGCCTGGCGCACCTCCCAAGTTCTTTAGTCTTAAGCAGGCTAGTTACACTTCTTAGTCTTCCTTATTTGTAACATGTGGTATTAATATCAGTGTCCATCTCATGGGATTCTGCATGTGAAGAGCTCAGATAACATTGTATGTACCCAAGGAGTATTCATTTTTATGATGTTATCTGTTAGAATTTTTTTTTTTTTTTTTTTTTTTTTGTAAGACAGAGTTTCGCTCTTGTTGTCCAGGCTAGTGTGCAATGGCACGATCTCAGCTCACCGCAACCTCCGCCTTCTAGGTTCAAGCAATTCTGCCTCAGCCCCCTGAGTAACTGAGCCACCACGTCCAACTGACTTTGTATTTTTAGTAGAGATGGGACTTCTCCTTGTTGGTCAGGTTTGTCTTGAACTCCCGACCTCAAGTGATCCTCCCACCTTGGCCTCCCAAAGTGCTGGGATTACAGACATGAGCCATCACGCCTCACTTCTGTTAGGATTTTTAAGCATAATAGTCTATTCACCAATGGAATTCTGGCATAATTATTATAGAAGCGGAGTGTGGAATCTTTAATTCTTATATTCCAGTTCTTACCATCAACTCTCTGATCCAAGCACCAAATAAAACTACTAGCACATATCCTTCAAGACATGATAGACTAAATTATGCTGCATTTTTAAAATGTTATAATTGTTCTATGAATATCCTTTCTTCTAAGTAACCTAAGTCAAAATTATTTTTAGTGATTGGGGTTTTCCTTGAGGGTCCATGTTATAGGTTTTTAGTAAGTATTGAGCAAAGAACACCAAAAACAATCAAGAAAAAATGTTAGAAAATGAGTAACAAAAGCTATCTTTTATAGTTTACTTATGTGCCAATCATTGTGCTTATGGGTTAATTTAGATTACAATGATTCTGTGTTTATTTAGTATCCCATTTGATGGCATAAGATTATAGTGAAGGAAATCCAGTCACACATTGCATTTCTGCAACTCCTATCAAAACTAGCTGTATCCTATGCTGATCATTTTTTTCAAGCGTGATAGGAGATTTTGCCACCTCAAAAAGATCATAACCTCTTGGAAGGTTGGTGAGATGCCTCAGATGGTGGTTTCTGAATGCCACAGAGCAACTTACTACAGCTCTATGTACACAGTAAATAATTAAATAGAGACATACTTTCAAATGTTCTAAAAGCCACTAAGATATATTTGTAAAAACAGTAGTGTAAAGATTAAAGATCAAAAGCAGAAGAAAGTAAGCCTTAATTTATTCACTTGCATATTTATTTTCATGGAATGCTTATTTTGTTAAGCTTTTAGCCTCTTCTGGCACAGTATAGGTGTTGACAGAAGCTCTCTTTTTCATTTATAGATAAGTCAACCTGTAAACAAAGCCTGAAAATAAAAATGCTTGCTTTGAAATGATGTTTTAAAAATGGTACAAGTGAAGAATTCAAGGCTGCATATGTCGCATCTTAATTATGAGTGTTTAAGATACACATTCTAAGATCCTTTTTTTGTTTTTTGTTTTTCTATTACAACAGTAGTCACTTTATGGTTAGTACAGGCTGGCATTTCTGTTTGCAATTTTCATTTGAGATACTTGTATAGTTCCTCTTTCTTATGAAATTAAGATCCGTACCTTTCTTTTCCTTTCTTTATCTTTGATCTTACGCTTCTCAAAGTGTGTTGTTCAGAACACTAATCTCATTAGATATCCCTCAAGACTGGATCCTATCATCAAATATGTTTGGATAATGTTGTATGAAATATGCTCTTAAGAGGTTCAATGTATATTAGAATAATATAGTTTGTGAAAAGTTATGAAGTAAAGGAATATTAAATGTTGCCTAATCACACATTTCTCAATATTTTTTGTTCTTGGAAAATATCCTCCTCTCCCATACCTAGGGTTGATAGTTAAAATATTTAACCAACACATCGACTCACCTCTTTGTTAGGTAAAAAGCATCCTCTGCTCTTTTGGAGCTCATGTCCGTAGGAGACTACAGCTCCCATAAATGTGCGAGTAGAGCTGGAAGCATCTCTTAGCTGTGAATCAGGGCTTACAGATGGGCACTAGAAATTGCCTTCTATGATGGCAATGCCAACCCAAGGTCACTGAGTCCCCCACTGGGGTGCAGCCTGATTGGCAAAGGCATCGACAGATCAGCACAGGTGTTGGTCTTGGTGCTGGAGCAAGTTTTTTGAGGATCTCTGCTGTGCCAGGCCTCAATCTTTTGTTGGCTATACTGTGAGAAAACTTGAAAGGCCCCCGAGTGGGAGACCATGGTGAAAAGGCTCACAGGAAAAACTACTCAGAGAACTTGGTGCAGTAACTATTTATCAACTGGTTTGAAAGTATTTACTATTTTTAATTCTGTACCACCATACCAATGTACGCCAGCTGATTGTTGGTTCTGCCAATGAAACTTGTCAACACTCTATCTAATTCTAGTTCTGTGGGACACCCTTGGACAACCGCTAATCTGTACCACTTGGATATGTGAAAATGCATCATTTTCTATCAATTGCTTATTACAAAGCCATGATGTTTAAATATGCAATTCTGCTCGAGTGGAGAATTATCAAAATTTGGGTTAACTTTTAAGCTTTGTAAAATCAAGAAACAAGAGATGGCACCAAAAAGTGATGGATACCTTGAAGGATCTGGATTGGTGGATGAGTTATGTTACAATAAGATAAAAATGTCCAATAACGTAGTGTAAGCTTCCTGAAAAAAAATGTTGCTAATGTAAATCTGACTAAGTCACTCAATTGTCATCTTGTCACATTAGGATTAGAGTTTAATACACACCCACTCACCCACCCACACAGACACACACACATGCAAATAAGGATGATTGTATGTACCATCCTTATAATCCTCATTTGCCTTTCAATGCCTTGTTTTTTTAAATGTAAAAGTATTCGTCGAATAGCTCAAGGATCAAGTTAATAGAAATTATAAGAAACTCATCACACTCTCTATAGACTAGTTCCTACTTTTGTAGTCTCTTTTTCTCATTATTCCACTAGGAAAATTGAACCATTCTCTCATCTTTAATGTAGTCTTACTGATTTCCACCTATCATCAGGCTAAATTTATTAATGTAGCAGTATTTACACATTTCATTCTTTTCCCGCCACCCCCCAGGTAGATTTTACATCTGTTTTTTTGGTTCTGGAACTTGGGAGTATTGTTCAGAATAATGAATAAAAAAAACTGTACAATAAAAGGAGGTAGAATAAGGCTAGCAACATGTGAGAGACACACAAGACCTTCTAGAAAGAGAATGTTGACTCAGGAGATTAAGAATGGAAAAAAAGACAAAACACCAAGAGTGGACTAGGGGATGGGTGCCTTGACTCACGCCAGTAATCCCAACACTTTGGGAGACTGAGGTGGGTGGATCACCTAAGGTTAGGAGTTCAAGGCCAGCCTGACCAACATGGTGAAACCCCATCTCTACTAAAAATACAAAAATTAGTCCGGTGTGGTGATGTGTGCCTGTAATCCCAGCTACTCGGGAGGCTGAGGCAGGAGAATCATTTGAACCCAGAAGGTGGAGGTTGATGTGAGCCGAGATCACCCCACTGCACTCCAGCCTGAGTGACAGAGTGAGACTCCATCTCAAAAAAGAAAGAAACAAACAACAACAACAACAACAACAACAACAAAAAACAGTGCACTGGGCTAGGGAAGAAATCTTAGACATTTCTTAGAGAATACCAGGAAATTCCCTCAAATAAGCTATGAATTTTCAAGAAAAAGATAGATTTAAAAGGAAGATTTTAATAAGTTTTGTTGTGATTCATTAATAAGATATCCTGTGAAATAGTTCTGGAATGCTCCTCAAATATTCTTGACTATTAAGCTAATGTGTGTTTGATTATAATAGTGCAGAGACTGGTCCTGAAATAAGCCAGGTATATATTTTTGTTACAAAGGTAGCATCTAGTCTGTGATGCTCTAATTTTGTTTTCTAAACCTACCCATTTTTGAGGTTCATAGTTATTTCAAGAAGTTTTGCATAGTACTTTATTCCTCAGCAATTAGGAATGGCATCTCAATCCTCTAATTGTTGACCCTTTTCTGTTTGCCATCTATGTATAAATTTTAGGAAGAAATATCTTGAATCTCCAGCCAGAATAAATCCTAAATTCCTAGCTCCAGGATCACTTTTATACAGCTTTCTTGCTCCACTGTTTGGTCCACCATATATACTGAACGGACTGTAGTGAGGTTGTTAACACACACTTCTACTTAGTCGTTGTGGCCTGTAAGAATTTGCAACTTTTACCAGTATCAGAAATTAATTAAGATGGTTACAATTTTTGTGTTTTTCTAATTAAATCAATTTTAATTTCTAAGCATTGTTAACTCATATCTCTGTCTTTGCACTTAACATATTCTAAATATTTGCTTATATTTCTTTCAAATAAAAGTGTGACATACTTGAGAGTAGAGGCTGTGTGCTGTGACCTTGCACTTAGCAACACTGGTATGCCTTAGGAACACTACAAACGTGAATGAATCAATGAATTTTATCAACAATCTCCTAAGTCAGAAAGCTGAAAGGAAATTTTATATCATTTTATATCTATCTTCTTCTTCTTCTTCTTTTTTTTTTTTGAGATGGAGTCTTGCTCTGGACAAGACTCCACCCAGTCTGGAGTGCAGTGGCACTATCTTGGCTCACTACAACCTCCACCTCCCGGGTTCAATCAGTTCTCCTGCCTTTGCCCCCTGGGTAGCTGGGATTATAGCACCTGTCACCACGCTTGGCTAATTTTTGTATTTTTAGTAGAGACAGGGTTTCACCATGTTGGCCAGGCTGGTCTCAAACTCCTGACCTCGTGAACTGCCCGCCTCAGCCTCCCAAAGTGCTGGGATTACAGGTGTGAGCCACCACGCCTGGCCTTTTGTTTGTTTTGAGATAGAGTCTTGCTCCTTGGCCCAGGCTGGAGTGCAGTGGTATGATCTCGGCTCACTACAACCTCTGCCTCCTGGTTTCAAGTGATTCTTGTGCCTCAGCCCCCCAGGTAGCTCGGACTACAGGTGCGTGCCATCACACCAGGCTAATTTTTGTATTTTTGGTAGAGAATGAGTTTCACCATGTTGGCCAGGCTAGTCTCTAATTCCTGACCTCAAGTGATTGACTCGTCTTGGTTTCCCAAAGTGCTGGGGTTACAGGCGTGAGCCACTGTGCCCAGCCCTATCTTCTTTAAATTAAAAAAAAAGAAGAAAAAAAAGGAAAAAAAAAAAGTTGAGGTATAATGAAAGCAACATGGGGCTTAGGCTAAAATACCTGAATTCAATTTCTAGCTGCCCATTTATCAGGAAATTTTTAAAATTTCTTTAAACAAGTCACTGAAGTTCTCTCAGCCATTGTCATCAAATACAAATAATAATCCCTGCTGTACATAGTTGTCATGATGATATAATAAGATTAAAATTCCGAAATAGAGTAGACCTTCATAGAGAAGGTAATTAAAAGTAATTTATTTAATCTGCGTGAATAATTTGTTGACCAATGGCTAAAGTTGAGAGGCTCTATAGGAAAAACAGAGTCAGTGTCGAGAAGTCATGTCCTCCGGACTTCAGATTGCTTAACACTGGAAAAGGCCATGGAGTAAGAAATTAGTGAAATCTCACTTATTATTGAGACATTTTCTTGCCCTTAAATAATAAGACTGACTGACCTCTGAAGGGACTGATCCACCATATATTCCCTGACTCATGAAAGAAAACACAATTTGTAGATAAATCAGGAGAACCTGCTTTTCTACTGTGCCAAACATAAAGTAAAAGTTTGGAAATGTCATATCTAACTAAAAGCTCTTTAATTCTTTGGTCAAATCAAGGGACACCCTCATCTCTTAACATTTTTAAATTAACCACATTCTTTATGCAATGTGCATACATTAAGGAGCAGTAGAGAGATGGAGTTTTAATTTTTAACAATTCAATTTAAATACAAATTTTAACCACTCACATGATGCTACTGTGTACATCATTAAGCATCATTATATACTACATGAATCATTGAGAAACCTCCTGAGAGCCATTCTACTATGTAAAACATGCATTATACTGACAAGCAGTCAAATGACGTATACTTCTGTCCTCATTAATGCTCTTTTTGAATTACAGGTCAACTGATTATGGAACAACCTATGAGAAGCTGAATGATAAAGTTGGTTTGAAAACTATTTTGAGCTATCTCTATGTATGTCCTACCAACAAGCGTAAGGTAAGAAATGTATATTCAGTATGCTAATCCTTCATGATGTGACTTCTGTCTTGGTTGGCTAACATCTCTAGCTACCTAAAAATCCATTATAGTTAAGCTGGGATTAGAAATGTAAAGAGGAGTTGATGGATGTTAAGGTTGTAAAATGTGTGACACATCATAATTTTCAGATCAGCAGCTGTGAATGTAAAAGGGTGAGGGATGGGTAGATCATTACCATTTCCGAAAGGCAGCTACAAAGAATGAGTCTTGTTGGGTGGATGTTGCTGACTCTCTAGTAAGAGTTCTGACCAGTCAATCACAAGAATCAGAATGAGTCTTGACAAGACAGCAGAAAAGATGGATTTTCATCTGATGGCCCAGTTTTTCCTCGACATGGAACAAATAGATTACTAGAATTTAAGGGAATGCATTGTCCTACAGCAGATAGGAAGTTTCATTTTTAAAGTTTGTTCAGTCTGCACACAAGTGTCAGGATGAATGCAATGCATTTAGCAGAATAGAGTAGCTTGGAAAGAGTGATAAGATTAGTCCCTTCTGAGCATGGATCTTAGCTGCAAGAAACCTTGGAGATCATCATATACGACACCCTTATTTTACAGATAAAAAAACTGAGATTCAGAGGAAAGAAATAGATTGTGCCCATTGCAGAGTTATGGCCATAATTAGGACTAGAATTAAGGCGTCTTGGTTAGCAGTCATACTTTTTCCACTATGTCATACGTCTCCTATTAAGAGAGCTGATCTACTGCTCGGATATGTCATTTTTTAGGAAGAAAATATTGCTTTTAAATGAGAAAGACATTTGTCCCAGAAGGAGAGTGGTACTACATCTGTACCTTTGTTTTTATAAACTTGCATTATCAAATTCTGAATTCTGACATACGATTGATAAGTAGTACATAGGTTACATGAACTAATAGTATTAATCAGGAAATAGAAATGTGTCATTCATTAACATACCCTAAACCATAGTGTGTTATGAAGGTAGCACTGATGTCTATGTTCTCATCTCAGATTTTTCATTAGCTACTGTTAGTGACCTTGGGTAGGGTCTGCATTTTGCCATCTGGACTATGGAAGGTGGTGAAAATATCTCTTAAGCAATCACTCTCAATTCTGGCTGCATGTCAAAAGGTGCACTCTCAATTCTGGCTGCATGTCAAAAGTGGTCCCCAAATTTGCAAGCCCTAGCCCCACTGTGTCTGGAATTGGTAGGTTCTTGGTCTCGCTGACTTCAAGAATGAAGCCACGGACCCTTGCGGTGAGTGTTACAGTTCTTAAAGATGGTGTGTCCAGAGTTTTTCCTTCAGATGTTCAGATGTGTCTGGAGATTCTTCCTTCTAGTGGGTTCATGGTCTCGCCAGCTTTAGGAGTGAAGCTGCAGACCTTCACGGAGAGTGTTACAGCTCACAAAGGCAGCGCAGACCCAAAGAGTGAACAGCAGCAAGGTTTATTGCAAAGAGCAAAAGAACAAAGCTTCCACAGCACGGAAGGAGACCCGAGCAGGTTGCCACTGCTGGCTTGGGCAGCCTGCTTTTATGCCCTTATCTGATCCCACCCACATCCTGCTGATTGGTCCATTTTACAGAGAGCTGATTGGTCTGTTTTGACAGGGTGCTGATTGGTGCGTTTACAAACCTTGAGCTAGACACAGTGCTGAATGGTGCATTTACAATCCTTTAGCTAGACATAAAAGTTCTCCATATCCCCACCCGACCCAGGAGCCCAGCTGGCTTTGCCTAGTGGATCCTGTGCTGAGGCTGGGGGAGGCGCTGCCCACCAGTCCCGCACTGTGCGCCCGCATTCCTCAGCCCCGTGGAGCAGGGGTGGTGCTCATCAGGGAGGCTCATGCCACGTGGGAGCCCACTAGGGTGGGGGAGGGGCTCAGGCATGGCTCGCAGGGGCGTGGCTGAGGCCCTGCAAGAATTTGAGCTCCACACAGGTGGGCTGGCAGTGCTGGGAGACCTGGTACACCCTTCACAGTGGCTGGCCCGGGTGCTAAGCCCGTCTCTGCCCAGGGCCGGAGGTGCCGGCTAGCCACTCTGAGTGCGGGCCGCCAAGCCCACACCCACCTGAAGCTTGCACTGGCCTGAGAGTGCCACACACAGCCCCAGTTCTCATCTGTGCCTCTCCCTCCTCACCTCGCCACAAGCAGAGGGAGCCAGCTCTGGCCTTGGCCAGTCCAGAGAGGGGTTCCCACAGTGCAGTGGCAGGCTGAAGGGCTCCTCAAGTGTGGCTAGAGTGGATGCCGAAGCCAAGGAGGCACTGAGAGTGAGCAAGGGCTGCTAGCACATTGTCACCTCTCAATCCCCCCTCTAAACAGGACACTCCAACTACTGTTGAGAATTTGGCCGATGACTGCTCTAGCTACTTCCTGCTGGATAGGGTTGATGAAGGGGCCCTGTGGTTGTAGTGTTCTCCAGAGGGAAACTCTTTAGGCCAGTGAAACGGCCAGTGGATCAGTCCAGGGGTCCTCAGTAGAAGCTGTTAGTTGAACTCATTTGGGGTTCCATTTGTAAGACCATCTGTAGCTTGATGGCCTGGATTCTAGAGGAAACAAGTTTAACAAGGAGGTTAAAAATACAGGGTCCAAAGGCAAGTAACAGCAAGATGGCTGCCACGGGACCTAGAAAGGGGAGAAGCCATGTTGCCCAACTCCAGAGGTTGGCATAAGAATTTGAAAGGCAGCCGGGTGCGGTGGCTCAAGTCTGTAATCCCAGCACTTTGGGAGGCTGAGACGGGCGGATCACGAGGTCAGGAGATCGAGACCATCCTGGCTAACACGGTGAAACCCTGTCTCCACTAAAAAATACAAAAAACTAGCCGGGCGAGGTGGCGGGCTCCTGTAGTCCCAGCTACTCCGGAGACTGAGGCAGGAGAATGGCGTAAAACCCAGGAGGCGGAGCTTGCAGTGAGCTGAGATCTGGCCACTGCACTCCAGCCCGGGCGACAGAGCAAGACTCCGTCTCAAAAAAAAAAAAAAAAAGAATTTGAAAGGCGTTGCCTGATTTCAGAAGCCTTTGCCTGTAAATGCCGGGCAGCATCTCCTACTATCACTGACTGGTTAGTATAAAAACAACACTCCTCCCCTAAGAAGGTGTAGAGTCCTCCTTTCTCCACAGTGAGGAGGTCTAGGCCTCGGTGGTTCTGGAGAGTCACTGCTGCCAAAGCGTCTGTTTGGGATTGTAGAGTAAGGATAGATTTTCTTATCTCTTGCAAACTGTCTGAGAAATCATTTGAGAGTGTGTGGTAGTAGGACAATGAAGTAGATAAACTGGCTATTCCAGTTCCTGTAGCAGTAGCCATTCCTAACCCTATAAGTAGGGGTATTAGTTGTATGGCTCTAGATCTTGGGCCAGTGCCTGACCAAACAGATGACGGCTATCCCTAAACCCCTGGGGCAAGACCGTCCACATAAGTTGGAATGTGTGGTCTGTGGGATCCTCAAAGACAAATAGAAACTGGGAGTCAGAGTGCAGGGGAATATAGAAGAAGGCATCCTTGAGGTCCAGAACTGTGAGCCATTCTGCTTCCTCTGGTATTTGAGAGAGCAGAGTATAGGGGTTGGATACAACTGGATATAGAGGAGTTACTGCCTCATTAATGAGCCTAAGAAATTGCACTAGTCTACACTGACCATTCGGTTTTTATACTTCTAGAGTTGGGGTGTTGCAGGGACTGCTGCATTTCCTTACTAAGCCTTGAGCTTTTAAATGTTTAACAATATCCTGTAAACCTTTATGAGCTTCAGGCCTTAAGGGATATTGCCTTCGATAAGGAAAAGTGGTGGGATCCTTTAACCTGATTTGGACTGGGTGGGCATTTTTTGCCCTTCCAAATTGTCTTTCCAATGCCCAGACTTGAGGGTTGATTCCCTCTTCAAGTAGGGGACAACAAATGGGTAACTTGTTCCCTATATTCATGTAGATAATAGCTCCAGCTTTGGCTAATATATCCCTCCCTAATAAGGGTATGGGACTTTCAGGCATAGCAAGAAAGGCATGTGAAAAGAGCAAAGTCTCCCAATTACAACTGAGGAGGTGGGAGAAATACCTGGTTACAGGCTGTCTGTTACTCAGATGGTAACAGACCTTGGGGACAGTCGTCTAGGAAAGGAGATCAACACTGAGAAGGTTGCGCCAGTGTCCAGGAGGAAGTCAATTTCCTGGCCCTCAATGGTTAAGCATACCCAGGGCTCAGTAAGGGTAATGACATGAGCTGGTGCTTGTCCCAGGCACGGTCTGTCCTGTCGTTGGATCATCTGGTTGGGGGCTTCTGTCCCAGAGAACCTTCATCCTCTGGGGCAGTGCACCTTCCAGTGATTGCCTCGGCATAGTGGACATGGACGAGGGGGCAGCTCGTTTCTCACTGGACAGTCTTTTTTAAAGTGTCCTTGTAAACCACACTGATAACAAGCCCTACCGGGTGATTGGCCTGCTCCATTTTCTGTCCTCTCTGAACCACCAAGATTTGTTTGTCTGAGGGCCATGACTGAGGCCGCAGCCTTTCTCTGATCTCACTTTTCCTTTTGGACTTGTTCCTCTTGGTCCCTATTATAGAACACCGAGGCTGCCAGGTTTAATAACTCCTCCACATTTTGTTCAGGGCCCAAGGGCTTGCTTTTGGAGCTTTCTCCTGATATCTGCGGCTGATTGGGTAATAAACTTATCTTTTAGAACCAGTTGACCCTCGAGTGATTCAGGTGACAGGGGAGTATATTTTCTTAAGGCCTCCCATAGCCGCTCGAGGAAGGCAGAAGGATTTTCTTCCTTTCCCTGAGTTATGGTAGACATCACTGAGTAATTCATGGGCTTTTTCCTAATTCTCCTTAGTCCTTCTAGAACACAGGTCAACAGATGTTTATGACTCCAGTCTCTATGATCTGAGTCAAGGTCCCAGTGGAGATACATACTGGGGACGGCTTGCTGACCAGTAGGGAATTTGTCCCTTTTTTCGGCTATCATTCTATCATTTACGTGACTAACATACCAAGTATCTCCAAACTCTCGGGCTGCAGCTAAAGCCTCATTCTTTTCATTAAGGGCCAGAGTTTGATCTAACAGTAACATGATATCTCTCCAAGCGAGGTCGAAGGTTTGCCCTAAGCCCTGTAGGACATCTGGGTACCTATTAGGATCATCTGAAAACTTCCCCAGGTCTCCCTTGATCTGCTTCCAATCAGAGAGAGAGAAAAGGACATGTACCTGGGTTGGGCCAAATTCTCCTCCCCCTACAGCTTGAAGGGGACATAACCAATAGCCTGGTGGTTTTTGGTGCTTTAGAGATTTCTTTGCTTATTTTCTTCTGGGCAGGGGAGATTAGAGGGGGATTATCATTAATAGGAAGGGGAGCTATAGGGAAGTTAGGATTTGGGGGTAACCTGAAAGTTCCTCCTGTGGGATGTAAATTGCAAGCTTTGCCTAGCTGTGTATTCTCCTTCAATGAAAAGAAAGCTTGGACATAAGGTATTTCACTCCATTTGCCTTCCCTCTTACAGAAAAGGTCAAGCTGCAGAATACTATTGTAATTTGTACTTCCCTCAGGTGGCCATTTTTTCCCATCAGAGAGAGAATATTGGGGCCAAGACTGAGTGCAGAAAAAATTAACTGCTTCTTTTTCAGGGTTTGTGGGTCAAACTGGTCCTAATGGCTTACGATGCATTTCAAGGGTGAGCCTGTTGATGCCTGAGTGTTTCCCATCTGAAAGACAAAACTGCCCGCAGTTTTGGATTGTTTTGTTTCGCCCCCTGCCCAAGAATCCGCAGCAGTCCCTGGATCCTGCTGATTGGAATAGTTGGGCTCACTGATGCAGCGGCAGAAACAACCGCTGCCCAAGAACCCGCAGTGGTCCCTGGACCCTGCTGATTGGAATAGTTGCGCACACTGACACAGCAGCAGAAACGCTAGTTTTCCTCCCAGACCACAAGGAGGACCGAGGAAGGTCGGATTTAGTGACCCTTACCGATGCATTCTTGAAAACCTGTTAGAGTCCTAAGCATTCTTCTGTTAGTATTGGGACCTTACCCATGTCCTGTAAAGATGTTATGCCCCAAAAATGAAGTGGAGGGCCATACCCTGAGGGAGGGAAGGGATCTTGAGTTGGAAGAGTGACACCTTTTGTCCTCACTTATATGAATAGGAAGGATACAATTTCTGAGACTCCCCATATTGTAGCTTCAGGAATAGCTTTTGTTAGGCCTGCTAGTCTGAGGTGGGATCCTAAAATTCCAGATAGTTTCTCCTACATTGGGACTTTGGGCAAAAATTATGTCTTTCTGATTGGTGAGCCCAGGTGCCTAGAGAAGGTAACGGAGTCCTGGAGTTTATACTAGAAATCATTCTTATAGGAGAAATGAGTAAAGCATCAGAGACAGGGAGCAATTTTTAGAAGCAGGACTAACCTCCGAGAAGAGAGGCGAGAGGAAGTTTGTCTGACAGGCATTAGGACCCAGGAGACAAGGGTCAGGGTAGGTAGAATAGATGGGGGAGTCTTGCTTGGGTGACATGACTTTTGAGAGTTCCCCTCATGGCTTCAGGGTCAACCAACTTGTTGGGACCCCAGAGCTCAATGGCTTTCCTTTCTGTTGACCCTCGGCTCAGCCCAGAAGTAGAGGAAAAGTGGAAACTGGTTCCAGGCAAACCAGTGCTCCCAAAGAGTTGGGGGCTGTTAGAGAGCCCTTTCCCAGAAAGCCTGACACCCATGTCTTTAGTTCAGTGGCCACACTAGTTGCTTTTAACTGGCCAATAGGTGCCCAGTATTTAGCCCCTTAGAATAGTCCTATTCTAAGGAAAAATAGGACAGAATAGCAAGTGAAAAGGATCCAGTGGTACTCACTGCTTGGTGATAGGCAGTGGTCTCACTTCTTGGCAATAGGCAATAGTCCCTTCATAGTCACCAAAATGTGTTTGGAATTGGTGGGTTCTTGGTCTCACTGGTCTCACTTCAAGAATGAGTCTCACTTCAAGAATGAAGCCATGGACCCTCACGGTGTTACAGTTCTTAAAGATGGTGTGTCCGGAGTTTGTTCCTTCAAATGTTCAGATGTGTCTGGAGTTTCTTCCTTCTGGTGGGTTCGTGGTCTCACCAGCTTCAGGAGTGAAGCTGCAGACCTTCGCAGTGAGTGTTACAGCTCTTAAGGCGATGCGTCTGGAGTTGTTCGTTCCTCCTGTCCGGAGTTGTTTGTCCGTCCCGGTAGGTTTGTGGTCTTGCTGGCTTCAGGAGTGAAGCTGCAGACCTTCGCGGTGAGTGTTACAGCTCATAAAGGTGGCACGGACCCAAAGAGTGAGCAGCAGCAAGATTTATTGTGAAGAGCGAAAGAACAAAGCTTCCACAGCGCAGAAGGGGACCCGAGCGGGTTGCCACTGCTGGCTCTGGCAGCCTGCTTTTATTCTCTTATCTGACCCCACCGACATCCTGCTGATTGGTCCATTTTACAGAGAGCTGATTGGTCCATTTTGACGTGCTGATAGGTGCATTTAAAAACCTTGAGCTAGACACAGAGTGCTAATTGGTGCATTTACAATCCTTTAGACAGAAAAGTTCTCCTAGTCCCCACCCAACTCAGGAGCCCAGCTGGCTTTGCCTAGTAGATCCCATGCCTGTCCCTGGGCAAAACTGCCTGCCAGTCCTGGGCTGCACACCCGCACTCCTCAGCCCTTGGCGGTGGATGGGACTGCGGGCTGCAGAGCAGGGGGTGGTGCCCATCAGGGAGGCTTGGGCCACGTGGGAGCCCATTGAGGCAGGGGGCGGGGCTCAGGCATGGTGGGCTGCATGTCCCGAGCCCTGCCCCGCAGGGCGGTGGCTGAGGCCTGACTAGAATTCCAGCACAGCACAGGCGGGCGGGCAGTGCTGGGGGACCCAGCGCATCCTTTGCAGCTGCTGGCCCAGGTGCTAAGCCCCTCATTGCCTGGGGCTGGCGGTGCTGGCCGGCTGCTCCGAGTGCAGAGACCACCAAGCCTGCATCCACCTGGAACTCGCGCTGGCCCAGTTCCCATCCGTGCCTCTCCCTCCACACCTGCGGCAAGCAGAGGGAGCCGGCTCCAGCCTTGTTCAGCCCAGAGAGGGGCTCCCACACTGCAGCGGCAGGCTGAAGGGCTCCTCAAGCATGGCCAGAGTGTATGCCAAGGCTGAGGAGGCATCGAGAGCAAGCTAGGGCTGCTAGCACGTTGTCACCTCTCACCACCACTGTTGCTCTGGATTAGGGTTTAGGTAACTATATCTTGGTAAAGCTCCCCAGATGCTTCTGATAGGTATCTAGGATTAAGAACTACTAATATAAAGTGTAATTTTCACTCTGGCTATAAACATTTCAAGTTCTTCAGTAGAGACAGCATAACTTTTCAGTTGACTCTGGAGTAAGAAGAAGAGAGAAAACCCAGCTAAACCGATTACCAAGTATATAAGCATGCTGATTTACTTAATCTCTCCAAGCACAGTGGGATTCAGTTTAAAAGGGGGACAGTTATAATACCTACCTCATGCGGGAAGTTGTGAGGATTATATGAAATTAGGCATTTCAAGTGCTTAGCACAGAATTGTAAAAGCTTAATTAATGTTTTCTCTGCATTTCATTCTTTTTTCTTCCTGCAATGTCCAGCAGAACTTTCTGTGATGATAGAAATTTTCTTCTAAGCTCTTCTGTACTTTAGACATTACCAATTTATGGCTGTTGAGTATTTGAAATATGGCTAGTGTAACTGCGTAATTGGATTTTAAATTTCATTTAATTTTAATTAATTTAAATTGATATAGCCATGTGTGGCTGATGGCCACAGCACCACACAACCAATAATGTCAACCTCACAAGTTAGAACTATACCCCAAACATTCCTATCTTCCCTTTACTGGCTGGTTACTTCATTAACAGTTACGTCTAAACAATTTTGATCTGCTGTATGCAGTCCCAAGTTGAGGAACTGAACTTATATCTTTTATTTTTATGATGAGATTTAGTTGTTTGTTGGCTTTGTATCGATTTTTGTAATCTCTATTGATTTTTCTTCAGTTCACATTTTTAGCAAATTTAATTTTAACAATCAGCAAACTGTATGTTAGGCAATGTGCTATGCACTGTAGGATATAAGGAGAAATAGGCCAGCAACTCATCCTCAGAGGTCCTATGTTCTAGTACTAGATGTGGCATGACGTTTTGTAATTTAAAGATCCCTGAACTAAGATTCAGGAATCTAAGTCCCTGCCTTGAATCTGCTTCCACCTAACAGGTGACTTTGGGTGAATCATTTACATTTTCTCCATTTGTAAAGAAATATAGGAAAACGAAATAAATTTATGCCTGGAAGACACTTCAGAATAATCAATGATACTCTCTGTTTCATTGACGCTGTTAGAGAAAAACATGAAAAAAACAAACAAACAAAAAAAAAAGATGCCAAATATCGAATCTGACTATAGGCTTTTCTGTAGCTGCAGAAGATATGATGATGATCCGGAAACTCCGGGATTGTTTTCAGGAGCAGGACTTAAGGAGTGAGATGCTCAAGTCCAGATGTAGCTGCTAAGACTGGAAGGGAAGCAGAGAGGTGATAATAATACAGCAACAAGCCTAACCATCGAATCCACTCAAGTCAATATACCATGAATCAGGCTGCGTAATTAGTCCATAGTTACCTGAAGGACGTTTAAAGGGGCATTTAGCCATGGGCATTTTACTGATCTTAAGACTTGACACTCCCTAGTTCTAGAAAAAGAGAAGTCCCTGTGCATGACTATGAGGGAATGGCTTTCTCTGGGACTGTTACCCTTCAGAGCAGAGGTGGTCCTGAGCTGTTTCAATCACAATGTTATAAGTGAACCTAGAGGAAAGGATCTTTTCCTCTATAGATAAATGAGGCCCCTATAGTCACTTTCTGAGATGCCGATAGATTTAAGAAATATTGGAGGACGATGAAGGTCTTAACAATGGTACACAAATCAATAAAGTTGACATAGCAGTATATTTGTGCACAGTTTTTCTACTTATGAGGTGAATTTATTACCATGAAATATGTATTCCACCCACCCAAAGGACATATTGGAATCAAAGAGATAGTACTTGCACAACATTTTAAAGTGTGAATGTATCTTCTCCAGTCAATGAGAATTTATCTTAAAACAAAAAGAAAAAAAGAAATTTCAGGCTCTGTTAATTATGCAGAACAAAGGCAGTGCTCAAATGTGCTCCAATTTTTCTAGGACTTATGCTATCTTCCAGTGAAAAGGGCAGACTCCTTTAAAAAGTTGTATTAATTCTCTCAGATCTCCAGGGTGCTATCTAGCAAGTAAAAATCTTTTGTACCAGATACTTCTCTCTGCTTTTCACACTAGTGGGAGCAACTGGAATAAAACTGACAACATCAGGGTAACTCTCTGCATTCCCCCGAAACCTGTTTTTTGCCTTCACATTCTTATAGCTATTTTTAGCTGTTTGTGTGGACAAGAGCAGTTCTTCAATCATCATGTTGGAAACAGCAGACTTCATGCCTTGGCTTTGCAGGCAGCTTGTTAGGGGCACTACCGGAGATCAGAGTCCAGAATAAAGCAGGATCTTATTTACAGTTTAAATTAATGATCATCCATTGGCTGTTTCCCTGCAAGCCTGCTGTAAATTACAGCAGCTTTTCTTGGCTAGGTCTGTTACAGTAAAAGCTGTAATCTCAGCATACGTCAGTGTAAGAAATCTTGACTAAGAGATAGAAAGAGGGGTCCTAGGTATTAGCCTAGATCGTTCATACTCTTTCAAAGGAGACCTGCATCTGGCCGCTGATATATGAGGTTGGCCCAAAAGAAAAGGCTGAGTGGTCCTAGTGCCAGAGGAAAGGCAGGCTGGCTATCTGTCACCATGTCTCAGAGGGAGAACAGTTCCCCCCACCCCAATTCATGATAAATCCCAAGGCTTGTTTGTGTCAGCAGAGGTTTATTGGTCACCTACAGTCTGCTATAAGAAAAGATGATCTAACCTGTACCGGAAAGGAACGGCTGGGATGCAGAAGGTGATGGGAAGAACTAATACAAATGTAGCAAAGAAAAAAATTTAAAAAAAAGTTGGTTGGGCATGGTGACTCACGCCTGTAATCCCAGCACTTTGGAAGGCCGAGGCAGGAGGATCACGAGAGCAGGAGATTGAGACCATCCTGGCTAACACGGTGAAACCCCATCTCTACTAAAAATACAAAAAAGTAACTGGGCGTGGTGGCGGGCGCCTGTAGTCCCAGCTACTTGGGAGGCTGAGGCAGGAGAATGGCGTAAAACCGGGACACGGAGCTTGCAGTGAGCTGAGATCGCGCCCCTGCACATCAGCCTGGGTGACAGAGTGAGGCTCCGTCTCAAAAAAAACAAAGTTGAAATCTCTGTTTTACTCTCAAATTCTCTCTGAGTTGACATGTATTCTGCCTAAAAAGAAAACTTCTATATACTCTGTGTGTCTTTATCAGCCATACCTTTTCCATCACCCCCAACCAACCTGAGCTGTTCTCCTTTCGCAAGGGATCGTGTAGCATCTTCAAGGATTAAAGAATATAAAACCGCTAGTAGAATTCACTGGGGAATGAAAGAAAAAAAGAAGTGTTTTGTTTTGGTTTTTCACTTGGAAAAACCAATTCTTTTAGTTGTTTTATCCTTGTGGTTTCAGCACATTATATTCTAGCAAAGAAAAAACGCAGACAGTATTTGTTTTTTATGTTTTCTGCACCCCCTTCACACTCCATTTTTCCTCATTTCTGTATTATCGCCACTTAATTTACATCATTCCTGCTGAGAGACTCTTCCAAGACTTTCATTCTATAAAGAGGACCCTAGCTCCTCAGAACACATTGGTCATGCCTACGCGTCTCTTGGTACATACCAGCATTAACCATTGTTTGCATTTTCTCCAGATGTTTAAGTTTTAGTTACCCTATTGTATGTGACACTTTCTAAATGAGGGTTTGATTACTGACTTCTTGTCTCTTTAAATCTGAGCATGCTTAATTCCTCTTGTCATTTGGTTGAGTGTTTTGTGTATCATGTAAGTGACTTTTTTTTTTTTTTTTTTTTTTGAGATGGTGTCTCACTCTGTTGCCCAGGCTGGAGTGCAGTGGCACAATCTTGGCTCACTGCAACCTTGAACCCAGCCTCCTGGGTTCAAGCAACTTTCTGCCTCAGCCTCCCGAGCAGCTAGGATTATGGTCGTCCACCACCATGCCCAGCTAATTTTCATATTTTTAGTAGAGATGGGATTTTACCATCTTGGTCAGGCTGATCTTCAGTTCCTGACCTCGTGATCCATCTGCCTCAGCCTCCCAAAGTGATGGCATTATAGGTGTGAGCCACCACGCCCGGCCTTTTTTTTTTTTTTTTTTTTTTTTTGAGATGGAGTCTTGCTCTGTTGCCCAAGCTGGAGTGTAGTGGCACGACTGCAACCTCCGTCTCGTGGGTTGAAGTGATCCTCCTGCCTCAGCCTCCTGAGTAGCTGGGACTAAAGGCATGCACCACCACACCAAGCTAATTTTTGTATTTTTGGTTTCACCATGTTAGCCAGGCTGGTCTCGAACTCCTGACCTCAGGTGATCCACCCTCCTCGGCCTCCCAAAGTGCTGGGATTACAAGCATGAGCCACCACGCCAGTCCCGTGTGTGTGACTTTTGAGGACAGCAAAGAGGAATGAATGGTTGATAGGATCCACCATCTTCTCTTAGGAAGAATCATGTATTAATACTCATTAAATCTGAACCTAAAAGATTTTGGGGATATTAAAAGTCTACTCTTTTCTTTAACAGATATGGAAACTGAGTCCCAGAGAGTTTAATGACTTGTCTGAAGTTACATGCAGCTGGGGAATGATAAGCTAAGATCATTAGACCTTGAAAGTAAATCTTAAATGCCACATCTTCCATAAAATTTAATCGATTTCTCTGATGAGACTTGCTCACTCCCTCTTATCTCCAAGACATCTGTTTTCTTTTTTCTAGCAATTTACTCTCACTTCTGATTATAGTTGTTCTTGACCATGTCTAATCCTCCCTTTAGAATGCAAGGTCCTAGATGACATAAAGTGCCTTAATCAGCTATGTATTCTTTAATGTGCTGAGCATAGGATTTTGGTATACAGTAGGTATCCAAAACATGACTGAGTATTTGAGTTGAACTTTGGTTCGCTTTTGGACTCCTAGGCTGAAACTTAAATGAAATGCTCTGTGAAACCAGCTTTGACTTGTTTATTTTCTCTAACTATAAATTTAATTATTTCAAGTGAGTAAACAAGAACAGTAAAGAACCTCTGTAGGTTTTAGTCATTTCTAGGTCATAATGTATAATTTTGTCTGTTCTAACCAAGAACAACATGATTAATATTTAAAATACCAGGACTTTGCATGGCACTTACTTGACATCTAGCGAGGCCAAAAGGAGCTAGCGTATTGTATAATACATCAAAGCGGGTACATGACATTCCCTTGGCGGACAAGCAACACTTGCTCATTCCACCCTAACTCTTTTATCTGTCCCTTTGTACACAAGATCATCCATTTGCCTCTAATCTTTTTAAAAAGAATGTATGTTTCATTCATAAAGAAATGGGCCAGGTGCTGTGGCTCACACCTGTAATCCCACCACTTTGAGAGGCCGAGGTGGGTGGATCACCTGAGGTCAGGAGTTTGAGACCAGTCTGGCCACTATGCTGAAACTGTCTCTACTAAAAATGCAAGAAATTGGCCGGGTGTGGTGGCGGGTGCCTGTAATCCCAGCTACTTGGGAGACTGAGGCGGGAGAATCCCTTGAACCCGGGAGGCAGAAGTAGTTGCAGTGAGCTGAGATCCTACCACTGCCCTCCAGCTTGGGTGCGACAGAGTGAGACCCGGCAAAAAAAAAAAAAAAAAAAAATAAAAAAAAAGCCACGCATGAATTTAGAGACATAGTGGAAGTGGCATTTTCCAAACTTCAATAAAAGTGACTTGTAGTAAATAAATCCTTACTTGCCTACACTTAACCTGAGGAATGATGGCCAAAGGGAAAGGTCCTCTCCTTTGATCCTTTTTGGGTACAGTTGAGTGTTTATACTGTTTCAGTCCATGAAGCATTGTTCCGTTTCCTTCTTGAGCATTAAAAATATAAAATCCAAGAAAGCATGCTGCATCTGTCTTTTTACTCGGAGTGATTTTCCAACAGTTATCCCCTGGGTTTCAAACAAGCTACAGAATAAGTGCAGAATGCTCTCTTTGAAACAGGGTTGGAGTGCCAGGAGCAGTGCCCACTAGACAACCCCTCGTCACTCCAAGAAGTCCCTGCGTAAGCCTCTGGAACTCATGGGCTCTTTGGAACATAGAGAAAAACAGCACTGATCTAAGACACTCTTCTCTGTGTACACAGACCTATACCTGAAATTGCCATATATCCTGTATTAGTTTATATAAATCAAAGCACCTACTATAACATCCATAAATTTAAAAATGCTAATAAAACTAACTCTTAAATTTTAATACAATATGTTACATTACACAGTAAGTACCTAGTTGATTTTTCTGGGATATTATCTGTGTCTCTCTAACACTGATGTTGTAAGAAACAAATAAATTAATGATAAATCAGGTTCAGGCAATAAATTCTGATCAATGTATACATTCCAAAACTTACTTTTTCCTTCCTCCTATCTTTTCTTGTCCCCCATATCTGCTAATTTGCCTGGTTCTCAGAACTGATCAGGTTAACTGGTGGTTTACTGTTTTACTTCATGCAGCATTAAGTAGTACTAAGTACTTTTTTAAATTTTTTTTTGAGATGAGGTCTCGCCCCGTCGCCCAGGCTGGAGTGTGGAGCAATCTCGGCTCACTGCATGCTCCGCCTCCTGGGTTCACCCCATTCTCCTGCCTCAGCCTCCTGAGTTGCTGGGACTACATGCGCCTGCCACCACACTTGGCTAATTTTTTTGTATTTTTAGTAGAGACAGGGTTTCACAGTGTTAGCCAGGATGGTCTCGATCTCCTGACCTCATGATCCGCCTACCTCGGTCTCCCAAAGTGCTCGGATTGCAGGTGTGAGTCACCGCGCCCGGCCTAGTACGAAGTACTTTTTTGATAGAAAGAAACTTCCTGCTTAATTAACATAACACATTTGTTATTCTTCATTTGTAAGGTGTTATATCTATCACATATAAGAAGCATCTAATACATTACATATTAATCATGAATTGGTGACTTTAAAAACTAAGTTATATCTGTGTGATGATCAAGTTTATATGTTATTGACATTTTAATTCAAAATTGTATTAGCTACATTTATGTACTTTTAAAAGATACAGGTAATTAGCCAGCTCAGTAAATAACTAGGTAGAGAGGTAATAGATAGGTCCACCTATAAATCTCTTCTAAGTTTAGATAATGCTTTTTTTCATTAAAAAGTAGAACTCTATCTTTTGGTTTTATACCTTTTTGACAAATGAAATTAATCAAGGTAGTAATAGCCTGAATTACTCTCTAAATACTATGAAGATTGATCTGGAAACTGCACATTTTTTATATCACTGAGTGGTTCTTGGAAAATAGGTTGCCTCTGTGGCCAAGTGATCAGAAATTCTTAAATACAAAAGGAAACCTTTTGGAAGCTGACCATTCTTCAAAGTAAGCATAATAGACTATCTGTGTAATCTTCTTTGAGAACAATTTGTTTTTAAAGTTATCTATCTACTTATTTATTTATTTATTTATTTATTTATTTATTTATTTATTTATTTATTTTTGTCTCATCATCTGTCCTTATTCGAGCTCATGTTCTCTGATTCTGGCTGGCCAAATATTAAGTGCCCATCTATTACCCTTTCATGAAGGTCAAATGCATTATTTCTCATTGGTTCCAAGTTATGCTCTGCTGTGGAAAATGGTCAGAGGTCTTTTCAACATTCTGATCAGTTTGCTTCTAGCACACTCCCTGTGGTTACTCAGGGGTTTCCATCATCTTGTGTTTGACATACTGTATCTAGAACATTTGTTTCTAGTGAATAGTCTGTGCTGCTCTTATGATGGATGGAGATGAATGCTGGCCGCTACAGGAAATTTGCCATATTTACTAGGGTGGAGATGTTTCACTCCAATGTATCAGAAATGCCCCAAGCTTTCTCCTGGTGCTGTCACAAAAACAAAGTCAATGTGGATGCATCTTTAATGAAACCACTATTTCTTCCCTGGAGAAATTAAGAGTACACCACCAGCCTCAAGGGCTAAATTGTTTCTATTCAAATGTTTCTTTTGCTGACCGACCTTTCCCTTGACCAAATCTTCTTTTCGTGGTTTTGTCCTTTTGTTCCTCAAAGCATTGCTTCCCTATTTTACGGGGTCCTTGACCTCTAATGTGCATCTTGTTTTATAACCTTTCAAGTCAACTACTTAAATTAAGTTTTGCAGAACAGAAACTATAGCTCGTAGGTAACAAGTAGGCTTAGATGCTCATAGGTGAAAAGGCCTGCTATATGGGATATATACGATGCAAGAGCTGGGAGAGAAAAATCTTTTCCTGACTGCTTGGGGCAGCATTTGGGGAGTAGAATTGACAGCATCTGTCACCAGAAAATTAACATGCTTGTAGTAGAGAAAATGACCATGTAGATGAATCCAAAAAACAAAAGATATGTAAAAAGAAAACGTCTGGAATACACAGCCTCTCACAGATAAGAGGCATAGAAGGAAGGATATAGAGGTAAAGCCAAGAGAGAGAAGACGACAGAGATTACTGTGAAGAATTTAAAGTAACTAAAGTAATGAGAGAATGCTAATACAAAGAGCACAATGAACACAGAGGGTAGAAGAAAAAGAAACAATAAAATTGTAAATATTTTCAGCAGTAGAAGTTTAAGAATCTCTTGAGATCTCTCAGAGAGAGGAGAGCTAATTTACCAGGAACGTATTAAGGCTTTCAGAGGGAGTACAATTTACCCTTATCTTTCTGTTCTTCCTGAGTGGTTTCAAAGGGGTAAAAGATGTTGATGGCTGTGGTTGAAATTGGTTTTGCCAGGAAGGAAAACACAATTATGACTCAAGTGTGGGGGTGTGGCAGGCCTAGATCTAGGTTCCCTAGCTTCCCTGCAGCAGATTAAGATATCATCGCTGCTGCCCACACTTAATGAATTTTTGTCCTTTTAATGCTCTTTCTCTTAGCTACTCCCTCATACCACCGTGCCTTGATCTCCTGTATTTATATGTATACCTTGTATTTTCTGTACTCCTCACGTAGACCAACTCAGCACGTATTTCCTCTCACTGCAGAGCTACACTTCGTTATTTGAAAGTGGTCATTATGAATTTTTGCTCAGTGGTGTCATTAGTTGTAGAACAATGTTTAATATAATGGACCCTGGAGCCAGGTGGCCTGGCCTTAAATTCCAGCTAAGCTACATACTAATTCTGTGCCCTTAGACAACATGTTATTTGTTGGTTGGTTTGTTGTAAAACCCTCCATGACACAGTTTTCTCCTCTCCAAACTAAAATATAATGATTGTGTCAACATCCTAAGATAGTTATGGGAAATAAAGAGTCAAAACCAGCAAAGAACAGTGCCTGAGACCTAGCAAGCATTCAACAAATGTTAGTCTCATTGTTACTCTTCTTAATTGTTTGAAATTATATGGCCATGCCTTTATGCTGTTTTTTGTCAACTCATCCGGAAGGTATTAAATGCCTATTTTGTTCCAGATCTGTTTTAAGAACTGGGAAATAGAAATATAAGACATTGTTCTTCCTCTTAATGATCGCACAGTCTGGTAGAGGAGATGAATGTATAAACAATCTCTTACAGCACAGTACTTACATATCATGATAGCTATGTACATAGAACTCTTATCTTTGGAGACCAGGAAGATTTCACAGAGATGCAAATATTTGTCAAAGGAGAAGGGGAAAGGAAAATGAAAACACTCTTTCAGTGTATTTAACTATAGTTTCCCATAGTACAAGCGCACAATGCATATCTTGGAATAGTTTTCAGATTTAAATGATTAAGAGTGTCTATTTCGATTCTTAAAACATGTTAATTTCCACTGATATCTGACTATACTAATTAAATGCTTAAAATGTCCGGCTGGGGGCAGTGGCTCATGCCTGTAATCCCAGCACTGTGGGAGGCGAGGCTGGTGGATCACAGGTCAAGAGATGGAGACCATCCTAGCCAACGTGGTGAAACCCCGTCTCTACTAAAAATACAAAAATTTGCTGGGCGTGGTGGTGCATGCCTGTAGTCCAAGCTACTCGGGAGGCTGAGGCAGGAGGATCGCTTGAACCCAGGAGGCGGAGGTTGCAGTGAGCCAAGATCTCGCCACTGCACTCCAGCCTGGTGACAGAGTGAGACCCCATCTCAAAAAACAAAACAAAACAAAATCCTCATGACCCATTTGAATTACAGTTTTCATATAATAGTATACTTTATTTTCAGTTGCAATAAATTTTCTTCCTGTCTTGCTTATAAAATCAATATTTGGGCAGTGGTGATGTTATTAATATTGAATTAATAGAACTAAAATTCACCTTATTATAGATTTGACATATTCAGCATGTATCTTAAGTACTATTGGCCAGTCAGAACTATTGATGAAATTTGGAGGTATAGTATTAAGAAGAAGTTAATTGACATGTTTTATTGAACACCTGGGTTGTGCCTTGTTCTCTGTCAACCTGAAGGTGAATATAAAAGAAGCATGAACCTTGCTATGCTCTTACGAAGTTTACCATCCCAGTTCAGGGATGCAATTAAATAACATAAGGTAGTAGAGTGGGTCATACAGATGACAAAGGCTTTAAGAGTTTAGAGAGGGCTGTAATCTCACATAGTCAGGGAAGCAGCATCAAAGGGCTTAAGCTCACCAATGAAGCAGATCAGCGTAACACAAAGTCATGACATTCACAACAGAAAAATACCATTTAGTTGAACGAATGTTTATTGACTGCCAGGCAATAGAGATACAAACATGCATAACACAGAGCCCTGTCTGCAGAGAGCTCACAGAAGGAAGGGAGAAGTATATAGTTGGAAATGAGCATCGAGTTTATACTGGTAAAGGTACTATATCTTTCATTCTCTAGAATCTTAAGAATTTGAAGTTATATGTTACACATTCTACTCTTTTGCCTCCTAAAGCTTATAAAATGTTCCTTTGATAGATCGTTTATGTAAATTGTTGATGTGGAGAATACAGTCTCTCTAAACTTATTGGACCCTGAGGAGGTGGCCTGGATCACGGGAGTGGGTGAATATTGGGAACGATGAGGAAATGAGAAAAATGGAGTAAAACATAGCAATAAAAGAAACAGCCAAGCATTTGTGGGGAAGCAGGAGAGACTGGTGTTCCAATGATTAGTACCTCATCTTCTTCTCTGCTACTTTCTAAAAAGGGCCCAAATTCCCTTGAACAAGAATAACTACAACTTTAAATGCAGATGCTATCCCCATCAGCATCCGGATTTCGCTGGGATGGATGTAACTTTTCTTAGGAGCCAAACCCATCCAACTTGGCGCTAATAATTAAAGTGTTTAAATTCAAGGCTGTCCAGGAAAACAGCTGAACCTGTGCTGGGAAAAGAGAGACTGGATCTTACAGGAAGGCATGTATTTGATATTGAAGTAGTCTGCTTTCTTTTGAATCTCTGTGATGTGTGTTTGTGTGCGTCCACCACTTTTACTTTATTAGTGCATTATTTAACCAGCTGATTTACATATTTTCTTCACTGGCTAATACTGTCTTTGTTCCTTGGGCCCAAGCCCTTTGTGCTTCTATTTGGAAGTACATTGCTGACATTTACAGACTCCCACAGAGGACTCAGTCAATTACTACCATAGATGCCCATTGTTCCAAGAGAGCTGACCTTTGCCCCCAGGCACCAATTAAAATCCATTGCTTCTTGCCCCTGCAGTGCCAGTGCTTGCTGTAATTCTGGCTGGATGCCCAGTGCAACTGGTGGGATGCATTCATTTTAGTCCTCTTTTTATTATTGTTATTTTTTTCAAACAAGAAGAGAGAGACCTGCAAATGAAAATGTATGCTTTCTTTAAAAGAAGGGGCAGACCACCAGAATTACCAATCATTTTCAATTAAATGACCTTTTGTGTCAACATAAATAATGACCCTAAATAAATAAAATAATTAGGAAAAAATTGGGAAGTTGCCTGAAGGATTATCCCAGCTTCAAAAAACAGCAGAGCTCTCTAATTACTTCCTGATGATGATTTGTTGCTAATTGCAGGGCTATTCTGCCCTAGGCATAGCTGGGTATGCTCTATGGCAAGCTGACAGAGAGACCAAAGTCCCAGCATGTGGTACATCAGGCACTGAGCCCTCTACCTGTCAAATAATATGAGTTACCAACACATTGCTAGGCTGGTAGCCTCTTAGGTAAACGTAAGTTTCTTCCTATAATCAAATTTAGGATTAGGGCATTTAGAGCCAGAACGAGTTTGTCTGAAATCACAGATGTTCATGGTAGCAAGAGTGATACTTCTGACCGACCAGTAGCCTTAAAGATATGCTAATTTAGAGAAATAAAAATGGAAAGGTATTGAAAAATTTATAATTCCTATTGTAACTTTTTTCACTTTTCTATTTCTACTACCTTCTGTTGTGCTAAGGGTGTGATGCTGCTGACATTTTAATGGGATTCGAAGCCAAATTCTATCAACCAAGTTATTTTGGTAGAAATGGCCATAATATAAACACAGTGGCCCAGAAAGAAGTCCGAATATACTCAGATTGAGACAAGAAGTCCCGATTTGCTAAAAAGTAAATGGAGCTTGAAATTTGCCTTTCCCTGTTTGATTTAAAATTCCAGATCTAAGCAAGTTAAAGCTTGACAGAAAGAAGTGGCCTCTTCTTGTAGAAATAGCCTCTTCCTCCCACTTCCTCCTTGCACTCTTAGTGCTAACAACCAAATGCAGAAAATGCAATTAATTATTTGATCTGTGGAGGAAGTGGTTTCTGCAGTTATATTTCCCTTCTCTTCCCCTCTGTTTACTATTTGAAATTTTATAGACTTGTGAAGATTATACTTGCATGAGGGCTTAAAAATTCCCAAGAGCCATAGCATCTCACTTATCCCACCCCATAGGCCTTCATGGTATAGACTGGGAGTATAATATGATGCATAGGAGGCCATCTGGCTCCCTGGAGACCCAAGTCAGCATTCTCTTACCCAGGTACCAATGGAAACTGATCAAGCTCATTTGATAAAGCCCAGAAGATTATCAAACTCAAACCATTTGGTTTCAATTATTACAAATACAGAGTTTTACCCATTGTTCGTTATGTTACTCCCATACATACCTAACTCGAGGGAGTTACAAAAAACACTGAAATATGTGGGAGAGGGCCTTGTTGAAATTGGATATTACCTATCTACAACTGCTTTGTTTGTTGCTTCTATCATTTATTTTCTTCCCTCTCTCCCTCCCTTTATTCCTTACTTTTTTCTTTTCCAAGTATCATTTATTTGAAGGTCAGAGGCCAGGCAAGGTGGCTCATGCCTCTAACCCTAGCACTTTGGGAGGCCAAGGTGGGCGGATCATGAGGTCAGGAGATTGAGACCAGCCTGACCAACATGGAGAAACCCCATCTCTACTAAAAATACAAAAATTAGCTGGGTGTGGTGGCACGTACCTGTAATCCCAGCTACTTGGGAGGCTGAGGCAGGAGAATTGCTTGAAAACCGGAGGCGGAGGTTGCAGAGAGCTGAGGTCACGCCACTGCACTCCAGCTTAGGCAACAGAGTGAGACTCCATCTCAAAAAATAAAAGTTACATAAAAGGACAGAATATAAGACCACCTTGTGTATTTACAACATAATATACTTTCAGAATTATTACAGAACCGTGTGTGTGAATGTGTAATCATCGCATCCTTATAAAAATACCATGAGGTGGGTAGGAGAGGTTAAGGCAGTGCTGCTTTATATGTGAGGCCTGGTTAGTGACTGATTGCCTTTAACTGGAACCCCGATCTTTGCATTTCTGGTCTATGTTCTTCTGTCATAGTTTACTGTTTTCCAAACATTGCTCTAGTTTTCTTGTCTGGAAGGTTAGTTTTTACTAGTGTTCTTCAGGCTGATTCCTCTGTAGATCTTCAATAAATTTCACGTTTTAAATACAAATTATATAATCTCAGATAAAATACAAAGCACAGAGAAAATGTAAAGGCAAACCATATGTCATATTTTTAAGTTGCCTTATGTAAAATAATTCAGCCTCCTGCTTGTCATTTCTGGATAACAGCCTTGACAGATTTATAGGATAAGCTTGATGCTTGTAGAAGTCTGAAAAGGATTCTATATCGAGGATCCCAAGAAAACCTTATAACTCCAGGTCTCAGTACTGGTTTCTAGGAAGGACTCCATAAATACTTGCCAATAAGTCAGTGAGTAAATACATGCATGCATGCATGAATATAATAGATAAAAGGAAGTTGGTGGATTTTCTCCTTGGTATTTCTTTTGTTTTTATTTTGAGACAAGGTCTCACTCTGTAGCCTCAGCTGGGGTGCAGGTGGTGTGATCATAGCTCACTGCAGCCTTGAATTCCTGGGCTCAAGCAATCCTCCCACTCCAGCCTCCACTGTAAGTAGGGATGACAGGCACATGACACTACCCACTGTTCCCTCTGCCACTAATTAAAAAAAAAAATTTTTTTTTGTAGGAACATGGTCTCCCTATGTTGCCCAGGCTGGTCTCAAACTCCTGGGCTCCTGCCTCAGCCTCCCAAAGCTTTGGGATTGCAGGCACAAGTCCACTCCGCCTGGCCCTTGATACTTCTAAGATTAGAGTTGCCAACAATAATCAAGATAGATTTTGAATGGCAGGGAGATGTCATGCAATGGAGAAACATTGTAACAAGACAATATTTCTTATTCTAACTTTAAGATTTCCTGGTGGCCTGAAGCTGCCTCTCTTTACTCACCATGTACATTCATTTACTCTGGGTTTCTTTTCTCTGTTGGAGGGAATGCGTTTCAGAAATGTGCCTGTCAGGCTGGGAGTGGTGGCTCACATCTGTAATCCCAATTCTTTGGGAGGCTGAAGTAGGTAGTACCACAAGGTCAGCAGTTCGAGACCAGCCTGGCCAACAATAGCGAGACCCCATCTCTACTAAAAATACAAAAAATTAGCCGGGTGTTGGGGCGGGTGCCTGTAATTTCAGCTACTCAGGAGGCTGAGGCAGGAGAATCGCTTGAACCTGGGAGGCGGGCGTTACCATGAGCCAAGATCTCAACTATTGCACTCCAACCAGGGTGACAGTGCAAGACTCCATCTCAAAAAAAAAAAAAAAAAAAAAAAAAAAAGGAAGAAAGAAAGAAAGAAAGAAATGCGCCTGTCCTACTCACTTATCTATGGCCAGTGTCATGAGGGACAATACAATTCGCTGATGTTTGGTGCAAGGATCTGCTTAGATTCCATTGCCCTAAATGATGCTCCTTGGAGAAGCCACAGCTGAGAAATGGTTATTACATTATTGCATGTGCATGCTGAGCAGAGCTTGTTCTTTCCCTTGTACAGCTTTATTCATGGGCTCTGATCAAATCTTGTGGCTCTATTGTTACCTTTAACCTTTGAGATATACTACCATTAAATCTGTAGGCACTTGCTTTTTCTTTAGGAACTACTAGTCTTTCTCAGCTCCCAAGAAAAGAGAAATCCTATTCTTCCATGAAATTTCCTCTGTAGTATAAATAGCTATTAACATATACATAATATACATACATGCATACATATATGTTGCATTTGCGCTATTAAACATGGAACACATGAACCCTAGTGAATAACCCTCCTCCACTTTTTCAGTGACAGGCACTTTTTCTGTATCAGATTTATAAAAGAAATTAATAAAACTACCACAGGGAAAGATATAAAGAAAAATATTAGAAAGAAAGCTGTTTACAACTAGACCTAAATTGGAACTAGAAATCTGCCTTTGCCTTTTGAGCTAAGTGGTATTTAAAGTAACCCACACTCACACGTTTTAAAGAAGAAATAGAACAGCAATGGCTCTGGCTTCTCAAATCAGTGATTATAATAAACTGTAAGCTCTAAGACATGCATATGTGAAATGTACTGAGAACATTCCCACGTATGGTGGTAGTGGATGCAGAAACAAAACAAAACTCTGAAACCATCAAGGTAAGTGCGATCAAATCCATTTTCAAGTTGAGGAAATGAAGGTTCAATGAGTGGATTGTCCAGGTCATGTAGCTGGTAACCATGCAAGGATATGGCAACCTGGAGATTTTCTCCAGCTTTTTGGTTAACTTTCACATTCTCCACATAGTAACTAAAGAGTATAATCTCCCTAAGGCCACAATTATTTCCCCCAGGGTGCATGGGAGTTAATAGCAACTGCTCAATGAAGCAAGCAGTAACAGTAATTTCTGTTTCTTAGCCATTTATAGCAGAGTGCTGCTGCTTGAATGTTTTGATATCTTTTGCTTTTCCCACTGTAAATGAAAATCCTGAAGATATGCCCAGTTGCCTTTCAAGGGATTAGTGGGATGAAGTGGCTAAATTACTGCTGAGGTTCTTAAACCTCTGCATATATGAAAATCATCTAGGGAACTTGTTAAACTGCAGATCTGGGGGCCTATTTCTCAGAAATTCTAGGTTATTAGTTCTGAGAATCTGCATTTTAACAAGCATGTGCCACTTTTCCATCTCTCTACAGTTCTGTTGCACATAGACCAAGTACTACACTTTACTAAACAGAGGTGAGCTGTGCCAACAGGAAGGTATTATTTTTCAGTGAAACTCTTAGTTACATTTTTTCTTTATGAAAAGGCTCTTGATGTTGGTGATGCAAGGATAAAATATTGAAGGTATGTGTTTGAAACTAGTTGTCCTCTACTGGACAGTGGAAGTTTTGATTTGAAAACTTCTGGTGGCTCACGCCTGTAATCCCGGCACTTTGGGAGGCCAAGGCAGGTGGATCACGAGGTCAGGAGATCAAGACCAGCCCTAACCAAGATGGTGAAACCCTCTCTCTACTAAATATACAAAAATTAGCTGGACATGGTAGCTGGCACCTGTAATCCCAGCTATTCAGAAGACGGAGGCAGAGAATTGCTTGAATCCCGGAGGTGGAGGTTGCTGTGAGCCGAGATCATACCACTGCACTTCAGTCTAGGCGACAGAGTGAGACTCCATCTCAAAAAAAAAAAAAAAAAAAAGGAAAAAGGAAAGAAATTATACCCCTTTTCTCCATTTGTCCATTTGACATAAAAACTGGCCTCATGATTTCTCTCCTAGAAAGACAGCTGTATTTTGCATTTGGCTGCTGAATGGTTGAAAGAGAGTACGTAAGACATGCTCAGAGCATCTTTGAAATTTAAGGAACTGGGTAACCACAACTTTTAGGAGTGCATTAGGAGAGCACAGTGAGCAGGTAGCCCTTTCCCCTCTGCTCTTCCACCTAGGAATGAAGTAGGGACTGGAATTCATAATTCTTAGTTACTTCATGGCATAGAATGCTTACTAGCAATTGAACTTTCCAAAGCCCTGGGAGGCCACTTTTATGGTGCATTCAAAGACATTTGTTAAGCCCAGGGAGGGGAGCTTCTTGGAATTTTGTTTTTTGAAAGTTCCACTCCATTATTCCAGAGTTCTAACTTTATTCCTTAGCACAGCAAGTGACTCTGTCTTGGTATGAAACACAGGCATCCCACACAGGCTTATTAGATACAAACTGCTGTTCAAAGAGTCCTTGAAAGCTAAACATTTTTTAAAAAATTGCAGGTATTTTTTTAAAAACAAATTTGGGAAAAATTTCTAACACGTGTCATTGTCTGCAAGATGAGTGAAGAGGGGGTTATCATTGCTTTGAGTTTGGACTGATGTAGTTTTAAGACAGCTTGGACTAGTGGGCTATTGCCTGTAACTGAACTTAAACATTTTTTTTTTCTTTTCTTTCGAGACAGAGTCTCACTGTGTCACCTAGGCTGGAATGTAGTGGCATGATCTCAGCTCACTGCAACCTCTGCCTCCCAGGCTCAAGTGATTCGCTTGCCTCAGCCTCCCAGGTAGTTGAGATTACAGGCAGGTGCCACCACACCTGGCTAATTTTTGTATTTGTAGTAGAGACGGGCTTTTGCCATGTTGGCCAGGCTGGTCTTGAACTCCTGACCGCAGGTGATCTGCCCGCTTCTGCTTTCTGAAGTGCTGGGATTACAGGCGTGGGCCACTGCTCTTGGCTAACTTAAACATTTTTCACCTCCCCACAGAAAGATGCTATTAATCATGGACATGTTTTATTCCATAGGTGTAGTGCCTCCCTTCTACCATCCACAAACAATAGATGTGCCTTAAAGTGAAATAAGGAAACACAAGGGAAGGAGAGGACTGTTGTTTGAAACGAGACAGACACAAATACACAGAAGAGGGTTCTTTCATTTTAATAGATCACCAGGTGCTCACATCAGCCTACAAACAGATTCTAGAGATTATACACACACACACACACACACACACACAGTGAAGGGGAGTCTATGAAGGCTGTAGAACTAATGGAAGAATAAATGGTCCAGATACCACCAGATGTCCCCTTTCCTAACCCCTTCCTTTGTACTCAGGAGCTCAGCCTTCCTCTGCCCAGTGCTGCCAAAGCTGGGCTGCCACTCATCTCCATTTTGCATTTTGGCTGTCATGTCTTTCAAGATCCTCCCATGAGGAGTGGAATTGTACAGGGCTAGCAGGGCGATGCTGGCATGATGAGAGAGCCTTCCTGGGAGTCCGGTACAGATTGGATCATGCCATCTTCTCAAAAGGGCAGCCTGACTGCAGAGCATCTAAGCCAAGAGAAGAGTGAGCTCCTCCATCCCTGGCATCTTCTGTCCCTGTGCCAAGCCCAAGGTCTACTTCATTTCTAATGGCTAAGAACTTGGAGACTTTTAGTCTGGGAGGTTTTTTTTTTTCTTTTTTAATTGTATACCTATTACTCCTCATTCTCACCCCTCCCCCCACAACCACAAACACAAAAGCAAAACAAAACAAAACAAAAAGAGAAGAAAAAAGAAAGTCATCATGCAAAGACTGAATCTGAGTCTGATGACTTGGCTTGAGTCCCATGTCTTGTTTACTTTACAACTGGCCGTTAAAGGGACAGCTGCTTCCTGATTCCTGGAGGCTTATACCTTGAAGTTATTATTTTGACTTGGTTTATTCAAACACATGCAAAGAAATTGCCACCTCTAGAGTGGAGGGCGTTTCAGAATGAGAACAAAGATCTCTACATGGGATGAAGGCGGTGGAGTACTCTGGTTTTGATTACCACTCCAGCTAACAAAAGACATTCAGTCACTTTGCTTTAAATATACTCTTTTCTGTTGTGCACACAAAACCACACAGCTTTGGGTGCCATTCTTTCTTTATCTCCAAATACTGACAATAACACACATTCTGTTAGCTCATTGCATGGGAGTGAGGGCCAGGAGGTCACAAACACAAAAGGATGTGCATTTATTGAGCGGATCACCTGAGGTTAGGAGTTCGAGACCCACCTGACCAACATGGAGAAACCCCATCTCTACTGAAAATACAAAATTAGCCAGGCGTGGTGGTGCATGCCTGTAATCCCAGCTACTCGGGAGGCTGAGGCAGGAAAATTGCTTGAATCCAGGAGCAGAGGTTGTGGTGAGCCGAGATCACGCCATGGCACTCCAGCCTGGGCAACAAGAGCGAATCTCCGTCAAAAATAAAAAATAAAAAAATAAAAAATAAAAAATAAAGGCACTAATACCTTTATTAGTATTAGTGAAGAAGAAGAAGAAACTCTGCCCGGGTACGGTGGCCTATGCCTGTAATCCCAGCACTTTGGGAGGCCGAGGCAGGTAGATCACGGGTCAGGAGATCGAGACCATCCTGGCTAACATGGTGAAACCCTGTCTTTACTAAAAATACAAAAAATTAGCCGGACGTGGTGGCAGGCGGCTGTAGTCCCAGCTACTCGGGAGACAAGGCAGGAGAATGGCGTGAACCCGGGAGGTGGAGCTTGCAGTGAGCGGAGATCACGCCACTGCACTATGGCTTGGGCAACAGAGCAAGGCTCCGTCTCAAAAAAAAAAAAAAAAAAGAAGAAGAAGAAACTCAGAAAAGGGTGCGATTGCTCTCAATCTGAGAGGCTTTTGAAGGACTCTTTGGAAGAGAGATTTGAGCTGAATCTTGGCAAATGGGAAGATGTAAAGAATGTACTGACGCTGCAAACTAATACAGCAATCATTGCAGATGACAAAGGAGCCTATGGCAGTTGGGGCCCACTGTATGTATTCTTTAAATGACTTCACTCCAGAAACAGTTTTGACCCAAACATAGTTAGAGCTTAGCTGCTGCTGTATTCTTGGCAAAGATGCAGAAGACTGCATGGGAAGAGGCTTTTGTTACAAACTACCTGGTGGTATGCAATTACTTGGAATGGATTCTGGCCAGGGCAATTGCTGTTAATATTACTACCTTTTGCAGAAAATTTCCAGGGAGTCTCTCTTAAATGACTGAGTAGTCAGGGCCTTTGTTTTACATCTCAGTGAAAAACCTGCAAAACCACAGCCAGAAATCACCAACCAAGAGAAATTACTTTTCTTGCATGGATCTACAAACATCTGAGCTCAAAAAGCAGGGGCAGGCAATAGGGCCTCGGGGCTCTTAGAGGAGAGATGTAATCGGGAGTCCCAGTGCTTAGTGAATGAAACAATTTATTTTATCATGTCTCAAATGCCATTTAAACAGAAGTTTAAAGTTTCAAAAAAGACAGTTTACCATTCAGTGCTGCTATGTGGTCTCTGTCTAAACACAAACATTAGGAGGAGAAAGTTCTTTATCTGCAGTCCTTGCATTCTCCGACTGAGATTCCCTCTCTCTGCTTCTCTCCTTTCCTTCCTTCCTTCGTTCCTTCGTTCCTTCCTTCCTTCCTTCCTTCCTCCCTCCCTCCCTTCCTGCTTTCTTCAAAGCAGATTGTTATGTTAGCAGAAAACGTTTGATAGTGTCATTGACCAACACTGCAGAACAAGCTAAGTATTTCGAGAAGTAATCTAAAGAGAAAGACAAAGAAAAGGAAAACTAGTTGGGTTTCCCTGAATTAATCTTATACTAAATTATGACGAGAAGTAGGATGGTGAACATATGTGCTTTTTTCCCCCATGCCTTTATTGATATTGTGCTCAGGACTATGGGAATTAAAATACACAATCTCAGCTCCACTTATAGCATGATAGTATGTGAGTAAGGCAGGATGTTGAAAAGAGCCAAGCAATTATGCATTTGTCATGAATAATAGGGAAGGTGGAGTCTTCTTTATTTGAAAGGCTTCCTCTCCGCGGGTGCGGTGGCTCACACCTGTAATCCCAGCACTTTGGGAGGCCGAAGCAGGCGGATCACGAAGTCAGGAGATCAAGACCATCCTGGCTAACACGGTGAAACCCCATCTCCACTAAAAATACACACACACACACACACACAATGGTTGGGCGTGGTAGTGGGCGCGGTAGTGGGCGCCTGTAGTCCCAGCTACTCCGGAGGCCGAGACAGGAGAATGGTGTGAACCCGGGAGGCGGAGCTTGCAGTGAGCTGAGATCCGGCCACTGCACTCCACCCTGGGCGACAGAGTGAGATGGCATCTTAAAAAAAAAAAAAAAAAAAAAAAAAAGGAAAGACTTCCTCTCTCATCAGATGGGCTGTAGTCCCTCAGGATTTATACCCATGGGCAGAGGCTACTCCATGATTTTTTTTTTTTTTTTTGAGACAGAGTCTCCCTCTGTCTCCAGGCTGGAGTACAATAGCGCGATCTCGGCTCACTGCAACCTCTGCCTCCCAGGTTCAAGCGATTCTCCTGCCTCAGCCTCCTGAGTAGCTGGGACTATAGGTGCCCGCCACCAAGCCTGGCTAATTTTTGTACTTTTAGTAGAGACAGGGTTTCACCATGTTGGCCAGGATGACCTTGATCTCTTGACCTCGTGATCCACCCACCTCAGCCTCCCAAAGTGCTGGGATTACAGGTGTGAGCTACTGCGCCCAGCCTACTCTTTTCTTTTACATTTTTTTTTTTTTTTTTTTTTTTTTGAGAGGGAGTCTCTTGCTCTGTCTCCCAGGCTGGAATACAGTGGCGCGATGTCGACTCACTGCAAGCTCCGCCTCCTGGGTTCACGCCATTCTCCTGCCTCGGCCTCCTGAGTAGCTGGGACTACAGGCATCTGCCACCGCACCCAGCTAATTTTTTGTATTTTTAGTAGAGACGGGGTTTCACCGTGGTCTTGATCTCCTGACCTTGTGATCCGCCCGCCTCAGCCTCCCAATGTGCTGGGATTACAGGCGTGAGCCACCGCGCCCGGCCTCTATGATTTTTTTTTTTTAAATCTATTTCCTTTAGATCATTATGATTTGTATGTATATATCCAGAAAAAAATAATAAATGTCACATCCAGATACCGTATAGGCAAATAAATCATTTCTCTCATGGCATGAGCTCAGTATTGGAAGCTATAGATGGCAAGTGAGTCAACAGGCAGGATGGCCTTGGACAACTTGTCTAATCTTCCTGGCATTGAGAATAAAGCACTTAGCATCATAGGATCTTTTTTAAATGAGTTAAATGGATAGTTACCTTAAGATCTCCTATAAATGTCATGAGGTCCTTTCTGCTTAACATATTGTAGTTCCTTTGATGTCTACTGCAGTCTGCTCTCTTTACTTGACCTTTACTTTGTAAAACTAAGTAGTAATTTGCAGCTGCTGGCTTTCTGCACAGGGGCCCCAAAGGTAATAGATTCCAAGCCTCACAACATCAGAGGTACCTCTTCAAGGAGTAAGTTAATCCTTTCAAATCTCCCTAGTTAGTTTCTTACCATCCTTATCAGGTTCTCTGCTACTTGTTTGATCATATCCTTTAATCTAACTCATTGATTTGTTATCTCTAAACACCATTTTAGTTTAATTTGCAGCTATGATGTCCATTAGCAAGTGATTACAGTGAATGAACTTAACTGCTGTATATTGAGATAAAATACCTTTTCAAATCCTTTGGAAGGCCTGGGGAGTGATAAATCTGTAGTGCTCAGGAAGGCTTCAAAGGTTATGACAATTGGGTTCTGAGGTTGATATAAATGGTTTTGAAATTCACTTTATCATATTTATAGTTTGCACATAATCTTAGGGCATCAGTGAATGGTCATGCTGAAAATATTGAATAACCAGGAGCTAGTTTGCAAAAGTAAATATAAATGAATACCATTTTCTTAGTGCACTTATATCCTATGTAATGGGTTATCTATCTTTAGAAACAATGATATTCTTTCTGGGACCACCGCTTTAATTCTGAGTACACTTCTGTACCAGGGGTTGCTGTCATGTATGTTCATTAAGAAGTCCATATATTTCACTATCGCTTGTCAGTGCACCATGCTAGGAAATTTCTATGCTCAATTTTTAAGTGGATTTCCTAGATAACTGAAGCTTATCTTCTACTTAAAAATATTTCAAAATTAGATTACATTCTCACCTTCCTTTTTCAAGTATCTCATATTTGGCATTTCTTTTATGAATTTTAAATATGTTTTTGTTCTTTGTAATGGTTCTGGTATATTTATCACTTCTTTTTACTTTATTCATTGAATTTGTGTGTGTTTGTTTTATTTTTTATTGTGGTTAAGCGATGTTTCTTGCTTCTGTTTACCATGTAGAAGGATTATTCTTATAACTAAATTGTTAAGATTTTCAATTTGTTAGGTTTATTTTATTTTATTTTATTTTATTGATTTTCTCTTTGGAGGTGGAGTTTCACTCTGTAGCCAGTCTAGAGTGCAGTGGTGCAACCATGGATCACTGCAGCCTTGACTTTCCAGGCTCAAGTGATCTCCCACCTCATCCTGCCAAGTAGCTGGGGCCACAAATGCACACCACCATGCCTGGCTGATTTTTAAATAATTTTTTTGTAGAAACAGAATGTGGCCCCGGCTGGTTTCAAACCCCTGAACTCAAGTGATCCTTCTACTTTGGCCTTTCAAAGTGCTGGCATTACATCAAGAATACTACTCTCATTCTTGAACCATGATTTTCATTTATTGGTACATTGGTTAAGCTTCTTACAAATATTGCAAGCTGGCTGATTCTGGTTTGGTGAGCAGAGGTTTGGGCCCAAGGTCTGTGTTCTAGGTTGGTGTGAGTCTTCACGCCTAGCTTCATTTTGGTGCTTTTAACAAGGAATTTTAAAATCTAAAGTTAGAGACAAATGTTTTATAAATACTTAATTTGAAGCAATTACATTTTGAATTGGCCTCTGATTAAAGTGAAATAATTCTGTGGACCTCTAAACAAGTGCCTTCCATCCACACCTGCAGCTTCTCTGTGTTAAGGAGGGTCATTCTTATTAAATGCTGTACATTTTCCCTGCCTTGCTTTTGACTCCCATCTCATAACACTTTCGGATGGTGGTATTGCTCCTCACCTGTTGCCTCACCTGTGAAACTGTAGCTTGATATACCCAAATTTCTAGGATGCAGAAATTGCCAGAGTAGTATCTATATTTGAAGTTCTATATTGGATTTTCAGAGGACAGTAGCTCAATATACCTGAAGCAGAGAAAATAAATAGGTACCTTCTTACTTCTGATTAAAAAAAGAGACAAGGAACCATCTTCCTGTGCCTACTTTCATCCCCACCTTTACCTCCAAAGTGAATGGCAGAGCCTCACAGCGATAGACCTTGCCTCTATCAATGTGACGTTCCTGGGCTGGATAAGAGTTTTCTGTTGAAGAAGGAACATGACCTCATCTCACATCCCATCCCTGCACCAGTGACAATGGACCAGGTGACTTGTGGTTTTCACTCTGGGATGGGAGTGAAAGGACTTCAAAGAGCAATACAAAATATATCTGAAGAGGGGGTCAAATTACATCATGCGTTTTCAGATTACTTTCAGGCCACTCAACAATATTTATCAAAACTGTATGGTCCTGTGCTGAGCTCCCAGCTCTGTCTCCAACAAGGTCATGCTCTTTAATTGATTCAACCAGCACTTATGGAATATGTACTATATGTGAGACAGTATCCTAGGTATGGGGTAAGATGTACAGATACATCTTCTCTACAGTTTTCAATATCGAGGAAAATGCATATTATATGGTAAATGTTTAACTTCCAGGGGTTATGACAAGTAAGAGAAAGGGTTCCTTAAAAGCCCATGAGACAAGTATCTGGCCCAGATTTGAGACAGACCGACGGTTGGGAAAGATTCCAAGTGGAATAATCTCTGGATAAGATTAAGAAAATAAAGAAGAATTCAACTGTTTTCAGAGGGAGATAAAAAAGTATGTCTGGCTGAGCAAACAGCAATGAGAAAGAGAATCCACAGGCTCACAGACTGTTCATGAGCAGGGAACCTGGAGTTGTGGATATAAGAACTAGAGTTATGAGTAGCTGAGGAGGGAGGCAGGAGTAAGATCATAAAAGATTTTGTGTACCAGCCTGCTGAGGGGTTTGAATATCATGCTGAAAAAGACTGGAAGGCATTGGAAATTTTAAGCAGAAAATGAACTAAATGTCCATTTTGAAAGGTCAGAGAGGAGCAAGAGTGGAGGCAGTGCAAATATTTAGGAGCCTGATGCAGCAACCTCTGAAAGAGAGGATACATTTTTATTTACCGGGCAGCTGACTTTGAGTGAAAGAAATTAGCAAACGAAACCTACTACCTAGTAGAAGCATAAGATCTACATTATTCATCATGAATGAGACACAAAGATGTATCTGTAATGGAAGTTGTAGGGTTGAAACAAGAGAGTTGATCAGAAAGTATACATCAAGTCCTACCTGATAGCTGATGCCCATAATCCCAGCACTTTGGGAGGCAGAGACAGGCGGATCACCTGAGGTCACGCCTGGCTAACATGGTGAAAACCTACTATACTAAAAATACAAAACTTAGCCAGGTGTGGTGGTGTGCACCTATAATCACAGCTACTCAGGAGGCTGAAGCAGGAGAATCGCTGGAAGCTGGGAAGCGGAGGCTGCAGTGAGCCAAGATCATGCCTCTGCACTCCAGCCTGGATGACAGAGTGAGATTCCGTCTCAAAAAAAAAAAAAAAAAAGTATAAGTCAAGCATATTAAAATATAAAAATTTAAAGTTTATGAAAATAAAACATAACAAATTTTTCATATCAGTAACGTCCTGGTGTAAGATGCTAAGAGCAGATGGAATCTACACCCAAGAATTTAAAGAATTCCCACATTCCTAAGTTGCTATGTAGAGACTGAGGTAAGCACCCTTCTTCCCATTGATAAAACTCTTAAAATACCTAAAGTTTACTCAGAGACTTCTGTGAAAGGATTTGGCTTTGGTGATTTAAACCCAAAGTCCTCTACATTTAAGAATAGTATTACTTGACCTTAGGTTTCAGAGGGATTTCAGGGATCTCTCTGGATGTTTCGCTTTTTTTTTTTTTTTTTGAGACAGAGTCTTGCTATTTCGCCCAGGCTGAGTGCAGTGGTACGATCTCAGCTCACAGCAACCTCCACCTCCGGGGTTCAAGCGATTCTCTGCCTCAGCCTCCTGAATAGCTGGGATTACAGGTGCCAGCTACCGTGCCCAGCTAATTTTTGTATTTTTAGTAGAGACGGGGTTTCACCATCTTGACCAGGCTGATCTTGAACTCCTGACCTTGTGATCCAGCTGCCTCGGCTTCCCAAAGTGCTGGGATTAGAGGTGTAAGCCACCGTGCCTGGCCTGTTTTGCTTTTTAGTACGGAGTTCTTTCATGATTTTTGGATGTGTGTTGCTAGAATACATTTGTCCATCTCTTGTCCAAGAAGACACCCAAGAAATATGCAAACCGGATTCATGATATTGCTAACCTAGAAGTTTCACCTTCCCAACCAATGTTTACCGATGTCCAAATTCCACAACATAATCCTCAGTTGTCTGTTCTGAAAAACAACATTTCACTATAAATTTTCCCCAAGAGCACAAGATTAATTATTTCCATACACAGTTGTTAATTATGTTTCCAAGCTGCAGCTGATATGGCAAGTAGCCAAATTTGTCCCCAAGCACACTGTCCTCATTTTTGATAATAAAGAGATTTTCTTTGATACAATGATTATGATGAGTACTTTTTCACTCCCATCAATTTGTTTAGATCACCTGTGGCTTGCCCGACTGACTTCCTTTTTCTAATGAAAAGCTCAGGTTTTGAAATTCCTTTCTTTTTCAGATGCTGTCCCCAAAAATTGGCCCCATGTTCTCCTAGAATTTAGCCTGTATGTATGTCACTTTTTTCACATGAGTCGTCTGTACAGTAGATGTTTGGAGATTTTGATATGAAAAATGTCCTTGCAGAAATCAACTGTAATAGGAAACGGTTCCCAGCAATTCTCTGCTGCAAGCCTAGATTGGGAGCCAGGGAGAAGATGCACAGTAATCTATCTCATTGCATCCCTTGGCTGTAACAATTCTGACAGACACTACATTCAGAAACTCTTTTATCAGTTGTTCATAACTTTCAAAGAATGTTCTACTCTCCCTACATTATTTGCATCAGTCAACAAACAATATATAAACTGGAGAGATACCAAAATGTGTCACTGAGATAACGAGACCTAAAGAGCTGGTAGATGTTGGAGAGAGGATACTGAGTATGACCAGTACCCAGAACAGATTGGAGTCTGACTAACAAGCTTCAGCCATGCTATCGAGAGGACAGAATCTAATCACTCAAATGTACAAAGTATTGTGAGAATGAAAACTAGTGCTGGGCATCGAAGCTTCTGCGTAGGTGAATGATTCGATAAAAAGTAGCCTTTTACAATAAATACTCTTGTAAGTTTGGTTAGGTGCCCTGGTGTGTTTTCCATATGTGTGTGTGTCCCTTTTGTAATGCAAAATATACTTCTTTGTAAAGATATGGGTATTTAGATGAATAATTGTGTTACCATAAATCTGTTTCATCAAGAATACTACCCTCCTCCTTGAACCACCGTTTTCATTTTTTGGTACATTGGTTAAGCTTCTTATAAATATTGCAAGCTGGCTGATTTTGGTCTAGTGAGCAGGGCTTTGGGCCCAAGGTCTGCGTTCTAGTTTGGTGTCGTGTCAACATATGTGACAGACTATTGAGACCATCACATGTGATCAAGTGAAAGAGAAGTGGCCCAGTCTCCGTAGTCAGAAGGGAGAAGATCATTCCTGAGTAAAGGATAGTTCTTTCCTTTCTGTCATAATTTGCATTAAACCAGCATTTTAATGAAGTTTTTAAAAATAGTGTAAATTCAGGCCAGTCATGGTGGCTGACGCCTGTAATCCCTTTTGGGAGGCTGAGGTGGGAGGATCACCTGAGGTTAGGAGTTTGAGACCAGCCTGGCCAACATGGTAAAACCCCGTATCTACTAAAAATACAAAAATTAGCCGGGCTGGTGGGGCGTGCCTGTAACCCCAGCTATGTGAGAGGCTGAGGCAGGAGATTCACTTGAACCTGGGAGGTGGAGATTGCAGTGAACCAAAATCATGCCACTGCACTCCAGCCTGGGCAAAAAGAGGTAAACTCCGTCTCAAAAAAAAAAAAAAAAAAAAAAATTCATCAGGTTTAGTGGCTCGTGCCTGTAATCCTGGCTACTCCAGAGGCTGAGGCAGAAGAATTGCTTGAACCCGGGAGGCAGAGGTTACAGTGAGCTGTGATCGTGTCACTGCACTCCCGACTGGGTGACAGAGTAAAAAAAAAAAAAAAAAAAAAAAAAATGTAAAGTCAGATTTTGCTAAGCGGCCCATTCTACATATGTTTCTCTGCCTTCTGTGTATGCAAATCTTCCCTGATGTCAAGTTCACCTTATTGCCCTCATAATACTTTCTATGACTCCATCATCCTTAAACATTTCTTCTCTGTACTCCTACAGTATGTATGCTCTTTTTGGGACTCGGTCTTTACTCTCCATATACTACTTTCTATCTTAGAAGATATGACATGTATTTGGTAAAGAAACTGACAATTTAAAGCAGTGGCTTAGACATGTATATCCCTCCTGTGCCTGACCAAATGGCATGAACTTTGAGAAGGAAAGTGCTCAATAAATGCTTGCAAATTCAAGAGGGAGCCGCATAGCATAATGGATGAAAACATTGACACTAGAGCTAAACTAACTACATTCAATCCTGATTTAGCCATTTATCATCTATGTGATCTTGGGCTAGTCATGAAACTTTTCTGTGCCTTGGTGTATTAATCTGTAAAATGGCTATCCTAGCCCAGTGTGGTGCCTCACGCCTGTAATCCTAGCACTTTGGGAGGCCGAGATGGATGGATCACGAGGTCAGGAAATCAAGACCATCCTGGCTAACATGGTGAAACCCCGTCTCTACTAAAAATACAAAAAATTAGCCAGGCGTGGTGGCGGGCACCTGTAGTCCCAGCTACCTGGGAGGCTGAGGCAGGAGAATGGTGTGAACCCAGGAGGTGGAGCTTGCAGTGAGCCGAGATCGCACCACTGCACTCCAGCCTGGGCGATAAAGCGAGACTCTGTCTCAAAAAAAAAAAAAAAAAAGAAAAAATGGCTATACTAATAGTTCCTGCCCAATAGATTTATGGGTTTACATGAGTTAATATGTGCAAATCGCTTAAAATAAGCCTAGCACATAGTAAGGGCTATTAAGTGTTTGCTATTATTGTGATGTTTTATAAATTATTTTAAAAATTAGACCAATTATAGTTAATATATAAAGCACATTTAGAAATTTTTCTTAATTCCCCAAACCATAATATTTAGAAACTTTCTCCTTCCTTCTCTTTCCTTTATTCCTTTCCTGTTTCCTTCTTTCTGTTTATTCCCTTGTCCCTCCTACTTTCCTTAAAATTATAAATAGTACATATTTAATATGACAGTATGTGAAAATTAGGTGTTCATATAAATATTGAGTTAATTTATGAATAAATATTATAAAATTTAAAAAATATTTTGTTTGTCCGTTCAATCATCAGACATTGATTAACAACTTACTATGTAGAGACCCTAGAGATACTGAACAAAAGACGATGATATTTGTGGTATTGATAGTCCAGTCTGGAAGAGGAGGTACACAAATAAGGAAATAACGACAAAGTAGAATTGATTTGGGGTTAGCATCAACCCCAGGGTGCTTTTGAAGGACAGAGGAAGGTCACCTAATCCAGCCCACTGAAGGCCTAGGAGACTCTCTCTTTATTTTTAAGATTCACCTAGAACCGGCCGGGCGCGGTGGCTCATGCCTGCATTCCCAGCACTTTGGGAGGCCGAGGTGGGCGGATCACAAGGTCAGGAGATCGAGACCATCCTGGCTAACACGGTGAAACCCTGTCTCTACTAAAAAAAAAAAAAAAAGAAAAAGAAAAGAAATTAGCTGGTCCCAGCTGCTGGGGAGGCTGAGGCAGGAGAATGGCATGAACCCGGGAGGCAGAGCTTGCAGTGAGCCGAGATCACACCGCTGTACTCCAGCCTGGGTGACAGAGCAAGACTCACTCCACCTCAAAAAATAAATAAAGTAAAATAAAATAAAATATTTACCTAGAACCTATGTATCTTTTGGCCCCTCAATCTCTGCTGTTGATGGTATGTTGAACTATAACACACAGACACAGAAATCCCTTGTATATAGTATTGTACACAATCCTAGAAGTGTTCTGTCAAACAGAGATATCAAACCTTAGGAAATATTACAGTCATATGTAGGTTTTATGTAAGTATCACTTAGCATATACTATTTTATTTTTCAAAATGATTAATGGACATGACCAATTACTTTACATGATGGGTGAGTCCTGCTGGTGCATTTAATTATTTATTAATAGATTTTTTTTTTTCTTGAGAGATTAGAGCGAGTGTTAGAAGGTATCACCCTCTATAGGTCAATTATAAATGAGACAACATATCCAGTTGTAGCAATGCATCAAAATCAAGAGCCTGGTCTAAGTTGTAGAAAAAAAGGGCAGGCAGACAATTCTGACCCCCTGTAATAGGTCCTGTTTGATCTTTATAACCAAATGTTATGTTTGTGGCAATGCATATAATAGTTCTGCTTTCAGTCACTTCTGAATCTAGGCATCCTAGGCTTCTTGCAGGAAATTGAAGAATAAAGTGACAGAAGGCAATTGCCCTCTAAGGACCTGTTTTAGTCCATTTTCATGCTGCTGATAAAGACATGCTCAAGACGGGGCAGTTTACAAAAGAAAGATGTTTAATGGACTTAAAATTCCACGGGGCTGGGGAGGCATCACAGTCATGGCAGAAGGTGAAAGGCACGTCTCCCATGGCTGCAGACAAGAGAACAGAGCTTATGAAGGGAAACTCTGCCTTATAAAGCCATCAGATCTCATGAGTCTTATTCACTATCACAAGAACAGCATGGAAAAGATCTGCTCCCCAGGATTCAATTACCTTCCACCAGGTCCCTCCCACAATATGTGGGAACTCAAGATGAGATTTGGGTGGGGACACAGCCAAATCATATCAGGACCCATAAGAAATGGTACCTCATATTTCAAGGAAAGGTCCAGATTTCTATGTCAGATTGCTTTATATCTTAGTCTATCTCTGCCTACTGGTAGTTTTAAAAACATACTTTAGAGGATTACGTGGTTATTTTTACTTTTTACATCTGTGCGCCACTCTGGGGTTGCCCTGCTCCCTGGGCGCCTGGACTACACAATCAGAGATGCAATCTGAAAAAGCCATCATCTGGGAACATCTGGCTGCAGGGACTGAAGGTGGTAAAAGCAAATTGGCCATCTGCTGGGGCTGGTATAGACACAGAGATGATACTGGATAATATTCAGATTGATGTTTTACCCCACGGGTGCTTGGAGCGGTTTTGTTTTGCATGTTTTTCAGCAGACTTGGTTTAAAAATTCATGAATGCACCTGGTTGGTTGTTTCTACCCTCTGTTTTTCACGTATTCTGGCGCAGCTAAAAAACTCCTCAGCAAGAGTCTAAATTGGAAAGGGATTGTATTCAGAGTTTAGAAGAAAATCTATGTGGTTTTCATGAAAATCACCTAAGTAAAGATGTTGGGGTCAAGATCTCTAAGAATTAACAGCATCATGTAGTTTACTTTTCAGTCTTAGAGAAATTTAGCCAAATGATATATTTGAAAAAAAAATTAGATGTTTGGGTTAAATGCCATTGTCTAGGAATTCCAAAATGCTCAGAGATTTTTGAAACACTTTGATGCAGATAAAAAGAGCCAGAGCAAAATGACAATGTTTTTCCCAGTAAAGAATCGTACGGAATCTCTTAGAATAAAGATGAAAGATAAGTAAAAAAGTGGTTGTTATCCTGTCTGAAAAAGGTACATTCTTTTGTTTTTGTTGTTATTATTTTCTTGAGACTGAGTCTTGCTCTGTCGCCCATGCTGGAGTGCAGTGGCGTGATCTCGGCTCACTGCAACCTCTGCCTCCCAGGTTCAAGTGATTCTCCTACCTCAGCCTTCCCAGTGGCTGGGACTACAGGCGCACACAAACGCACCCGGCTAATTTTGTATTTTTAGTAAAGATGGGGTTTCACCATGTTGGCCAGGATGGTCTCAATCTCCTGACCTCGTGATCCACTTGCCTCGGCCTCCCAAAGTGCTGGGATTATAGGCATGAGTCACTGTGCCCGGCCAGGTACATTCTTTTCTAGGTAAGATTTACTTTTGGTTTGAGTGGAAACTCTAGTTAAACTATGGATGAGACAAATTAAATTTGGTTAGGATCCAGGGAACCAGTTTCAAATCCATTAGTAAAAGTTTCTATTTCCCAAACTCTGCTCGCTCTCTTTCTCCCCACCCCTGACGGTCCCTGTCCCTGTCAATCTTTGTCTCTCTCACTCTTTCCCAGGAAAAGGGAAGAAAGATATTTAGCCTAAAGGCTAAGCTTTAATACAGAAAATGACCTTTACATTTTAGCTCAAAGAAGTAAATATAATCTTATAAGTATCACTGGCAATTGAGGCTTGCTGGGATGGGACTTATGAGTATAATGCAGCACTAGAAGAATTTACCTTCAGGGAAAAAAACAAATTTGATAAAGGGACTGGTGAGAAACGTTGTATGTCAAGAAGATCTACATCTTCTTGAAAATTTCTGATCTTAGATTTAGAAACATGCTGACGTTTCTATAATTTAAAGCTTCCATTTAGCACAGACTTTCTGTCTGCTGTGTCCTTGGCACCCTAGGTTTACCTTGATTTTAGAAAATCTGAACTGTCAACATGCAAATGTAGAAATTCTTCACTTTACACAAAGCAGCAGCTCACATATTTTAAAAAATAGCAGGCAGTCCTTGTACGTTTTGCTAAACAAATACAAAACTTAAGACTCAAATGCTGAGATCCAGTGCCACAAGAAGATCAATTAATGGTGAGAAATGGCATTTTTGGAAAATGTAATGTCAATGTATAGGTATATAAGATTTGATTCACTAAAATTTGATTTGCTCATAACCTCACTAGCATGTATCTCTCACCCCAGAAAAACCACGTTTGAACTGGAAGATCACTAGAAACCTTCTTTTCTAACTCAACATTTGACGGTGATGAAATTTGGGCTCACAGATGTGAGCTGGTTTTCTCCCAGTGTCTTAGAACCAGGCAGTTGCAGAGATGGACCCCGTATCTCATTCCACGGCACACTGCCTCCCCCTGCTGTCTCTTAGAGGTTGACCCACCTTTACAGAATGTTCCCATTGAATCTCTTTTAATTCAAGAGTTGTAGCAAATTTCCTTCATTATATTGGATAACTTCAGAATATGTAGCAAATACCTTGATCCCTATAAATACCAACGATCACACAAACACCCATTATTCTAATGGCTCAGCGTGATGTGGATATGATATCTCCCGAAACAGGAAGGATCATTATAGCCAGAGCTTCTTACCCCTCTTTTAGCCAGCAACCCCACCTCACGTGGTCTACTCCTCAGTGTTCCTATTGTTATTGTTTTGCATCTTGTTTTCAAAGATAAACTTGAAAAAACGGCATTTGATCTAAACCTTACAGAAATTCTAGATCCAGTTCTAACAATGAATTAATAACTCTTGAGTATCTGCTATGTGCCAAAAAAGGATACTAACCAATCACTAGTATCCCAAAGTATGTTTCTCAGAACCTTAGTTCTCTAGAAGCTTCCTGGGGAAAAAACCCAAAAAACCAAAAACTAGATTATATCTTTGAAAACATTTGGCAAATTATCTTCGACTCTTCTTGCTGCAGGATGCACTTTCCAAAGACTTTAATAAACCAAAGGAATCTGTTTTGTTTTCTGTATTCTGATATCCCTCAAATTTACATGACTGTTGAATTCTTATGGTGTTATAACTTTTAATTTCACTTAGAAAATGCTATATTCATTGTGTTAGCGCCATCAAATCATAATGAACACCCATTCTGTGAACTGGGTATTGCTAGCCTCATCTCATAGCTATGGAAGTAAAGGATCAGACATAATAAGTGATTTCTAACTCATGTGAATGAGCAGAACTGGGACCCCTGGTTAAGTTTATTTAATCTTAGCTCCTACAGGAGGCTCAACTCAAATACCTATTGACTTGCACAGGTCATTGTAGATGAATGGAGTGACTAGGGATTCTATGAATACAGAAACTTTATTTTAAGAAAAGGAAACAGCGAGGGCCAGGCGCCGTGGCTCACGCCTGTAATCCCAGCACTTTGGGAGGCCGAGATGGGTGGGTCATGAGGTCAGGAGATCGAGACCATCCTGGCTAATATGGTGAAATCCTGTCTCTACTAAAATAAAATTTTTAAAAATTAGCCGGGAGTAGTGGCGTGTCCCTGTATTCCCAGCTACTAGGGAGGCTGAGGCAGGAGAATGGCGTGAACCTGGAGGCGGAGCTTGCAGTGAGCCCAGATCGCGCCACTGCACTCCGGCTGGGACGATAGTGTGAAACTCCGTCTCAAAAAAAATAAGAAAAGAAAAGGAAACAACGAGAGTGAGCATAGGACGTTGTAGGAAGTGAGGAATATTTCCAGTGTTTAATGTGCTCTCTGCCCACTAAATCTGTTTGTTGTTCTGTTTGAACAGTCAGAAGGATACAGTACTTGGTTTTGGCTAAGAATGTATGCTTTTTTCCCCTTATATCAATAAGAAATGCCAACAGAGACCTGCTTTTAGTTTTAACAAGATAACAAAAGATGATGTAGGCGGTGGTAACCTGGAAAGCTTATGACCTCTCTATAGGGGGTAGCAGTGCTAGAGCTCTTGTAGAATATGGCCATATGGAAATAATGTCCAGGACATCTGAACATTGTTGGAAAATCTGTTAAACAGTGCTCTTTGGGCCAATATTATCTACATCAAACAGGACTTGGGTGCTGATCAGAGTCAGTCTGTGGACTATGGGGTTCTAATGTTTGCATTTCACTATGCTACTTGCCAAAGAAAAAAAGTCTCTCACTGAAATCATTCTTTGTAGCCTGATAGTTTCCTTTATGGCAGTTCTACGTTCTGTGGCTTGAGGAATTTGTTGAACATTGAAAAGGCACATGTGCTCATTTACATCGTTGGCAAGTGTTAAATTGGGGAGACATATGTTTTGTTTATTCTCTCTTCCTGTTAGATCCTTAAAGAGGATTGGTTGTCAGACTCAGCAGTAGCTTTATAAGTAGTGTGTTTTGGAAAAGTATTTTCAGAATTGCCAGTACTTATACATTTGGCTGGAAACAACTATAAAGTATGCTTGGAATCCTGGTGGACATATTTTAGGTAATGCTTAACTGGTCATCTGCCTGGATTTAAGAGTATCTTTATTTTGCCTAACGCTGTTATTGTGTGTTTCTGAAACACTTCTCTCAGCTGAACCAATGTAATAACCTCTTAGCTTGAACTTCCTGCCCCCCATTCTCTTGTCTTTAACACAATCTCTGTATTACCTCCAAAGTGATCATTCTGAATGAGCTATACTCTTTCTATTCCCCTGTTTAAAAATCTTGATTCTGTATGTATGTCCTAGAACAAATAGATTCTGTTGCTATTTAAGTCAAAATCCCTTTACTTGGGAAGTAAGGCTCTTTCAACTTGGCTGTAGACTGCTTTGCCTAACTTTAGCCAAACTGAGGAACTTGCCATTACCAAAACATGCAATGCATGCCTGCATTCCTCTTTTTGCATACATGACTCCCCTGCCATGAATCTTTCCTACTCATTCTATTAAACCCCTGTACTTCCTTCGAAACTAATTTTAGTGTCAGGTATTCTGTGGTTCCATCTCTTATTCCAGCAACAGAAAAAAAAAAAAAAAAAAAAAAAAAAAAAAAAAAAAGATGCTTTTCCGTGTTCCAGTAAAATTTTGTACGTCAATAGCTTTGCAACTGTGCTTTCATTTATCTGTTATTTTTGTGTTGTCTGTTGTAATAAGGTGTTTAATGACTTTATCATAATTTAATCCTAAGTCTTAAGCACAGGGACTGTCACTTGGTTCCAGAAACTTCTTAAATTAGATTAAAAGAAAAATGAAATGAATGGTTGAATGATGAACATCTGCTCATCCCACAAAGAATGAAAGTTTCCTCTCAAAAAAAGTCATGTTTTCCTAAAAGTCTTGTTTTTCTATTTGTTCTTGAAAGGCCTAAAAAAGGATTCTAGTAATTTTAATGTTTTTGAGTATTTATATATATATTCATTAAAATATTTTAGAGACAAGGCAAATTATAAGGTTCCATTTAGTGTATCACTTATGAATTGAATGTAATGTGTGTCAAAGAGACACTTTCTATTATTTCACATTTTCACTTATGTTTTAGACAAATTTTAAAATGTTGGTTAGCTACTCGATAAGCCCATGCTTACCCTTCAGAAGACCTGCTTATTATGTGCTCTAATGGTTAAAATACAGGCCTGGGAAACCGGGTACATGGAAATGCCAAGGATGCTCTAGAATAATCTTGGAGGAATGATTGTGCCTCTCCATGCCTAATTTCGCTCTCTTGAGGTTTGCTTCAATTTCTAGTTGGAATATCCTAATTAACATTTGTGAAGTGCTGTGTAATGCTTAAATGAAAAACATCATGTGAGTATAAGATCTTTTAAAATAGCAGTTTAACAAATTTGAGTTTCTCGTGCAGTGAGCTATTTCTTAACATGTTATAATTTATGATAAAAAAAAATAACCAGAAAGGTTTGGCTGGGAATTGATGACATAGTACAAAAAGGAGAAATAATGTTTTTCTGCAACTCTTTTATTTAGGGAACACAATTACTGAAATATGCAGTTTAGAGTTTCTAATTTCTTAATTGTCTTCGAGCTTGAAATATGCACTTGGGATCACCCATGTCTATGTGTTATAATATGTGCAGAATGCTACTGTATTGTCTTTTTCCAGAAATGTAGATGAAGATAGAAAGTGTGCATAAGCAGACTTGTAAAGAGACTATGAAGTAAGAATGACAATGTGTATAAATCAATAAGAAAAAGAGACATACTCATAATTTTAAGTGGAGAAAAATATGACCAGTATATCAAATGAGGATTTCAAGTGAGTAAACATAAATGACAAAAGGATAAAGGGAGAGAAAAAGGAATGAAAAAATTCACTGTCATTAGGAATGAAAGTGGTATGTATTGACACAAAAGACATCATTTTCTCCAGTCTTCTTAGAAAACAATATAAAAAGACAGACAGACCTAGTGTTGTGATAGGCATTTACAATGTCCCAACCAAGGAACTATACATTGGTATACTCTTCTGAAAAACATTTGGTAGTATTTATCAAAAGTGGTTACAAAAGTCATATTCTCTTTCTTTGTTGTTGTTGTTGAGATGGTGTCTCACTCTGTCGCCAGGCTGGAGTGCAGTGGCGTGATCTCAGCTTACTGAAACCTCTGCGGGTTAAAGCAATTCTCCTGCCTCAGCCTCCCAAGTAGCTAGGACTACAGACATGCACCACCACGCCCAGCTAATTTTGTATTTTTAATAGAGACAGTTTCACAGTGTTGGCCAGGATGGTGTCGATCTTTTGACCTCATGATCCATCTGCCTGCCTTGGCTTCCCAAAGTTCTGGGATTATAGGCATGAGCCACCATGCCCGGCCCAAAATTCATATTCTTTAATTATAAATTTCACTACTAGGAAATTACTTGAGGAAATAGTAATTGACATACAGAAATATTAATCTACATTAATCATGATATCAGTGAAAATTGGAAACCTTGTAAATAATAGATTAATCACATAGTGGCATATTTGTATAATCAATCCTATATTACCAATAAAAATGATAACACGGAAGAATATTGAATACCGTAGAAAATCTTTGCAGTGTGGCTTTAAAGTGGGAAAAGCAGGTTCAAAAGCAGAAAGTGTCATGTGACACCCTCTTGCTATATAAATTTCCCTTTCTCTCACTTTGTGTCTCTTTGTGACACCCACAAACATTTATGTATATGTGTGTATATCTATATATGCATAAAACAAAGATTGTGAAAACAAATATCAAAGTGTCAGTGACAATAATCTCTGCATAGTGATGCTTAAGTGATTGTTGTTTTATTCTGAGTATGTTTTGGGGGACATTTTTCAAAAATGTCTGTAATTAATATTTTTTCTTGTTCATATTTGAACACAATACCTAAACTTTAAAGCAAATAATATAGCTAAATAAAAAGAAACAAAATTATCATATCTTTGACACAAAGATTCGTACCTAGCAAGAGCTAGACATCGGACAAGTAGCTTAAAAACCTGTCCTGCCATCACTAGGAGCACTCTTTGTCTTCATTCTTTTATTCTGAATTTGAAGCCAACCCAATAGTCCCATAGACTGTCCTTTTGGATAAACATAGAAATTGATCTTTCTGGTCAATTCAAGCTTGAAGCTTACATTTGTTTTATCGGAGTTCCTTTCTTCGGAAAGGACCTTCAAGCCTCTCAAAAAAAATGTATCAAATAACTGAAACTCACCAGATTACTACATCCTGACAATGAGAAACTTAGACCCCTCTTTCACTTTGATTGCTTCCTTGCCCTTCCTTAGTTCCTGTTTTCTTACACAGGATTACCTGTCTTCCCTGCTATATAAACCTCTAGTTTCAGTCAGTCAGGGAGATGGATTTGAGGCTGAGCTCCCAGCTCATTGGCTGCAGCACCTGATTAAAGCCTTTTTCCTTGGTAATACTCATCGTCTCAGTGATTGGCTTTCTGTGTGGTGAGCATCAGGACCTAGACCAAACCTCTGGTGTTACAGTAACAAATTGAAGGAATTAAGTCCAGTACCAATTGTTTATGAATTGAGGAGACACCATGATGTGATTAGGCTTTGTGTCCCCACCCAAATCTCATCTTGAATTGTTATCCTCAGGTGTTGAGGGAGAGATCTGGATCATGGGGATGGTCCCTGCCCCCCCAAACAGTTCTCATTATAGTGAGTGAGTTCTCAAGAGATCTGATGGTTTTGTGTTTGGTAGTTCCTCTCTTGCTCACCTCTTCTCTCTCCTGCCACCCTGTGAAGAGGTGCCTTCTGCCATCATTGTCAGGTTCCTGTGGCCTCCCCAGCCATGCAGAACTGTGAGTCAATTAAACTTCTTTGCTTTATAAATTACCTAATCTTGGGCGGTTCTTTAGAGCAGTGTGAGAACAGACTAATACAGTGAATTGGTACTGCAGAGAGTGGAGTACTGATATAAATTGAAACTGCATAACAGGCAGAGGTTAGAACAGTTTGGAGGAATCAGAAGACAGGAAGATGTGGGAAAGTTTGGAACTTCCTAGAGATTGGTGAATGGTTTTGACCAAAATTCTGATTAGTGATACAGACAGTGAAGTCCAGGCTGAGGTGGTCTCAGATAGAGATGAGGAGTTTGTTGGGAACTGGAGCAAAGATCACTTTTGCTGTGCTTGAGCAAAGAGACTGGTGGCATTTTGCCCCTGCCCTAGAGCTCTGTGGAACTTTGAACTTGAGAGAGATGATTTACAGTATCTGGCTGAAGAAATTTCTAAGCAAAGTATTCAGGAGGAAGCAGAGCATAAATTTGAAAAATTTGCAGTCTGACAATGCAATAGAAAAGAAAAACCCATTTTCTGTGGAGGAATTCAAGCTGCCTGTAGAAATTTGCCTAAGTAGCAGGGAGCCAAATGTCAATTGCCAAGACAATGGGGAAAATGTCTCCAGTCTCCAAATGTCAGAGACCTTCACAGCTGTCCCTCTCATCAGAGACTTGGAGGCATAGCAGGGAAAAATTGTTTTGTGGGCCAGGCCCAGGACACTGCTGCTGCTCTGTGCAGCCTAGGGACTTGGTGCCCTCTGTCGCAGGCATGGCTATAAGGGACCACCATACAGCTCAGGCCATTGCTTTGAAGGGTGCAAGCCCCAAGTCTTGGTGTCTTTCACATGGTGTTGGCCCTGCAGGTGCACAAAGTCAAGAATTGAGGTTTGGGAACCTCCACCTAGATTTTTGAGGATGTATGGAAATACCTGGATGTCTTGGCAGAAGTTTGAGGCAGGGGCGGAGGCCTCATGGAGAACCACTGCTAGGGCAGTGCAGAAGGGAAATGGGTCAGTGCCGCCACACAGAGTGCCCACTGGGGCACTGCATAGTGTAGCTGTAAGAAGAGGGCCACCATCCTCCAGACCCCAAAGTGGTAGATGCACTGATAGCTTGCACTGTTCCCCTAGAAAAGCCACAGACACTCAACAGCAGCCCAAGAAAGCAGCTGGTGTGGAAGGGGGTGCTGTACCCTCCAAAGTCATAGCAAGAGAGCTGCCCAAGACTATGGGAGCCCACCTCTTGCATCAGTATGACCTGGATGTGAGACAGAGAGTCAAAGGAGATCATTTTGGAGCTTTAAGATTTAATGATCGGGCCAGGCACGGTGGCTCAAGCCTGTAATCCCAGCACTTTGGGAGGCCGAGACAGGCAGATCACGAGGTCAGGAGATTGAGACCATCCTGGCTAACACAGTGAAACCCCGTCTCTACTAAAAAAATACAAAAAACTAGCCGGGCAAGGTGGCGGGCACCTGTAGTCCCAGCTACTTGGGAGGCTGAGGCGGACCTTGCAGTGAGCTGAGATCCGGCCACTGCACTTCAGCCTGGTGACAGAGTGAGACTCCGTCTCAAAAAAAAAAAAAAAAAAAAAGATTTAATGATTGCCCCGCCGGACTTCAGACTTGTGTGAGGCCTGTAGCCGCTTTGTTTTGACCAATTTATCCCATTTGGTGGGAGCATTTGCCCAATACCTGTACCTCCATTGTATTTTGGAAGTAACTAAGTTGCTTTTGATTTTACAGACTCAGAGATGGAAGGGTCTTAACTTGTCTCAGATGAGACTTTGGACTGTGGATTTTCAAGTTAATGCTGAAATGAGTTGAGACTTTGGGGGACTGTTTGGCAGGCATGATTGGTTACTAAATATGAAAAGACATGAGATTTGTGAGGGGCCAGGGGTGGAATGATATGGTTAGGCTTTATGTCCTCTACCCAAATCTCATCTTGAATTGTGATCCCCAGGTGTTGATCATGAGGGTGGTTCCCCTCATGCTGTTCTCATGATGGTGAGTGAGTTCTCATGAGATCTGTTGGTTTTATAACTGTTTGATGAGTTAATTTATCATGCAAGTCATATCTGAATGTCAGTAATAATATTTATGATGGTGCCATAGGAATAAGCCAAGACTTTCAAAGTCAAAATGTAATGTATGTTCACCCTATTCATGACACATTCAAAGAAAGTCAAACTATCTATGAACTGTATTTCATATGATCAAAGCAGCTCTTGAATCAAGATCAGCCAACTTTTAAAATGATAATATCTTCATGAGTTTATTCAACTTACCATGAATATGAACCTGGGTCTGAAAATGGCTTTTGTATAGTCACAAAACAGAATTGGAGCTTTTATAATTGGACTTCATGGTAGCCCCTTGATTAGGAATTATTCTGATTGATGAGGATCCTTAGCTATAAGCAATTGTGGTGACTACCTATATAAAAGTTACTAGCCCAGATCCATAAAAAGATCGTATTTTTTGAAAACATTTAAAGAAGGCAACATTTTTGTTCCCTTTGAATACAAAATACTTTTGGGGTGTTGAGAAATACCACTGAAGTCAAGAGAGCTGATTTCGTGGTTATTTTCTTAAAGTGTGGATTCCCTGTTGGTAATAACTTGGAGCATATGAATGTTTTATAGGATTGGCATAGCAGCAGTAGGAATTGAGCTATGCAGCAGGATGTAAATAAAATTTTAAAAAATATAAAATAAAAATTTTAGATGGTTTTATGTGGGCCTGGGCATGATAAAAATTGAACTTTCTGTATGTTTCTAGAATACATTTACCATTCACTTTCAGACCTAAATGGCCTTTTGTTGTTGTTAGCCCAAGGCTACCTAAAAATCAGTAGGTTTATTTTAAGATCCATTTTTCAAACTGAAGGGAGCACTAAGTATCCTATTTTCAGTTTCCTATTTATGTTGTAAATGATATTTGTGCTTTTCCTGTGAGCATACAGGAACAAGGACTACTTTGCTTTTAAGAAACCCATATTTAATGGTATCAGATCTTAATTAAATAGGGGATTATAATGCCTAGATAGAGATTCTCTTATTAGAGACTTACTTATACACACTTTAATGAACACTGAACTTGACTATTCATCTATAATTTAATATGGGTAATTTATGTAGCCTGAAAATTCACACACCGAAATTATTCAACTTTGGGTCCCTTAATGTCCCTGAGAGGGAGTAAACAATGCAATTCACTTGGTCTTCGATAAATATACTCACCTTAAACTGATAACAGATTAGAAATTTTCAGTCTTCAAAAGTTTAAGGTAAGAGCTATTTCATAGCTAAAACCCAATGAAAAATCTGGCAACTTCAAGGTATCTGTATCCCAGGAATACTGTGATTATGGGGACATTTTAATTCATATTGAACATAATAATTACAACTCTTTATCTTATCTATTGTATCATATCATATATAAAACATATACTTTTAAAAATTATAAGTGACAAGTTTTATGGAAGATAGTTGTGGTTACATATCTTCAATATGGCTTGCCTTCTGTGTATGTGTGTGTTTATGTTTGCATATGTGTGCGTATACACGCTTTTCTTCCCTTAAGAGGTGAAGTCTATTTTTTCCTCCCATTAAATCTGACCCAGAATTCTTTGACCAATAGCACATGGCAAAATTGATGTCCTGGGTCTTCTAAGGATGGGTCATGCAAAGCTTTGCACCTTCCACTTTAGCCCTTTGGAACACTTGATCTTGGGACATTCACACTGAAGGAAACCACTGCTATATAAGAAATTCAACTATTATGAAACTGCCATGTTATGTGATATTCAGCCACATGGCGAGTCCTGGAGGATGAGAAGACATGCAGGGAGAAGGAGAGAGGCTAAGCCAGATACAGGAGTGAAGGAGCCATCTTGGAAGTGAAATATCCAACTCTGGCCACCACAGTTGACATCATGTGGATTTGAGACTACCTACTTAGCTCAGCTTTTCCAAAAGTCCTGCCCCACAAAATCTTGAAACAAAATGCTTGTTTGAAGCCACTGTTCTGAGATAGATTGTTCTACAATACATAAGTGGAACAAAACTCCTTTTCTCTTTAATATACTATGTCAGTTCTACTGCTTCTGAGGTATGTATATTAAGATGGAATTAAACCTAGAATATGCAGTCATGAAAAAAATCATCTGCATAAAACACCACACTACTATCTTTCCTGCTGTGACTGAAATCAAAAAAGAGAGAGGAAAGCAGCAGATGATGTAATTATGCGCTGGCATGTCAATTAAGCACATTGACCCTTTTCCACCTCTAAACAACAACTTGAGATGATCAATGTTTGTTATTAAATAACTGAAGAAGGAAGGAAAATATTACATGAAATGGACCTCATTGTTAACGTGAGAGGCTTCTTCCTAGATGACCCCCTCTAGGCCCATCTTCCAAAGAGCTCTGCAGTAGAGCTGCAAATAGGCTCTTCTCACTTCACTAATCTGCAAATCCTGTATAAGAGAAATCCCTCATAGTCTCCATAGTCTTTTCAGGAAAGCTTTAATAGTCAAATACATTAGCAAGGTCTCTTGCGGCTGAGATTTCATTAATCTTCCCCAGTATACCCTAGTATATTTGCCAGTTTATCGTGAAGCATTAATATAAGTAAGTAAAATTAAAACATACTTGTTAGTGTACGAAAGGGAAAATTTTCCCTCTACCCTCTGAGTGCTTTATAATTGAGTCCATGAAATAAACCATCAACCATCACTGGACAGATTAATAAGAGAAAAGGTAAACAAATGTATTACATGTACAGGGGTGTCACATGAAAGAAAAGTGAATACCAAAAACCCAGTGAGATCTAAAGGCTTATATGCCCACTTCATAGGAGGGAGGAGAGGATGGATGTAGGCAGTTTAGGGAAAAGTAAATGAATTTTGGGAAAGACCAGTTGGCCCTCAGAAGAACAGGTGATAGCCAGTCTGGGTGTAATGTCAACTTCTAGTCTCTTCTGTAATCTGAGTTCATCTTTGGTTGATGAGATTCCTGGGGAAGGAATTTATGACAACTGAGTTATTTTAGGAGGATCAATCTTTAGACAGATAAGGAAAGCTCCTCTTAACTTTCTCTGTTCCCCAAGTGCCTTCAGTTTGAAGTAATAAGTATACCAAAGCAGCATCTTTTGGGGTGGCATTTCCTGAACTCCTTCATTAGGGTGATGATACAAATACAGCAAGGGATGAAGAATGTGGGTGAATCCTGTTCACTGATTTTTAGAGTGGATTAATGTCTATGGATTTTTCATTTTACTTTCCTGACTTTCAACTTGACACTTACTCGGACTCTAAAATCAAGTACACAACTTTTAGATTTTACGAAAAATGGATTTCCCTCACTTAAATCAATGTTAAAATATACTGATAGCTTCTCTTTCCTGCTCTGTCTTGGTTCTCACTTGAGTTTCTTTATCATTTCCTGTGGAATAAAGAGATTTCTTATCAGAATAAAGAGATTTCTTATCATTAAATGAACATCATTTCTTGTAAAGTTTCCCATGAGCAAAGAAGATGAATGTCCATTTCTCTTAGCATCATGGCTCCTTCTGATAGCAGCTAACATTTTAAAATGATGTAACCTTTTGGCATTTATAGATCTTTGGGGATTTAAGAGAGAAGTTACTTTGGGACTTGCAGTGGCGCTGGAAGTGTGTTTTGATTGGGTTGGAGCAGAGGCTAGGGGATAATGATGAGATTTTTAAGGTGGCTCAAATATTCTCGAGGTATTTAATCAGTTCTCATAGTGACTGCAATAATAAAAACATTCTTTGAATGTGTACATCATTCTTTCCTTCTGAAATACCATGTTTAGTTTTGTTTGTTTGTTTGTTTGTTTTGAGACGGAGTCTCACTCTATCACCTAAGCTGGAGTGCAGTGGCACGATCTCCCGGGTTTACGCCATTCTCCTGCTGCAGCCTCCCGAGTAGCTGGGACTACAGGTGCCCACCACCACACCTGGCTAACTGTTTGTATTTTTAGTAGAGATGGGGTTTCACTGTGTTAGCCAGGATGGTCTCGATCTCTTGACCTCATGATCCACCCGCCTCAGCCTCCCAAAGTGCTGGAATTACAGGCGTGAGCCACTGCACCCAGCCCCATGTTTAGTTTTTTAAACCAGATGACCCAATGCTAAGCATTAGTTAATATTCCATATTCCCCACTATCACCTCAGTATGATATTAATAATAGCTATTTCTCCAGCAAAATGAGTCTGTTTTTTTTAAATGACAATTAAGCATGGGATGCATTAATTAGGAAAACAGTTACACTGTAATAGTTCTTATTTGCTTTAGCGTACAATTATTTGGGAACTAGCATGTGGGAAAATGTTTGTTTCTCCACCTATAAGAACATTACATCAGAGATTTTTGCCCATTTCTATTATTCTTTTCCCATCCATTTTTATGATAAAGCATAAAATCCAACCTATGGGAGAATCATGCTGGAAGGACAAGGTAAAGGAAGCCAGAGCCATTGTGAAAAATCTGGGGTATGAATCATGACTGGCTATTTTGATCTTCTGACTGTATATTTAAAACCAAGAAATTATTTTTGTTTATTCAAGAATGTAGTGTATTAGTAACACTTGTTACTGAAATTCTCCAGTATCTTGCACCCCATTTCTTCTTGCTGCCTCTTTTTTTTTAATCTAGGCAATATTTTTATGAGATATTTGCAATGCCAGATTTATATGTGTCTCCCTCTCTTTTTTGGCATTCAACTATCATATTTTAGCAGAACACAAAGTACTAAATATGCCATCCTTTGTGGGGTAAACGTAGTAATATTTGCACAAAACTTACCAGTGCTTTTGCACAGAGAATCTTATTTGATCTTCACCCAAATCTATGCAGGGCATGACATAGATAACCTTATCACTGACTAGCTGTGCAACCTTGAGCAAATTGCCTTATCTCTCTAAGCCCGATATCAAATGGACATAATGATATCTACCTCAAGTAGTTTTCATAAAGAGTTTAATGGAATAATTTAGTTTAAAGCTTTAGCAGAGAGCCTGATACACAACAGCTCAATAAATGGCAACTTGTTTATGGTATCACTACTATCTTAAATGAGGAAACTGAGACTCAAAAAAGGATTAAATGAGCTATAAGGCATTCAAAGTGGCACAACTGATAATGGCAGAGAAGAAATTCAAATCCAAGTTTTTAAACCCAGGCCCCCTGCTATTTCTTGTGATTGTACTGTACCCTTCTTCTCATGGTGTGAATAACCTTCACTAAGCACCCTCCCTTCTTTTCTATTTTGTGAGGAAAAGTACACATTCATGGAGACATTGACTAGAGCCAGGTTTAGGATTAGGTTATGGCTCTTCCTGTGGAACACAAGTCAGTGGTGCACCAGCCCTGCAGATCAGCCCTCCATGGAAATATATACATGGACAGATATTTCCTTATAGAAGTTCAGTGCCATTCACACAGTAAAATAGTGTTTGTAAGTTTTGATTTCTCCAAATTGTCTCAAAGGAGAAGACTGTTCAGTAGTCCCAAGTGAAATAAGAAGAGATGTCCTATACGTTTTATTTTTTGAATCATCTTCCAAGGACTATAACTCACATGTTGTCATTCCTGGTAAACCTTACTCATCTCCTATGTACTCTATGGAACTGAGCAAGAGGTACTGAATGACTCCTCATTATTGTTACAAATAATCATTAATGGGTTGGATCTCCTGGCAAGGCAATTAACACACATATAAAGGACTGAAATTACATGCTCCTTAAAAAAAGTTTCTTCCCAGCCTTGCATGGTGGCTCATGCCTATAATCTGAGTGTTTTGGGAGGCCGAGATGGGAGGATCCCTTAAGCCTAGGAGTTTGAGGCTGTGATCACACACAACTGCACTCCAGCCTGGGCGACCGAGCAAGATCTTGTCTTAAAAAAATTGTTTTATGCTTCTTTTTTTCCCTTAAAAAAAATCTAAGTCTGTGGATCCTCACTAGAAAACCAGTTTGAAAGCAAAAGGACAGAATAAACTCTTTAACATACAATGCCATAGTTTCCCAGTCATTTCACTGAATCACTTTCCAGGTCACAAGTAGACGGTCTGTTGCCCAAATGTTCTGTTCATCTCTTAGTATTGAATGACGCGATTTTGTGCTAATAAACAAAGATGGTACATAGGTAAGCTTCGTTAAGTTTGGAAGGGTGGGATTTAGGAAAATTGATTGTGGCATTTCCATCTTCTTAGAGACTCATTTCTATCAGTGTGTGCTTGATTTGAGCTTTTTTCTTTTTAATCCCCTTCCTCGCCTTCCTTCATTGTTTGTATTTCTGTGATTTTCTTTCCGTGGATCATTCTGGGATCCTGTTCAACTTTGCCTAACACTGTCCTCCAAATAGTTGCCAGCTGATAAGCACTTACTGCTCTTTCCCTCAGCTCATCTGGGAAGGATAAGTGCTCAGCCCGCATTGAAAACAGGTAGCTTTTCCACCCTCATTGGTCAGCAGATGACTTACTTTCTCTGATTACATTTTGCTTAATTTGTTTTCAATTTTGAGGTCAGAGGTTTGCAAATAGACTTTCATGCTGTTTATAGAGAGAAATATTTCTGTTGGAGTAAAGTGGGTAGCAGTAGATAACTGGAGTGCCTAATTGCTGCTGTTGCTGTTTTGCTTTGCTGTTGTCATTATCATTATGAAAAGCATTTATTATGCACCTGTGATATGGGCATCTGGAGCTGAATTAAGCTCTTAGTAAAGCAAGAGAGATATCCACACAGCAGCCCATTACCTCTGCTTGATTCCAGCCCATTTATGACAAGGAGTAGACAAATGAGCAAACAAATAATGAACAACACAGAAAAGAAATACTTTTTCCATTAGGAACAAAGAAATGGTACGAAAAAGTATACGCCCAGAGGTACTGAAGAACTCTTTATTAACTCCACGCCACATAAACCAGTAAATAGCGAATTCCAAAAATAACATATCTAGGAAAAGATTTTGGAAAACTAGATAGTGGCAGCATTCCTTTGGGAAGAAGGTCCACAGTAGACGACAACTTGGAAGAATCAGAAAGCTGCCTGCCAACCTTTTGTAGAATTACTTCCTGTAGCCATATGTTGAATCTGGAGCAAGTCAAAGACAGTGAAAGTACGTTTAATTTTTGATGGCACCGAGCTGTCAGAAGGACTAATACCAAAACAATAAAAACAAATTAAAAAAAAAAAAGAGAAGTGACATATTTGAAATCTATAAATTGCATTTCATGTTCATTTGTCTGCTCTAGGAAAAGCAAATAAAGTTTCTTCCTCCTCCTGAAGTGGGTGATGAATGATTGCTTGGAGTTGGGTGGCAGGATCCTGTGTTGCCATTATTGACCTTCTGTGGAAACAATTCATCTGCAGGTGCAGTCAGTGCAGCGTCGGCACACCCTGCAAGGCATAAGTAAACTGACTGTAATCACTCATGGGTGGATCTGAACAGAGAATAATTACTTTCCTGTTAAAGGCAGTCTCTTTCTCTTATCTTCACCCTCCTTGCCTCAAGTAGAACAGCGAGGATTTGCTCAACGGGACTGGAACTCCCAATGTGGCAGGGGTCCCTGGCCTCCAGGCAGCAGAAGGCAGGAATGAAAAGGACTCATTCATTCATTAGTCCATTCCTTTATTCATTTACAGTGATATGTGGACCTACTATGGAACAAGCTTTGTTCCAGGCAAACAATGACCTCTCTTTTTTAGAGAGCTTACTTTAGGAATCTGTAAAGCTTGGATTCCTGCCTTTTAGAAAGGCCTCGTAAAATTCTGTTGTCCAGAACATACTCCAGAATACAGAGAAGTAAACACAACAAAACATGATTTGTTCAAAGTTACATGAAGAGTCAGAAGCAGATAAAGAGTCATTCTAAACTAGCAAACATAGGGATTGTTAGGCATCTTTAAGAAATGTAGTCTATTGTTTTTGAAGAGTATTTGCTAATTTGAACTTACTATTTTGAAAATATTTCTAAGTAGAAAATCTTGTGAGAAGATATGACTTATTCGTTTATGAAAACTATCATCTATGTCTAAAGACTGGATTACATTTATTATTTACAGTATTTGTTTCTGAAGTATGTTAAGCCTTTTTTATTTAGATCTCATTAAATTTTTTACTTATTAGCTTATTTATATTTTATGACTGATAAAATGATAGGACAAACATCAATTCACTTGAAGCAAAATTATTAAAGAATTTGAATTTAAGACTAAAATAATAAGGTTTTACTTATTCAATTAATAATTAGGTACATACTATGTTTCAGCCATTACAATAATCATAATTTAATTAATTTGAAGGTTGTGATTCATTGGAGTACATTATACAGTCATGTGTGTTAATGTGTGTGCATTTGTGTGTTTATGGCTCAGTTAAAAATGAATATTTGGGGGTCCGGGCACAGTGTCTCACACCTGTAATCCCAGCACTTTGGGAGGCTGAGGTGGGTGGATCACCTGGGGTCAGGAGTTCGAGACTAGCCTGGCCAACATGGCAAACCCCAACTCTACTAAAAATACAAAAATTAGCCAGGAGGCGGAGGGCAGAGGTTGCAGTGAGCCAAGATTGTGTCACTGCATTACAGCCTGGGTGACAGAGGGATACTCTGTCTCAAAAAATAAAAGAAAAAAAAGTGGATCATAATGCCAAACTTAAAAAAAAAAAAAAACCAGAAAAAAAATCATCAATCCTCAATCAGCAATAGGATATAGAGATGTGGATAAAGAAGTAGAAAGAAATACAAACATAGGGTCATAATTTTTTTTCCTTTTGAAATCTACTAGAGGTCTTATGGAGTTGTTTCTGCAATAAGAAAAATAACTAATGAAAAATGGATCCAGATTGACCTGTTCATTTTGAGTAGAATTGAGCAGAAATTTGAGAGAGCAACCACTGGAATGCTTCTGTAGTACAGACATACCTATAAAGCTCACTGGGAAATTTCTGACTATTTCCCACTATTTCCAAAATGCCAGATTCTCAAATGGAGAGTTTTAGCTGAGGGCTGCATAGAGAAGGTGGGATTTTGGTCTGCCTATTTTCAATATCCAGAAAAAAGCCAAGGATACGAGTTGCTTTATTTTTATAACATTAAGTTTCCATCTGTTGGGAAATACGTGCATTACTCTGCCACTCGCACCCAATATTACCCGATGCAGGATGTCTTATGCAGTCTGATCATGTGGAGTATAAATGAGTATCAACAATATTTTAAAGTGATTGATAAAAACCAACTTGCTTTGGGAATATTCTGTAGGCCTAGTTTATAATTGCGTTTAATTTTATTTTGATGAAGTATTCTGCCAGGAGAAGCAGGTGGGGAGATCTGTTCTCATGGGAAAAGAGGAAAGCATATTCTGGCTAACAGGGAACTAGAAAATCAGAGTAGGGGCGGGAATCACCTTGCCTGAGACAGTAGATATTCTATAAAATTGAGCCTCTTCATATTATCATGGAAATGAGTTTTTGGCAGTAGTGCAAAAAGGTTGTTTTACATTATTGTTAATTGTGGTTAGAGACACAAAGCAATATGATCATTTGATGGCTTATTTGTTATTCAAAAAATGACAGCTTTTGTGTGCCCATAAATATGAACTCATCTGGAAATATTCCTGTGAATTAGGAGCCATCTAAATATACTTGCTTAATGCATTCACTTGATTTTAATGAAGCCGTATGAGTTTGTACTTAGTAGATTACCTGATGGCTCCTTGTCAGCCATCTGATGAGGGAACGCTGTCTGCTCGGTGAACGTGAGACAGAGAAATCCATAACTTTGTCAGAATTTATGGTTGGTGAGCAGTGGCTTTCCTGGAACGTGGTACAAGAGGCAATTAGTCTTCAATTTTGTGTGCGCTTTTCATCTTGTCGGGAGTGTGGCTGACAGCAACAGCATTGCCTTCACCCTATTACATCCCTTTTCTCCTCTTCAAGAAGGGGATGTTGAAAGAACAGCAAGGAACCTTAAATTCGTCCTGGATAACATAAACAGAGTTTGGGCAGAGTGTCTGGCATGCGATCCTTTTGTGTCATTTACAGCGACAGGACACCACTTTCAAAGATGACACTAACTGTTCAGAGGCTTTAATATGATTGCCTCCAAATGCTTGAGAAAGCTCCATGTGTTTGCCTGGCACTCTGCTCTTTTAAGATATGACTCTATTCCCCCCTCGCTCTCTCTTTCTTGGAAGTGCAGCATCCTCAGCTGGTAATCTTTAAACCCTGGGCTGCAGTGATTTCTCTTCATACAGCAACACATTAAGCACATATTTCATGCTTCCCCGAACCAAATTCAGAAAGTGCCAATTAATAAGTTGATGGGGAAGAGGTCAGTGGGTAGCATTAAGGCCACCTGTCTGGAGACACTAGGTGCACACTTTGAGTGAGTGAAAGGAGAGCCACAGACAGTTGGGAATGAAGTAATTTATCACACATTCCTGGAGGGATAAAACGAGAGGATTTAAGGCAGTTTTGAGGGCAGCTCCTCCGTCTTGCTGCTATTGTGATTGATCCCATTCCTCTGGACAAAATTGGGTGTCCCAGTGAGACAGTGTGAAACATCTGAAGCTGGGAATATTTACATATTTATAGCTTCTTCCGTGGTGCAGGTTGTGAAGAGCAACCAACTTTTCTTGCAGAGAGTTTGAGAGACTCATGTGGACTTAGAAGTTGTGAAGCTTCCTTCCATATCTCAGAGTGTTCTGGGCATCTTTCTGTGTACTCATCTCTTCATCCATCCATTCATTTGACAGATATGTATCAGTGTACCATACATACTGGACCTTAGTCTGGCTGCTGGAAATACATCTGTGAACTCTACGGACAGCTATCTCTGTTCTCACAGGGTTTATTTTTTAGTAGAGGATATATAGACAAGCAACAAAATAAATAAGTAAATTATGTGGTAGGCTAGAAGGTGACGAGGGTGGTGGGGTAAAATAGCCTTTGTTAAATTCCTAGAGAAAGCTTCAGAGCCTACACTTTGACTTAAGACTCAGAAAATCAGGCTAAGTTAGGATGTCATAGGATATCATTGAAGTGGAATGAAAGGATTTGAGGTAGGGAAGAAAAACAATGGACTCCATCCTCTTTCTCTTCCACCTTTCCCACAACAGACTATAACCAGTCTTTTAGTCCCCCAAAATGGAAAGTACATAAGGCACAGTAGGAAGAAAGGAAGAAGGGTAAGTGTGCCAGGTTTAGGAAATAACCTTGGAAATAAAACAAGGAGTCCCCTAAAAGAGAAGAGTATACAGTTACCTATTTCACCCCTCATTCTTTCAGCTTCTCCTACTCCCTTCATTTCTTTGTAGAAATATTTTTGTAGCACTGATCCAAGATGGAAGAATAAGCCTGACAGAGTCAAGGTCCCTGTTTGGCCAAGCATTATTTACTTGCCCCTGTCCTTCCCTTGTCAAAGTTTAGCTAATTTTCAAGTTTTGCAAATTTGTAAACTTAATTTTCTGTTGTTTCTTTCTCCAACAATTCTTTGCTGCAGATAATGTTGCTCACAGACCCGGAGATTGAGAGCAGCTTACTGATCAGCTCAGATGAAGGCGCAACTTATCAAAAGTACCGGCTGAACTTCTACATTCAAAGCTTGCTTTTCCATCCCAAGCAAGAAGACTGGATTCTGGCATACAGTCAAGACCAAAAGGTGAGCATGCTTACCTTGTATGAGACAGTGAAGCACGGTTCTCCGGGGAAAATAGTGCTAACTTAATTATCTCTTCATTTCATCTCAGTGATCATTTTTGTTCTGAGCAGTAGCCTGACCTCTGTGCTAATGGGACAAGGGAAAGCAAGGAGAGTCTCAGGTTGCTTGTTTAAATCATGTAAATACCTGAAACGACTTACCAGATAAAGATTAGTTGTACTAAGTAAGACGCGGTGGAAAAGCAGTTCTTAGCATAGATACTTAAGACAGTCAGGAGTCTCTGACCCCCACTGAGTGGAAGACAGTGTCTTAGTGGATTGGTGATCATTTCTCTTGGTGAAGGATCCATGGCTTTTCTCAGACTCTTAAAGGGAAGCATAACCCTGAAAAGGTTAAGAACAGGAAGTAAGGTTTTGCTGAAACACTGAGAGAAATGGCCAAAGGAAAAATAATGACGTATGTAGGCAACCTTACGCAGATCCTAGTCATCTCAGAACTTCTCTTCACTTGGTGGTAAGGTTGAAGGAGAAGTCACTTCGTGAGAAAGGATTAAATGAGCTCATGACATTAGATGTGTGTGTATGTGTGCATACATCCCATAAAATGTCATCCTATAATATGTATTCTATATGGCATATATACTACAACATACATATGGTCCCTGCCTTTAAGGAAACTTGTATTCTCGGGTAGAATAAAAGGCTAGCAATAGTTAATAAAATTAAATTAAAATGAAAAAGAAGTAGCATTTACACAGGCAAATGTGAGAGAAACTCTGGCCATAAAAGCCAGAGGGATAATTGGTGAAATACTAGAATACTCCTTGTGAAATGCATTATTCAGTGAAGTCATTCTGAGAATTCTCCTTAGAGGAATCATGAATTAGAAATTACATATATTTAAAGAAATACTGGACTTAACTAAGTGAGGGGAATATTCTGGGGTTTTATTTGTCTGGGTTTGCATAGATGTGTGGCATTTTTGAAGGTAGGAGCATGGTATAAGCAACTTCTCAAGGTCTGTACTGACAGGAGCATTTTAAAGGAAGCAAATTAAAATTCTTAAGATTGGAGTTTTATTCATACTGCCCCTACTGCCAAATAAAATGCACATTAAGCCTAAAAATAGAAAGAATTTACAATTCATTTTTTTTTTTCCTCTTGGGCAGCCTGGCTACCCTTTCAGCAGAGTGTACAATTTTGTTTCTGGAGTCAAGCCACAGTGCATTTGGTCCAGGATGGTGTAGTTAACAGAGGCAAAGCCTGACCAGCTCAGACAGAGTATTAGTCATTTAATCCACAGGGTTATTATATTTTATTCGACAGTTGGTTAATTTTTCCCCCCGATGCCAGAGGCACAGCGAGGGCCAGATTTACCTGCCTAAGTAAAAACTCTGCATCTTTGCAATTATGCTGGAGGAGATGCCCAAATATGTAACTCTTTTGGTCCCAGCACTTCAAAGAGTGCCTCCCGTGGTCACTGTGGCAGAGTGGATGATACGAGACCAGTCAGGACGCCTGGGCTGTGACTTCAGCCCAGCAACTTAACGGTGAACAGTATTTAGCGTTGGTTTCCTTTGCATTAAAATGTGTTTGTATGGATAATTATAATTGTAGGTACCTTTCCAAAGTGATTTAAAAATAAACAAATATTAGATGCCACATCTCTTTTAAGTGCCATGCATGATACAGTGTTGATATAAAATAACAATATTCTATTCATCTGGAGATAGATGATTAACACATTTGAGTTGGTCAATAGTTTAAGAGAGGCCACAAAGGCAGTGCTGTCACTGAATATTACATACAAGTGACTAGATGAATTACATTAAATTGGTAGCCCAAAGTTCAGAAGATGGAGCTCTGGTGATCTGTCTACTCCAGAGGTCTTACAAAATGACTTCAGCTGGACTTTAATATATATTGGATTTCTGTTGTGATAGTAGGGGAGGCCAATTTTTTTACAAAAGGAATGTCACATACATGAAAAATTGTAAAAAACGTGTACAAAATTGCAAAATTTTCTATTTGGCTGAAACTAAAATTGGTTACAGCTAGTTATAATTTACACACATACACACACAGACACTTTGGAACCTAATCTTTACTATTTTTCACTGTTTTGGCTGTTTGATTTTTAGGAAAACTAATTTTTGGTTCCTTACTTAGGAGCCTTCAGAAATTTGGGTCCAGAGAATGATATATTTAGAGCTGTAGATTTCAAGGGTTAATCGGTAGTAATTATGAGTATAAACTGTGGTAATATGAGGTCAAAACCAAGACCGGTTGGGATGATATTACAGCAGTCCTGGCATCAGATGCTAAGGGTAAGAACAAAAAGGTATCCTTTGTGACCACAGACCCAATGAATCCTGTCATTTTAGAGTTGGACGCAGTCTTCATCTGTTTGTTGTTGCTAGGCTTTTTCCTGTATGAGGCTAAGAATCTAAATATCTAAGAGGTTAACAAATTTTCTCAAAGAGAAAAATCACTAATTAGCATCACATGTGGATATTCTACAATTGGGGTAAGGGGCTACCTGACATTTGATAGGGTGCTCATTCTTTTTTTTTTTTTTTTTTTTTTGAGATGCAGTCTCACCCTGTCACCCAGGCTGGAGTGCAGTGGCGCAATCTGGGCTCACTGCAACCTCCGCCTCCAGGGTTCAGGCGATTCTCCTGCCTTAACCTCCCAAGTGGCTGGGATTCCAGGCGTGTGCCACCACGCGTGGCTAATTTTTTGTATCTTTAGTAAAGACAGGATTTTGCCTTGTTGGCCAGGGTGGTCTCAAACTCCTGACCTTGTGATCTCCCTGCCTCAGCCTCCCAAAATGCTGGGATTACAGGCGTAAGCCACCACGCCTGACCAGGGTTCTCATTTTTGAAGGTGATATTTTGAGATGAACAGATGGGTAAAAGCCAGCCTTTCTACCAACCTCTCTGTTTCTTTAAGAAAGGATGAAGGATAAATCATACTGGAAAAGACACATTGTGGATAGCCAGCTATACAAGTAGGAATCAGAGAAGACCTCCATATCTCAAGGCTTGAATCACAGAATAGGGAGTGGGGCATTCGCTGGAAGGGAGAGAGCTGCAGCCGTTAGCTGATGACATTGGCTGGAAGTCAAGTTGAGAGGGTCTGTGGCCACTCAGGTGGGTCAGTGATACGGAAATAAAAGCTGACAGTCACCCATGGGTCATGGAGCTTTTAGCACTGATGAGATGTGGCAACAAGGAGGACCATGTGCTGGTGTTGGCTGGCTAGTGACTGCACTTGTCCAGGAAACAGGAACATTTATTCTTTCATGTAAGTATTGCCCATCAGTTTTTCTGTGACAGCTGCTAATGTCACTGCTGTAGATCTTCCAGCTAGGATCTCAGTCAGTATTACCTCTGCTGGATGCTGTTTTACATCAAATTGTGGTGAACAATCCCCTAGAAAATGCCTTATTGAGGTGGCAACTCCTATGAACAGGGTCTTCCTCTTTTCTCTTTTTCTTTATTTGCTGGCTTCTTTGTTTATTTAAGGCATACTCTCTGTCTTTTGAACACATAGCCACATTTATTTTTCCTTTATCTCCCTGATATTGCTTCTTCTCTCCTTCAGTGAATGCAACTTTTAAGCTCCTAAGGACAGAGTTTGGAGCTCCGGCCTGTAGGATAGACCCCAAATGAGCTGCGATACCCTGGTCTAACAGTGTTTCATCTTGGGTGCCTGAATCCCAGTGGAGGCTTTTTGACGTTCCTTTCTGGCCCAAGATAGAATTTTACTGCATATTCGTTCTATGGGAAGTCATATTAAGATTTAAAAAGGTGGTTTTAATCAGGGAAAAATGTGTATGGCCAAATGTCCTCAGAATTCACAAAACCAAGGTTTTTGATATTTTTTCTTTTCACTTAGAAAGAGAAATCTGTTTGTGATATTCAACATCTAGGTGGTTGTATTATTCAGGGTTCTCCAAAGAAACAGAAGCAATAAGGGGAGGGGAGAGAGAAAGAAAGAGGGAGAGAGAGAGATTGGGGTGGGGGGGAGGGGGGAGAGAGAGAGAGATTGATTGATTGATTATGGAATTTACTCATGCGATTATGGAGGCACATAAGTCCCAAGATCTGCCTTCTGCAAGCTGGACAACCAAGAATGCCAGTGGTATAATTCAGTCCAGGTTGGAAGCCCTGAGAATTGGGTGGGGGTGGAACCAATGGTGTAAGTCCTGGTCCAAGTCCAAAGTCCTGAGAAGCAGGAACTCTGATGTCTGAGGGCCAGGGGAGACAGATGGATATCCCAGCTCAAAAAGAAAAACGGAATTCACCCTCCCTCTGCCTTTTCTATTCAACACCTCCAAGGATTGGATGATGCTCGCCCACACTGGAGAGGGTGGATTTTCTCAGCCTACTGATTCAGACACTAATGTCTTCTAGAAAATCCCTTACAGATACACCCAGATAAGTTTTATCAGCTCTTTGGGCGTCTCTTAGCCAAGTCAAGTTGACACATAAAATTAACCATCACCATAGTTGCCAAGAGGTAAATCCTATCTTGTCTGGGGATGTGGCTATCCAGGCACCACTAGAATGACTGAAAGGAAAAGGTGTGGAGCCTTTTACCCATTGTAATTCTTAAATGAATAGTCTGGGTACATAGGAAACCCTGCCCTGAGACTTACTGAGTAAAGATATAGGAGCTGGACTTGGCCTCTGAAGGGCCTATGTGAGGATGTGCCTTTGGAAAGCCCTGAAATTTTCAGAAAAAGGAACATTATAGATATAATTCTAGAGATTCTGTTTCAAATGGACAGGAGTCTACTTGGTGTATAAAATCCCACCCCTCACATTTTTAAAACAATGAAGCCTTGTGGAAAGTATGAAGAATTCCATGGCATTTATTATAGGAGCACCAAAATCTTGCTTTCTTTTATTAACTTATTTTTAATTTCTATAAAACAGTAGGCAAACCAAGCATTCTACCCATTTAAAAAAATTTCTTTGTATTTGGAAACTGAACTGATAAGAGAAAGGAGATATAGTCCTTTACTTCATTGCTAGCTGACTTTCCTGCCTCAATACAGGAAACCACCCAAGGAAGGCTTAGCAGAAGGCTGAGTCTGCCAGATTACATCTTTATTTTAATTTGGCAATAAACTAGTGTACAAACTGTGCTATAAAACATTGCCTCCAACGGCATCTCTCAGTCTGTCTTAAACACCTCACTAAACATGATGTGTTGGGAAACATTTGAAATGAGAGAAAACAAAGAGCAGATGTGACTGTAAGGAAATTGAAAAAAAAAAAAAAAAACACAGGAGAGAAGCATAAGAATCTGTGTATACTTCAGCTTTGCTGTCTATGCCGGGGCAAGGGCTCTTGATGCCTCTGTTAGGATTTGCAATGGAGAAGTATTTGTAAAGCGGAGAGTGCCATGTTGTGAAACCAACATGAACACGGTCAGGACTCTGGCTGCTGAGCGGCTGGAGAGCAGAGGCCCTTTGCTGTCCTTATCCAGACCTCTTCTTCGGGTAGCTCCAGAGAAGGGCTGCTGCCCCTGACCATGAGCAAGAAGGGCTGTTCTTTCTCTGTCCTGTGCAGTCACCACCCTCGTGGACGTCCAAGACCACCTAGAGCATGAACGCAGTTCCTACACAAACAGGCAAGAAGTACAATTGAACAAAACAGCCTGGGTCCAGACTGGGGGAAGTTGGAGAGCAAGTGTTCATTTAGAAGGAGGGAGGGAGGCTGTCAAGCTCTAGCCTGCTGTTCTTGCCATGTAGGAAGGTGGGTCCAATGTCACCAGACCTTCAGAATTCTTTCTTTTTTTTTTTGAGAGAAGTAATTCTGCTTTGTTTTCGATGTGAAATTTTCTTATTTTTATGTGTGTAACCATGACCTCAAAAATTTCAAAAGACGCACTGCATAGGACGAATAAACCTCATCTGCTGCCCTCTGGTTGTCCTTTCTTCTTTCCCATTATCTTTGTTTTACTTTGTTCATGGCTTTCCCTTTTGATTTTATTTGAGAAGTTGTTATTTATTTATTTTTTTATTTTTTTGCATTTTTTTGAAAAAAGTACATTCAAATAAATGATTGGTTTTATCGAGGGAGAATAAAACCTTTAGGACAGTTTGGTGGGCCACCCTTTATTTTGTGGCAGTTCTAGAATATTTGTAAGTTTATATTGACTCGCTTATTTTGGAGCTCTGTGAGTCCTCATTCCAAGTAAGAACATGTAGAAAACTTGCTTCATTCCTGATCTTCTTTAAATTCCAAAGGATCACAGTTTATGAAATAAACAGAAAATCCTAAGGCCTGTATGTTGGCCTTCTCTTCAACATTTTTTGGTACATATGTGTTAGACACTAAAACATTCTTTTAAAGGCAGAAAACAGGCTTTGATAGGGACGTTCTGTATACAAATAATGGAAAATCTATTTTTTTTCTTTTTTTGGGGACATAGTCTTGCTGTCTTGCCCAGGCTGGAGTGCAGTGATGTGATCTTGGCTCACTGCAACCTCTACCTCCCGGGTTCCAGCGATTCTCCTCCCTCAGCTTCCCAAATAGCTGGGATTACAGGCACCTTCCACCATGCCTGGCTAAGTTTTGTATTTTTTTAGTAGAGACGGGGTTTGACCATGTTGGCCAGGCTGGTCTTGAACTCCTGGCCTCAAGTGATCTGCTCGGCCTCCCAAAATGCTGAGATTACAGGCGTGAGCCCTGTGCCCGGCTGGAAACTTTAAATATTGACAGTCAGCATTCTCTCCACAAATGAAAACTGACTTTCACTTAAAATCATATATTGATAGAAAAGGAAAAATGGACTGCCAATGTGATGAACAGCCAATGACATAATTTTAGTAACATGCATAAAAAGTGAATTTTATTAAAAAAAAGAACTAATTTTAGTTCTCTGCCTTCTCTCTCTCTACCAGTCCTGCAATGTTTTTAAAGTTTCATATCTATTCTACATGTATATCTATAAACATATCTATAAACAAAAAAATCTTCTCTTTATTCCTTTTAATCATTCCTTTCTTTTTCTTACTTTTTTTTTTTTTTTTTTTTTTTTCGGAGACAGAGTCTAGCTCTATCACCCAGGCTGGAGTGCAATGGTGCGATCTCAGCTCACTGCAACCTCCACCTTCCGGGTTCAAGCGATTCTCCTGCCTCAGCCTCCCGAGTAGCTGAGATTAGAGGCACGTGCCACCACGACCAGCTAATTTTTGTATTTTTTAGTAGAGATGCGGCTTCACTGTCTTGACCAGGCTGGTCTTGAACTCCTGACCTTGTGATCTGCCTGCCTCAGCCTCCCAAAATGCTGGGATTAAAAGCGTGAGCCACTGTGCCCAGCCAGTCGTTCCTTTCTTTTCCAGAGTGAGCCCTCACGGAAGGGCAATACTTATTATGGCCGCTTTGAATGGCGACCATTCCTGAGAAATAATGACGACTTAATAAGAAAACAGACGCCAGTGCTTTCAAAATCTCAGTCATATTTAGGTTTCTCGCCACTCACTGACAGTAGAGTGAGCTGGTAAGAGGATCAGCTGTCTGCTCTGCCAGGTCCTACCCCCGCCCTGTGACCTTCAACAGGTCATTTAAATGTAGGTTCTCCAACTGTAAAGTGGAAATAATAATAAGAGTACCTGGCTCCTGGGGCTATTTGATGATACTGAGATAACGCATGCAAAATATAAACACAGAGCCTGGCACATAGCAAAAATGGCAGAGATACCAGCCACTGTATTATCCAAAGACCTGAAAAATAGCACTTCCGGTGTGGTGCAGCTGGAATTAGAGAAAGCCTGTCTTAGTCAGAGGCTGTCTTATCCCAGTGTCTTTCCAGTACATAGAACTACAGGCACTTTAATCAATTTAATTTAAATGCCTTTTTAGACAATCACTAAAAGGTCCTGTGAAAGCAGAATGAATGGAACAGGACAGATGGATATATGGTACTTAGAAATATTATTGATTATAATAATAGAACACCATTAAATATCAAAGTATTTATCTTCACATTAACTCTATTTGCTTTTGAATAGACCTAGCAGCCCCTTAATGTCAAAAGGGCAAGTTGAGATAAAGACAAATTGATCCTTGAAATTCAACCCCCTGGGGATATTCAAATGATTTCTGCACAAGCACAAACACTTAGGAAACTGATATCTACCTAATGTCATCATGTTTCCCCAAGGCACTGCATTAAGTTAAAAGGCACTCAGTTTTTTATAAGAAATATGTTAGGCATTATATACCATTCTGGTTTGGCAGGATTTTCATGTGCTTGAAATTTCCCAATATCAGAGCTGATTTCTAATCTCATGAATATGTAAGTAATTTAAGTATCCAAGTACAAAACTGGCAATTAGAGTGGAAACCAGGGAGCTCGCTAAATGTCAACCCCAACCCTTGTTTATAAAACAAATTCTCAAGCTGAAATGCCATCATATGCAAACAAGGAAGGCCTGCATTCACCTTAGATACCACGTTTAAACAGGTTGTATCATTATTTTTCAATTGCTACCTTTGATCTGCCTGTTTCTAATGATTTGGGGGAAAAAAACAGAGCTCCAAGAATAAGGAAAAATGAACATTTTAAAACAAGCAATTGGGTTTAAAATGTGAACAGGCACAATTGTGCTATTTGATAGTTTTGTAGGCTTTGAAAGAGAGGTATTTGTATGTCCAAATTTTTAGCTAGTTCTTCATCTGTTCTATGCCACCAACACTTGTCTTTAAGAATGTTTAAGGGGCTGGGCATGGTGGCTCATGCCTGTAATCTCAGCACTTTAGGAGGCCGAGGTGAGCAGGTCATTTGAGGTCATGAGTTTGAGACCAGCCTGGCCAACATGGTGACACCCGCCCCCGCCCCCGGCTCTACTAAAAATACAAAAATTGGCTGGATGTGGTGGCGTATGCCTGTGATCCTAGCTAATGGGGAGGCTGAGGCAGGGGAATCGCTTGAACCCTGGAGGCAGAGGTTGCAGTGAGCCGAGGTGGCGTCACTGTACTCCAACCTGAACAACAGAGTGAGACTCTGTCTCAAAAAAATAAAAATAAATAAATAAATAAATAAGAATCTTTAAGGCCAAGATTTTATCTTATCATGTTCCTATATACCTCCAGACCTGGATGCACAGGAGGTGTTCACAAATCAAACTTGCCTACAGTCGTATATTGACCTTCCCTTCCCAACCAGCTCCAGTTCCGTAAGTCTAATTTTCTAAGCTTCAGAGCACCACCCTCAACTGTAGGGCTTGCGACAGACTTCAGTGACATCTGGGGAGTGGACAGTGACACATTTGATAAATCCAGCTGCAGGAGAGATTGATGGAACGAGCAATAGGCCATCATTCCTGCCCAGCCTTCATCAGCAAAGCCTGACTGCTCAGCTTTGATACTCTTATCTTTTGACTTTAATGACATTTGGATCCAGTCTACATCAGTTCCCCACAAGTATTGGTAAGATTGCACCTACCCAGCCTGGTTCCAGGCTCTCTTTATAGCCCCAGCTTCCACTTCACTCTGTTATGCATCCCAGCCAAACTGGGTCTCTTGCTATTGACCAAAGAAATGTGAGAACACCACCCTGAGTTTTGCTGCTCTGTTTATTTGCACAGACTGACCCATTCCCCTGGAACACTGTTTCTGCATGTCTTCATTCTAAGACATGTTAATTGTACTACAAAGCCCACTATGAATTATTTTGCGAATTCCAAACTTTTCCTCTAAAACATAGGCCACTACAACACAGGCCACTACAACACTGTACACAAAATATTAGACATTACTGTAGGTTGTCTGTGATATCACTAATACACTAACATTTTCTTTGAGAAACTTTATTGGGGCAGGGTTGGGTATGAGGTCTGGATTGGGCATCATGGCTCTCACTATCTGCTCTCTGTACTGAACAGCCAAGGTAAAGACTCATATCAGCTCTTAGTGAAGTTTGCGGAATCCTTTTAAGTGTTGCAGATTTTGGTTCCCCTTCTGGTTCTGGTCCCCTCCTGTGCTGTGGAATGAGAGCATCAGAACATACTTCTGAGGACAGCATTTTTCTCTGGACTGATTCTCTTTCTTCCTATTGAGGGTGATGGAAAAAAGAACTTGATATTTGTGATGCCTCAGGCCTGGCATTAGGAATTTATATGAAGTCCTTAAGGTACCATCTCTTTCTTGCTAAAAAGGATGCAGGAATAGCAGTGAGAATCAGAGAGTCATGAGGTGGATGAGTGCTTTGTACCCAGGCCATCCCCAGGGCAGTATTAGGATGAGGCAAATAAAATAGAACTGGCAGGATTTTCTGTCAGCCTTTTCAAGAAGTACAATTTGCAGGACCCCTGCTTCCAAAATGTTAAGAGGAGAGAAGGAAAGAGGAGTGGGCAGGCAACCTTGAAAAGAGCCGACAGCAGGATGTTTTCCGCCAACGCAGACGTCTTCTAAGGAGTCTGTGTGGAGGAGCCCCAGGAAACTGCCCCCTGACCGGGGAAGCCGCCGTGGGAAGCTTTGTGGTGAACAACATCTGGTCCCATGAACCAAACACTTAAAACATTATCACAACTCTTAGCTTCTATGGAATTCTCCTAGCACAAATTTCTGTGGAATGGATGCTCTTTCACTCATTTCCCAGCTGCAAAAGAGAATTCCATCACGTGCACATCTCTAACAGTCTGCAAAGAGAGGACACGTTGATCCGATTTAGAAATATTGAAAAGACTTTTTAAGGACACTGACAGTTGCAAGCTTGTAGATCACCACAAGGAGCTGAATTTCTTATCTAGTAGCAAGTTGTCAACTCTTCTAGGGATTTAACCAAAATGTGAATGTTAAGGTGGAAACAAAAGTTGGAAATGGCTGCTCCCCTTCTCTCATCCCATCTTTATCTGCTGTAGACTAGGAATCTTGAGCAAAACCAGTGCATCCCATTCTTTCCCTCCCCTAGTTTATTTTGTCCTGCTGTGGCATCCCTCTTTATCATTCCTTATAGCCGGTGCCCACCATCCAACTTGCAGCTCCAAAGACATCCAGAGGATGGCGCCAGAGATGCCTAAGAGTTGGCTCAAAGCTGTCAATGAAACTAACCCTGGCGATTTCATCCTTTGGAATTAAGTGTATTTTTATCTGCATTCTTCTTAAAGCAAACAAAGACAGATGGCAAGGAAACAAGCCAATGTGAAAGATGTCTTAAAAAAAAAAATTCCTTCAGGAGAGGAACATGTCAGGAAAGAGAGAGAAGTGCTAATAGCTCCAGACCAGCATAATGACAGTCTGGAGGGTTAGGCCCTAAGGCTGCTGATAGATCTTGAGCACAGGTGAGTGCTGGGTTTGTGCTCATTAAGTTGTATTTACTAATGCAAGGATGTAGTCACAGATACTTCAGAATGATTTTAGACAGAAAGGATTTTCTGTGTTGCATTCTTATTGCAGATATAACCAGAATCTTTCCTTGTTCTCCAACATTTCTGCTCCTTCAGTTCTTTTTCAACATTTATAGTAATGTTAGCTAAACAAAATCAAACCCTCTAAGAAGGGCAATTTTAAGTTCATGACACAGCACTAGTAGAGGCACAGTGGCCTCCTAAAACTAGATTAAGTACTCTTCCATCCTCTTCTTAATCTTTCTGTCTTTCTCTAAGCTTGGCATAGCTAGAGAAAGCTGCTGCTGCTTTCTCTGATGTGACAGATAGTAATGATAGTTCTCAGTTCTGTGTTCTGACAGTCAAACCTTGGAGCGAGACAGACGGGCAGGGAAATAAATCTTATTTAGGTGCTGCCAACACTATGAATTTTATTAAAGGACCTTGACTCATTCTACAGGGAAAGCCTTCCGCTGGTGGCTGAGGCAGTCATTGGGTAAAATACTTTGATACCATTCCCTTCTTTGTGGAGGAGCACTTTGTTCCCAGACTCTGTAGCTTTAATTAACACGTTAACTTGAATGGCTGAGTTGTTTTCTTTTTAGTAGGTATAACACCAGACTGGACAACTAACTTTTTAGGGAGAAAATGTCTGAAGTAGTAGGTGGAGAAGACAGAGCAGTTTTGTCTAAAAGTGAATACTCAAGACTCTGCTTTCAAATCCATGGGAGTTTCAAATATACTGATATTTACAGGGTTTTGTGGATGTGTGTTTTGTTTTGTTTTTTAGGAATATGCCTCTCGTTATAAATCCATGGAAGCAAAATATATTCCTCTGATAAATTTTCTTTGTCCACCAATTGTGAAACCTGGGTGCTTTATTAGGAAGAAACATGACTAGGAAATTCACGTGGTTCCAAATCATTATCTTTTTCCTTTATCATCTACTGTTTGAGGCACCTGTACATGTAGAAGGATAGGATTTCCAACATCTAAAAGCTTCGCAATCTCATTAAAGAGGCAGGAAGTGGTCTTAGAAATGTTAGAGTAATTTTAGATAGAAAGGAATTTCTGCTTTTCATTCGTGAAAGATTCTCTTGAAAGGCTGTTAAGAGAATTAAATATAAATACGTGGCTGGTAGTTTGATAGCATCTGCTCTTGTTCCACAGTTCTTTGGAGATGAGACCGGTAGGAATCTTAGTAGGTAGAGGAGGGTTCATAGAGGAGGTGGCCTTTCGTCTGGCTCTGAAAACAAGACTGGTGTTGAAGAAGGAAAGTCTTGAAGCCACTTTTGCCAGAGTGGGCAGCCTCAGTGAAAGCACAGCAGGGCGCGTGTGGGAAGGTGACAGGGCCAGCCCACCAGGACCAAAAGGTAACTTTGGAGAGAGTAAATTGAAAGAATCTCACTGAGCTGAATAAGAGAGGCTTGGTTTATTGGATTGTTTTGTATACCCACTGCTTGAGGGGCCTCTACATGCTCACAAATAACAAAGTTGCTCTTTGAAGATATAAACAAATGTCATGGGACACACCTGAGTGGTCCATAGGCTCCAGATTCAAGCTTAGAGGATAAATTTAAAAACAGAAAAAAAGAACCACAAATGCTGGCGCCCAACAATTCCTCATAGACTTGAATTCTCTGTGGGAGCAGGAATAGCAATCCTTTGGTGTAGCCGTAGGAGCACACAGAGTTTATGTATTATTCTTGCAGCATGTATATGAGTTCAGCCTGTTACCCAGACATATTATTTTGAACTGTCCTGATACTTTTACTTTTGCATTAATCTTTGTATGTTACTAAATATAGATATATCTGTATGACATAGGCACACCACAATGGTATGAACTCTGCTTCCTTTAAACATAGAAAGAAGTAGAGCTCTAGGCTTAAAAAAAAAAAGAAAAGAAGACACAGGGGAGAGAGAGAGAAGTGGATACCCTCGGGTTGGGTGCCTGCTGCTGTTGTACAATTCTCCGTGTTGAAATACCAGGTGTTCAGGACATGCTGGGAACAAGAAGCAGGCCATGCATACACTGCCTGTTTGGGTTCTCAGTTAAGATAGTGTGACCTGTCCCATCTTCTGTTATCTCTATGAGGGGAGTTGTCACCCATCTCTCCTTGGCACTTATAAAATATATCAAACATGAAATGTACCCAGGAAACCAGTCTCCCTCAGGCATGATGGCCAAAGAATGAATAATAGGCTGGGCGTGGTGGCTCACACCTGTAATCCCAGCACTTTGGGAGGCTGGGATGGGCAGATCACGAGGTCAGGAGATTGAGACCATCCTGACTAACACAGTGAAACCCTATCTCTACTAAAAATAGTAATTAAAAAAAAAAATAGCCAGGGGTGGTGGCAGGCACCTGTAGTTCCAGCTACTCAGGAGGCTGAGGCAGGATAATGATGTGAACCAGTGAAGCGGAGCTTGCAGTGAGCCGAGATCACACCACTGCACTCCAGCCTGGGCAACAGAGTGAGACTCCATCTCAAAAAAAGCAAAAGCAAAAACAAAAGAATAATAAAAAAGACTTAGAAAGAAAAAGGTATAGATTCTCCTTGACTGGATGCCTGAATAATGTTTAATTATTACTTAGATAAGCTTACATAAATAAGTTGGCTTATTTATATGTTGTCCCTGTCTATCTTACCACTTTGACTCATGCTGTTCCTTTGTGAATAATGCTATTTTTGTCCATTTGAATGCTGTCATTCATTCAGGTCCCAGCTGTTTCACCACAGCATCTGGGAAGCATCCCTAAATTGGCTCCTGTCTTCTGCATTGTTTTATCACTGGCTGCCTCGTGCATTTCTCATTATGTGAGCTAGGTTCAGGTTACATTGCGTGCTCTTCCAGAACCTTGTCTAGATTTTGCACTTCTTTGCATTCCCCACAATTCTCGGCACATGCTAGGTCTAGTGGCACAGCTGACGTTATCGCCAGGCAGAACAGGGTGTGCATTCCAGTTCATTCAACTACTGACTTGACATGTAATTTCTAACAAGTCAGTTAATCCTTCTAAGCTTCAGTTTCCTCAACTGTAAAATGAAGATATTAATCTGCCTTGCAGAGCTTGTATAAGGAATGGAGATGGTACATGTGGAGCACTCACCTTGTGCAGGTGTTCAATAAATGTTAGGTATTATTATTACTATTGATCCAATGAACTGATGCTTGTGTATGTGATGTACTATAGAACCATAGTGTTGAGTAACTTCTGTTCTTTACAGTTATACAGCTCTGCTGAATTTGGGAGAAGGTGGCAGCTTATCCAAGAAGGGGTTGTGCCAAACAGGTTCTACTGGTAAGTCTCACTTTATCTTGTAGCACATTGAGATATGATCTAGTCAGATATGACCTAGTAAATGACCATTGGAATCTTGTTCTCACCAGTGCTCTCACATAAGGTCTGTTCTTAGTGGGACATGCCCACGTCCCCTCAGGGCAGGATGTGACATTAGAGTAAGAAACACTTTAACAGAATGTTAAAAAATGTGTCACAGTCTTTTTGAAAAACCCCAAATGGATTATGGAGGTTAGTGAACTGCAAGGGCTTTATGAGAATTGCTTTGTTATATTTTGGTGGAATTGTGGAGAGAGACATTTAAAAAAATCTAATAGTGACTTTTTATTATTAAAATCATCATATACACATATCACATATTCAAATGAAGATTTTCAGTCTAAAGAAGTAGGTGTTATTTAGTCTAAAAGTAGATCTTCCTCTCATTCCTGATTTTAGATCTTGTAAGCCTTCTCCTTGTCATTTATTTACTTACTTATTTATTTATTTATTTATTTTAGACAGTCTCACTGTGTCGCCCAGGCTGTAGTGCAGTGGTGTGATCTCAGCTCACTGCAACTTCTGCCTGCTGGGTTCAAACAATTCTCCTGCCTCAGTCTTTCCAGTAGCTTGGACTACAGGTGCACGCCACCATGGCTGGCTACTTTTTGGATTTTTAGTAGAGATGGGGTTTCACCATGTTGGTCAGGCTGGTCTTGAACTCCTGACCTCAAGTGATCTGCCCACCTCGGCCTCCCAAAGTGCTGGGATCATAGGCTTGAGTCACCATGCCTAGCCAGTCTTCTCCTTGTCATGTGGGACACAGTTTGCTATTACTAGTTTCTCAATTATCTTTCTAGAAGTGTTCTGTGAATTGCCAAGTGTGTGTGTGTGTGTGTGTGTGTGTGTGTGTGTGTGTGTGTGTGTTTAGTCTTACTTTGCTTGGGCTGCAGTAACCGAATACCATAGACTGGGTAGCTTAAACAACAGATATTTATTCTTCATTGTTTAAGGCTGGGGAGTTCAAGGTGCTGGCAGATTTGGTTCCTGCTAAAGACTCCCTTCCTGGCTTGCAGATGGCTCCCTTCTGTCTGTGTCCATACATGGTAGAAAGAGAGAGCTCTGATCTCTCTTCCTCTTTTTTTTTGTTTTTTTTTTTAAGACGCCTGCCTCAGCCTCCCCAGTAGCTGGGACTATAGGTGCCCACCACCACACCTGGCTAATTTTTTGTATTTTTAGTAGAGAGGGGGTTTCACCATGCTAGCCAGGATGATCTCACTCTCCTGACCTCATGATCCCCCGGCCTCGGCTTCCCAAAGTGCTGGGATTACAGGTGTGAGCCACCACGCCTCTTCTTTTTTTTTTTTTTCATCAGGGCATTAATCCCATCATGAGGACCCTATCCTCATGACCTAAGCTAAACCTAATCACTTCTTAAAGACCCTATTTGCAAATACCATCACATCATTGTGGGTTAGAGTTTCAACATACGAATTTTGAGGAGACAAAAATATTCAGTCCCTAACATATATAGAGATACTCACATTTACATAAATGGTAGCTGTGCACACTGTTCTATGCCTTGTTTTTTTTTTTTTTTTTTTTTGAGGGGATGCAGTTTATTATGCATACATCATTATTTTTAGTTGACTACATATCATTTTGCTCTAAGAATATAGATTGGAGGTAAATCTTATGCCTAATTAATGCAAAACATAAACTATATATGTTAGTGGGATGTATGTATGGGAAAAGAGAAATACGTGAAGAGAAAGAGAGAAGGGGGCAGCAAGAAAAAGAAAGGGACAAAGGAAATAGCATTCCTTTCTTTAACCGCCTCAGTTCATCCCCCTAGTTAAACTAGAGGTGGCTCTGTCCGTGGGAATGGGTGGGTAAAATTGAAAACAAGGAAAATATCAGAAGTTAACGTTGGCTTTTAAGTTTCCAAGGTCTTAGATTCTGGCAAAGTAAGAACAAAGCACAGAACATTCTAGTGTGATTTTGATGATAATATTTATCAATACCTTTGAATATACATCCTACCTCCTGCCAAAAGATGTGATTCTACCTTACCCTAATTTCTCTAATCTGCCTGTGGAAAAGACATTCAGGTTGTTTCAAGATTTTTACTACCATAAACTGTGTAACAAGGAACTAGCTCAGACAAGAGTTTAAATATCCTTTATTCATGTCATTCAGAATCACTGTGACAGTGACCTTTTAGGAGCCAATGAGCTCCCTGCAATGAGGGCAGTGAAAGTATCTCCTCTTGATTCCTCTTGAAATCACACTGCCTCTCATCAGCCTTTAAAGTTACAGGCAGAATAGATCACCGAGGTACATAATAGCTTCCCACCTCCACTCCAATTCTTTCGCTTTTATATGAACTTCTAAGAGGAATGCATTTTTATCTTTCTCATTTTCAAACACTACCCTAAAACCCCTGTGGGAGTTGAAAGCCAGAGAACTACATTAGAGAAATCTCTTAAAATGCTAGCAAAACTGCCTGAAAAAGTTAGGCCATTTGCAAACAAACTGGCTCTGAGATAATAACACAAGGACTTCTATATGGCAAGATACCACTTTTTCCCCTATCAAAACGAGACATTTGTAACTAAAGGAGGTTTCTGTTGCACAGAAACTTATTTACCTCTCTCCCTCTGGTGCTCTTGTTCAGGATGGTATAAGCCTTGCTTCTAAAGTCCAAATTGACATCTCCTGTCTCTGGGAACTCAACTCTGTCTCTTACTGAATCTCCTTTCTCTGGTCAGCGTTTTTTTCTCCCTCTCTTACTAATTTTGTATCGTACTCATGAGAAACCTTCATCTCTGTGTGTTTTGTCTATAAAGTATAAAGTTAGTTTATGGAAGACAGGGTTCATGTCTTTTTCTTTCATTCTCTCCCTTTTTGGGTACTTAGAAAGGCCTCAGAAAATAAGCAAAGAAAGGACTGAAATAAATGAATGTTGTCCTCCTAGTTTATCCTGGAAATGCAGTTGCTGCTTTGCTAATGAAAAAGCATGAGGGACAAATCTTTTCTCAAGTCCTACTTTCAAATGACTGCAAATATCTGCTCATGGTGCCTAGAAGTATAGGGTAGGAAGTAGCCATTCAGAGGACTTGGCAGAAGTTGTTTCCTACCAAAAGAAACAATGAAAAATATGGACAGGATGGGCAAGAAAAAGGAGCTGAGATGAAGTGGTACGTATATACAGTGTTTTCTATGTCACCAGAGGTCTTATTTATGCATGATTATAACCTGAACAGACCTCACCACTGCTTCCACCAGTGCTAATTGCAATATTTTCTTGCCTATTCCTTGAAGAAGAAATCTTCTCTGTGAAAGCTTGACTAGCAAAGCTCTTCTAATCGAAAGCCATAAAATTATCTTTATAAAAACATCACACATTATTGTATATGAATTCTAATTGACCTGTTAAGTAAAAGAAATAAAACCTCCTTCTTCTGTTTTTGAAAACAGAGACACATCTTGCCCATTCAAGTCTTAATAGTGCAACAAGCACTACTTAAACTTAAGCTATTTAATCCTCATAACAACCTTCTGAAGTAAGCTTTTCATTATCATCATTAACAGATAGGGAACCTATGGTAAAGAGAAGGTAAGTAAGTTGGCTAAAGTCACACAGCTGGAAAGTGCCAGAGCCAGAATTTGAATGAAGGCTGTCTGTCACCGAAGTCTGTGCTCTACTAAATCAGCAAATGCCATTGTCTCTGCCTCTTAGCCTTATGTTCCTGTCTGGGACTGTGAGCCCTGGAAATCTAGCCCCCTCAGGCATATGAATGGTGAGAACCCAGAGTTCTTTTGACCACAGTGCCAACTGTGCTTGTCAAATGGCTCACATGGGTTCCTTAAGCTTGGTTGATTTTTCTAGAGAAGGCATGGGAACTCGTAAATTGCATAGTACCATGACTGTTGATGAAAATCTCGGTCTCTGCTCACATGGTCTGTATTTTCTAACTCTGAGCAACTACCTTAAGCTGACAGAAAAGTTGTCAGTCAAAGCAATATTTATTAGATTCACTTCTGGAAACCAGTTATGTCAAATTATATAGGAACTATGGGGCTATCTAGGATAATTCAGCAAAGTATAGTTAAAGTAAACCTCCTTTAATCATTTCTACTTGGAACCTGGCTATTGGGAGTGTGTATGGGACTGAGGGAGATTTCTCTAGTGTTAAATCAAATTGTTAAGTTACCATGGGTAATAACATAGAATTTCCCTAAAGAAGAAATGAAGACCAATTCATATTTTTTCCTCACCACCGAATACATTGATAAATATTTTTATTTCTGATAGCAATGGTCATGCCACCCCTGGAAGTAATAAATAGCAATTGTGAAATAATTATCGCATGTAACAGCTTATTCTTTTTTTTTTTTTTTTTTTTTTTTTTTTTTTTTTTTTTTTTTTTTTTCTTTTTTTTTTTTTTTTTTTTTTTTTTTTTTTTTTTTTTTTTTTTTTTTAGTACAGACAGGGTTTCACCGTGTTGCCCAGGATGGTCTCGATCTCTTGACCTTTTGATCCACCCGCCTTGACCTCCCAAAGTGCTGGGATTACAGGCATGAGCCACCATGCCCAGCCTGCAACAACTTATTCCTATGTTATCCCAGTGGTTTCTGATAATGTTACCAAAGCACTAGAGGTTTGGTCAAGACCCTACTGCACAAAAAGCAAGTCACTGAGACAGCAAATATTGCCAAGGAAGAAGGCTTTAATCAGGGGCTGCAACCAAGGAGATGGGGGCTAAGTCTCAAATCCATCTCCCTGGCTAAAAGTATGGTTTTTTTTTGTTTTTTGTTTTTTGTTTTTTTTTTTTTTTTAGCAGGAAATCAATGTAACAGGGTGTAAAACAGGAACTAGGGAGGGGCAAGGAGACATCTGGTTCATGGTCTGATGAATTTCAGTTCTTTAATACTTTTTTTTTTTATAGGCTTGAAGATCCTTTCCTGAGGAAGGAACTCAGATAAAACAAATACAGGTTTCAAGCTTTAACAGCAGAAGGGTCAATTTCTATGTTTATCTAAAAGAACAGTGTATGGGAGTATTGAGCTGGTTTTATTAATACTACCATAGCAACCATAAATATGAACTTTCCTCCAAGGAGTTCAGATTATTTCTAAAACTTATTTACATATATAGAACATCATGTAAGAGACAGCATAATATTACCATTAATAGAATAGGTGTCCTTTTAATTTAACTGACAGCAACAGTGGTCTTTTTCTTTCCTATGCTGGAAATCAATTAAATTGGGAGGCAGTACAACTTGCAGGTCAAGAGGTTCAAGGACACGGAGGTTTAATTTCTAGCTTTGCCATTTACTAAGTAAAAAAAAATTCATGGGGAAGTTTCATAATTTCTGTGTGACTCAGTTTTTTCCCCCTGTAAAATAATTAATACCTACTTCATCAAATGAGATGCTTCTTGTGAGTTGGTTACATGCCTTGTGCCTAAGAATCATCTTGAATGCCCACTGGCTAACAGTGTTAATATTCGTAATAGCTACCTTTCTATCTCTATTAATTTTGTTTTTCTTTGTGCTGTCTTCATTATCAGGTTTGCTTTTCCCATTTTGTGACAGCAGTGGACACTAGCGGCTTTAGGCTTACTTTTTTTTTTTTTTTTTTTTTTTTGACATTGTCTCGCTCTGTCACCTAGGCTGGAGTGCAGTGGCGTGATCTCGGCTCATTGTAACCTCTGCCTCCTGGGTTCAAGAGATTCTCCTGCCTCAGCCTCCCTGAGTATCTGGGACTACAGGCGCATGCCACCACACCTGGCTAATATTTTGTATTTTAGTAGAGACGGAGTTTCACCATGTTGCCCAGGCTGGTCTTGAACTCCTGAATTCGGGCAGTCCACCTGCCTCAGCCCCCCAAAGTGCTAGGATTACAGGTGTGAGCCACCGCGCCCGGCCTAGACTTACATTTTAACAGCTTAGAAATCCCATGAAGCCAGTCTGTCTCTTTTTCTCTCTTTTCAGGGATTGAATCTGAGAGGCCTGACTTGGATCAAGGACATATAAGATGATTCATTACTCGTGTAGATCAGACACATATCTACCCCAATAATTGAAATACGGTCTGGGGTTGAGACCTAATCAAACTGCATGGTTCAAGGTTGAAGGAAATGTAATTCCTAAAACGGGAATAAAAAGACAAAAAAAAAAAAAAAAAAAGAAGATTATGCTACTGTAAGGGAAGATGGGTTTTCTTATTAGGGAAAATATATATAGATGGGAGAACTGAGTGTCATAAGGATAAAATTCTATCAGGGGATTTGTATTTGTTGAGTAACTACATTGGTGTAGCCACATGATAATCATGCTATTTGATCCTCTTAACAAGATTATATGGTAGTTGTTATTATCCCCATTTTGATGAAACAGAAAAGTGAAGTGATGTAGCTTATCCAACATAACACATAATTTGTTACAGCCAGGTTTTGAAAGATCAGCTCAAATTCAAGACTTATTCCCTTCTCATCCTCCAATAAAAGACAGGAGAAAAAACTTTAAATTCTAAAATTTTATTTTAGTTGATTTTAGTTTAGCACTTCAGTGGGTAAAAGCTAAGGTGCTGCATTTGACACTGAACAAAGAACATGGTGGTGGACGATCAGTGGCATCCAAATGCCTTAAATAAGGAAAGTTCCTGCCAAAAGCTAAATTCTCTACTCAAGGACAGTGAATGTGGTTTGTTAGGATCTGAGTCAAGTTTAGTATAAAGCAATGGAAGGCATTTCTCATTAGAAACTCTTCAGCAATCTATTAATTATGCAAAAGACAAGGCAATCTCGGGGCTGTTTCACTTAATTAAAAATAGGTTCAGCCTTATCTTATTGATTATGTTACTCTGACATACAGACAGCTGACTTGACATAGGGACAGCTGAACGGTGATACATATTTTCTGTGACTAATTCACTCTTGGAAAATCAAGAGTTGGCTCAGCAATGAACCTTTGTTATTTTGGAATGCCAGCTATGTTTCAGTGATGTCCCTCTGGGGGTTATATGACATCTGTATTATATAGCAGAAGGATAAATGTTTATCCTTATGCTATACTCAGTGCATTTCAGCATGTATACCCATTCTCATTCTTCCCCACAGTTCCATGCCAGTCAATGTGAATGACTTCCCATTGCACATCTTTTTCAACAAGTCCCATTTGTTGAGCATTTACTGTGTGCCAAGACTTGTGCTAAGTCTTTTGCACGTATTGTTTAAATCAGTCCTCAAATAATTGATGTGAAATAGTTTATTGATCAAGATTCTTTCTAGATACGTGATAGAAAAATGCATCGTGTTTTAAGAAGAAAAAAAATTTTTAAAGAGATATTGGCTTATGGATCTGGGAAGTCAGAAGGAACTTTATTAGACTTCACTACATCCATACGCTTCTTAAATGCATCAGATCTTGATCTCTCCCCATCACTCCGCTCTCCTTTCCTCTGTTTCAGCTTCACTTGGGCAAAATTTCTCTTTGCAGTGGCCTCTAGAAGCTTCTGTCTTCCCAGTTCACTCCAATGTAAAAGAAAAGTACTTCTTGCTTGTTCCAGAAAAACTCCTAGGATTAAATCTTATGGGATCTGATTAGGTAAAATGCCCATAGATAGACCTGGGGCTAGAATCAACTTTACTAAACCACATGGACAGAAAGTAAGGAATATGATGCCTGGGGAGAGACTAAGTTGCTTTTATCAAAAGAAGTGGGGAGGATAATGGGAAGGCATCAACAAGAGGTACCCATTATCCAGAGATGTTTCAGTCCTCTTTTCCAGATGAGAAATAAATAAGGTAAATAAATAAATACACAAACACTATCTTATATAATTTTGCCTAATGTCTCACACTAGTAGGCAATAGTAATGAAATTTAAACCCAGGTATGTCTGGCTAGAGAGCCTGTGTTATCTGCACACCATGCTATAATCTACCTCCAGGGTATCTTCCTGGCCCCCACTGTGCCATGGACCAGTAAAGTCTGGCTTGAGCTTGAGCTCTCTTCTTACGTGAAACTCCTACGTTGGCAGATACTTTATCCATATCCACTGGGCCTCACTGCTAGTCCTTGAAGTGACTTTTTTTTTTGTATACCTGTCCTATTATCGCTGCCCCAAATTTTCTCCTCTAACCTTGAGTATCAAGGCTGACACAAAAGAGGCAGCTTCATAAACTTTTGCTGACATACCTGTCCATGATCAGAAAACACTCCAGAATATAAAATAGCCTCTCTCTCTCTGATTCTGACTCATATCATTACCATTCATTCTCAAGGCCTTGTTGAATATTGCCGCCAAGTCAACTTCAGATTTTTATCCCTCTTATTGTGGTTTGATAGTTTGGTTTATATGCACGAGGTCACCATGGCCATTTCTCTTCCTCCTTCATATATACCAGTCATTCAGCATAACACCCCCAAGACTTCTGTAAGCCACCCACACCAAAGAGGCTTAGAGAATGTAGCGCGAGATGGCTGTAACTCTTTCCTCTTCCCACCCTGCAGTGAATTTAGTGGATTCAGTAACAAGAGACTGAGCCTCTGCATTTCTCCTTCTCCAGGTTCTGCAAACTGGAAATGGGATGAAGTCTAATAAGGTTACAAAAAACAGAGAGAAAGAGCATAAAACTCTGATAGATAAAAATGACCAGATATACTGATAATATATTAGGAAGGGGGTATGGCTTTTTTTTTTTTTTTTTTTTTTTTTTTCTCCAAGATACTCCACCTCATCTCTTACTCAAAGCTTTGAAGCAGGTCACTGTCTGCAGAAAACTTCGAAATGAATACCATCACTTAATTTCAATTTTATGTTGAGGTTGCAGTGGAATATCTTACCATTTAGAATCAGCTTTTTAAAAATAGGCTTCCATATTTCCTTATTCCTCATATCACAGCCTGACCACTTTCGGGTCATATTTATCTCTGCTCTCTTACCTCTTCTTAAATATGTGGATTTCCAAGTTGCATCAGTTCTTCCCTCATAATATTATCCCTGCCCACTTCCTCTCCCATTCTCCTTTAGCATTACCCTGGTTTAGCTCCACCACCAATACCCTCCCAGGAAATAATGAAAAAGCCTCTCCATTCATCTTCCTATATCACTTCCTAAGGACTCCCGTGTCTACCCAATCAAATATTTGTCTCATTCCTCATTGTTTGCAACATAAATTGAAGAGGAAGAATCTAACTAGGTTATTGCCAATGTGGGCTCGAATGTCCTTTTTCTGACCTACTACCCACTCCAGTTCTGTATGCTAAATTCCAGGAGGCCAGGTAAGTAATAGTAAGCACTAGTAAGTCTATGGATCTGTCAATACTTCTTACATCTGTCCTTACTTATTTTAGTAATGATTAACTTTTAGCACCTATTATGAGCCAGGACAGTTTTAGTCTTTGAATACAAAGGTGCTGTCTGCGGATTTTTGTTATTATTAGGATCACAGTGGATCTTTATGGCCTTATACCAAAGCCCACCTCTGCCATGGAGCCTTCTTTGGTTCTTCCTGCTTTTGGGGGCAAAATAAATCTCTTTCTTCTCTGAATTTAAATGTGATGATGTCACACATAAAATGTAATATATCATACCATGTACTGGATTGCAGGTCTATATATGTGATTGGTAGGAAAAGCATGGATTTAGGATGAACATATTCAGGTGTAAATTTCCAGCTTTACTATTAACTAACTAGGTGATTCCAAGAAACAATTTCACCTGCCCAAGCTTCAATTTCCTGCTACGAAGTCTTGTTTTTAGAATTAAAAATGACATATTACCATTAAGTAACTTAGCACTTAGTGTGTTCTCCATATATATTTCTTTATCGTCTTCTTTTCATTTCCTTCTAGAAGACAAATTTTTTAAGGTTCAAGACTCTGCCTTTAGCATATTTCTATCTTGTGTACTACAGTAAATAGAGCATCAGAAACTTGTGCATACACACATACAGAGTACTAAAACTCATCAGATTTACACATGCTTGTACGTGCACACATATAAATCCATCAACACACAGATTGAAATATCTTGAGTAGACCTCATTAGTTAAATTAGAGACCATAATAGGTAACCTCTGTTATTTCCCTCTAGCATGAAAATGCCAGAATTCTAAATCACTGAAGTATATATTGAAGGAAGGAAAATTTTAGATCCATAAAAGGCACACTTTTCTATGCACTAGGCTATTTATTAACTCCTTAGGCTGTCCTATGGAGTAATCAGATCCCTGTAACCAGAGAAATTCAAGCAAAACCAGAAAGACTCATCCTAGACTGCTCTCACAGTGTGAGCCTGTCCTTTACTGCTGATGTTGACAGGTCTGGATACATTTCAGAATATGGAGTTCAGGAGAAGAACTCAGAAAGCCCTTTTCTTTGAGAATGGACTTTATTCGCTCTTCTTTTACACTTTCCCTTATTCTCCCAGGGAATTCTGGGATCTGAGCCCCTGCCCTCTCAGTAGATTCTGAGCCCCTGCCCTCTCAGTAGAATCTTGTATGGTTTGGATAAGGAGCAGGGAGAAGTGGCAGAGAATCTTCCCCGAGATCCCTTCCCAAGGTCTGTACTGAGGCATTTCTAGTGCCTGCACTATTAGTGCTAGCTAAGAAAAATTTTATTACCTTGAGAGGCGTGGTATTTCTTCTTTTTTTTTTTATTGTTGATGATCTCCACATGAATGCTGTTTGCTAACCCTTTTGCACCTCCTCCACATTTTTTTTTTCCCTTGTTACCGTTACTCCGCTCTGTCACCAGGCTGGAGTGCAGTGGCGTAATCTCAGCTCACTGAAAGCTCCACCACCCAGGTTCACGCCATTCTCCTGCCTCAGCCTCCTGAGTAGCTGGGACCACAGGTGCCCACCACCATGCCTGGCTAATTTTTTGTATTTTTAGTAGAGACAGGGTTTCACCATATTAGCCAGGATGCTCTCGATCTCCTGACCTTGTGACCTGCCCGCCTGGGCCTCCCAAAGTGCTGGGATTACAGGCATGAGCCACTGCACCTGGCCCCTCCTCCACTTCTTAATCTTTTCCTGTGATTAGCAAGTTTTCCCTTCAAATTAAGATAAATTTCCCCTGCTGCAGTGTGAGCCCATCACTTTTCATGTGACCTTCATTCACTAATGGCCATCATTGATTCCTGTCATCCTTATCTTGATGATGTCTGTCTCCACAGACTGCAGCTTCTCTATCTTTGAACAATAGAGATTCAGTCACTTCTCGAGACTTCACTAAGAATTATTATGATGGCAGAATGCGAGTGATTGCCATGAATGAGGGTAAGAGGGAAAAAAATCCTCATAATTGTGTCTTCTTAATTTAGAATTTTATTAGAAGGAATTGACCAGGCCCTAGTGATCACACCTCACTTAGCTTTCAAATTAAGGGCCTCTAGGTTTGCATCCTATCTTTGTATGGTTATCCTTGTTCATTCAATCATCGACTTTGAATGTTGCCTTTAGTCAATAGGAGATGGTGTTTAATGTGTAAAAATGAGAGTTCTGGAGTCAGAGTACCTTTGCCAGAATCCTGTTTTCAAGGGGCCTGACACTGAGCTCTTTAATTAACATCTTTAACCCTTACAGTCTTCATCAGTAAAATGGTCCTCATAAGAGTGTCTTCCTCGTATACTCATTGTAAGGATTAAAATGAGATCATTCAGGTTGGTTACATATATGATGAGTAAATGCTAACTGCTACTAAAAAGAGGAATAGGGAAGAGTTGGGTATTAATGTGTTTCTGAAATGTGGCAATCTCATTTTGATTTGATGGAATAATTTATATTTTCAATGAGAATTTTTAATGTGTGCATGTATTGTACTTCTTTGTTGCCCAGAATCAGGAACCATGGATAGAAAATCAGCTGAAGGTTTTATTTGTAGCTTCTCAATTTTTTTTTTTGAGACAGAGTCTTGCACTGTCACCCAGGCTGGAGTGCAGTGGCATGATCTCCGCTCACTGCAAGCTCCACCTCCCGGGTTCACGCCATTCTCCTGCCTTAACCTCCTGAGTAGCTAGGCCTACAGGCACCTGCCACCACCCCCGGCTAGTTTTTTTGTATTTTTAGTAGAGATGGGGTTTCACCGTGTTAGCCAGGATGGTCTCGATCTCCTGATCTCATGATCCGCCCTCCTCAGCCTCCCAAAGTGCTGAGATTACAGGCATGAGCCACCGCGCCCGCCCTGTAGCTTCTCAATTTTATATTATCCAACTCATTTAATTAATATCAACAGAGTGATTTTATAAGCCAAATTCTGGCCACAAAGATATAGGAAACACAGTCCCTTCTACAAAGGGGCTTGCAGCTACTTAGGTAGGACTGCAAAGAGAATGCCGTACGGAAGGATATTTCCCCTGCATAGCTACTGCTCAATGACTTTGCAGCCAAGCAAGTTTGGGACCTGAGGTAACAGGAGGGTAGTCTCAAGTAAAACTGGGCATGGAATTGGGAAGAGGAGAACAAAGACAAACTAGAACCTGTCGGGACATCTGTATCTGCCTCTCACTACCTGTAACTAAAATGTGTCTTGGAAGGAATTGACTGCCGCTCCTTTCCTGTCTTCCAAATCTCATATTTCCTTTTGGCGAATTCTAATATGAAATCACACAGAGACTCTGAGAAATATAGTTCAGGCAGAAGTAAATCACAGTCTACCCTTTGAAAACTTGTCACCTGTACAGGTATTTTGAAACCATGTATAACTCCCAAATAAAAACAAAAGCAAAATTATGCTTCTACCTAGCATGATGGCATTTCTGCTCCTCCATAACTTAAATGTGATAAATAACTTCCCTCAAAGTGAGAACAGTTGGGTATGCCACATTACGTATATTTGGGTAATATTCCTCCTCTCGTTGAATCATGCTTCCCGTTTCTATATCCTGAAAGCATATATACTGAGATGTAGGATTAATCAATATAATCAATATTGACATTTTATGCAGAAAACATAGGTAAATGTGGGAGAAGAAGACAAAAGGAAAGGATTCTTACACACACACACACACGCACACACACACACACGTAAGAAGAAATTGACCACAGAGCAGAGACAGCAAAGTCCCTAGAACAGTGGTGGCAAGTACTGTGTATCATAAAGTCTAAATATTAATCAAATGAAGATGAAATATTATTTTATGTATCAGCAAAAAAAAAATGCTGCCAATTAAACTACAGATATATCTAAGATATATTGTGAGTTCCATTCCACAAACAAGTGAATGTTGCAATATTCTTGCATCTCAGGGAATAGGGAGGCCTGAGGAGAGGGAGAGAGATGGGGGAATCTGTGATCTGTGGAGTCATCAGAACACATATGCCATTTATCAATTAAGTTTGCAGTCTTACATGGTTGTTGTTTGTAGCACTCCAAAACAATCACAATAGTCACATCAAAGATCGCTGATCACACATCACCGTAGCAGGTGTTATAATAATGAAAAAGTATGAAATATTGCAAAAATTACCAAAATGTGGCATGGAGATATGAAATGAGCATGTACTTTTGGAAAAATGGCACTGATAGAATTGCTGCATGAAGGGTTGCCACAAACCTTCGATTTGTAAACAAACAAACAAACAAAAACCTCAATATCTGTGAAGAGCAATAACATGAAGTATAATGAAAGTATGCAAGTATGCCTGTATAACATTTTAGCAATCGTAAGATACCTGCTGATGTAAAAGATGTTAAAATGAGAAAAAAATAGCATTTTGGAATGGATGGAAGAGGTGCTCAATAAATATTTTCTGAGTGAGTGAAAAATGTAGGACAGATAATGGGGATGAGGTAGCATTATTTATTCATTTTATTTATTTTAATATTTCAATTGACACAGAATAGTACATATTTATGGGATACATATAATGTATAGTTATCAGATCAGAGTAATTAGCATATCCATCTTCTCAAACATTTATTTCTTTGGGCTGGGATCACTCTATATCCTCTCCTCTTGCTGTTTGAAAATATATAATATATTATTGTTGGCTGGGCGCGGTGGCTCAAGCCTGTAATCCCAGCACTTTGGGAGGCTGAGACGGGCGGATCACGAGGTCAGGAGATCGAGACCATCCTGGTTAACACGGTGAAACCCCATCTCTACTAAAAAAATACAAAAAACTAGCCGGGCGAGGTGGTGGGCGCCTGTAGTCCCAGCTACTCGGAGGCTGAGGCAGGAGAATGGCCTAAACCCGGGATGCGGAGCTTGCAGTGAGCTGAGATGAGGCCACTGCACTCCAGCCCGGGCGACAGAACGAGACTCTGACTCAAAAAAAAAAAAAAAAAAGAGAAGAAAATATATAATATATTATTGTTAACTGTAGTCATCCTGTTGTGCTACATACAGAACAAGAGCACTTATTCTTCCTATCTAGCTATCATTTTGTATCTTTAAGTACATTTTCAAATGGAAGGTTAAATAGGGTTGTCATAGTAGATAACTACTGAGATATGGAATGCTAAATTCAAGACAGAAGAGTAGAGAAGACCCAAAAACTGAAGGTTGACTTACTTGACTGAGCAGAAAAGAAAGGCAGAGTAGACAGAGGAAAATTCTAAAACCAACTGTAAGACCAGTGAACCTATGTAGGTGACAAGCCCTTATGTATTTATGCATCGGAATCTCAGGATCAAATAGAACTTAGAAGACATCTCATCTGACCTCCTATGACTTGCAGGAATCTCTTCTAAACAATGCTAGAGAAATGTATGAAAATATCATTTTGGTTTGAGAATGGAACTTGGTCTGTCAGGATTCTCTTCCTCTAAAGAGAATAACTAGAGGAAATGGATCTGTCCCACTATTTTTTATTGTTGACTTTGGCACTTAAAACATCAACACCTCTAAAGAGAACAATTACATAATTTAGAGAAAGCTGTCAAGGTTTTCACAGGCATAGCAAGATGTGCCCTGGGGTGGGGGACAGAACCTGCATTTGTAAGATTTATAGTAAAGGGTTTTACATGAGTGCTGAAGTTTAAGGCAGATAAATCCTAGAAGACAAATACTACCAATAATTGAATTACAAAGCCATTATCATGTGTTCAACAGAGCAACTTTATGACTCTATTGTGACAGATGAAACTTGTTAGAATATTTATGCGCCTGGGATAGCTTCTGCTTCACCATGCGAGAGAACAAACCAGCTCTTCCATTGCCTTCTATGATCAGTTGGCCTTCCTGAGTAATTCAGTAGCCAAGGAAAGCAAAATGCCTAAGAGAGAGGAATCCAAAAGAGACATAGCAGACAACCACATCGGGCACAAGCCTCACATTTGACCTCACATTTCAGCAGCTCCTGGATCTAACATCTTTATGTTGTCATCTGCTATCAGGTTCTTTCTGTGGTAACCAGGGAAGCCCTAGAATAAATAAGAACTCTGGCTGTCAGCATTGTTTTCTACTTTTGAATAAATGAAAAATAAGAACATCCCAGAAATAAGAGCCACTATAACAACCTTAACCTTTTTTTGAAAAATGAAGTAGCTTTATTTTTTTGTGATTGTTGAAATGCCTGAATCATAAATATAGGACAACTGAACTGATACAGTTGTTTTCCTGCTTTAATGACAGCATACCCAGTCCATTCCATGTGATGAGGCTGACTTACTGAACAGATTACTCTCTTCTCTGAAGGAAATTGTGGCTTTGCTCTAATTCATGTCCTTAATAAGATTTGGGCATAGGATTTTTTTTCTCTTTTATTTAAAAATAATTTTAGAATTACAAAACAATTACAAAGATAATACAGAGAGTTCCCATATGCTATTCACCCAGCTTTACCTAATGTTAACATCTTACATTACCATGGTGCAGTGTTCACCATTAAAAAATTAACATTGGTAGAAAACAATGAACTAAAATAGAGACTGTCTAGATTTCTCCAGGTTTTCTACTAATACCTCCCCCGCCCAGCTTTTCTTTTTTCCTGACCCAGGAGACAATCCAGAATCCCAAATTGCATTTATTTTTCATGTCTTTTTAGTCTCTTCAAATCCATGGGAGTTCCTCCATCTTTCCTTGTCTCTGATGACCTGGACAGTTTTGAAAAGTACTAGTCAGGTATTTTGTAGAATGCCTCTCAAGTTGGGTTAGTCTGATATTTTCTCATGATTACAGGGTTATAGATTGTTGGAAGAATATCACAGAAATGATGTACCCTTCTCATCACCTCATATCAAAGAGTATAAGATATCAATATGTCTTATTACTGATGATATTAACTTTGATCACGTGGTGAAGGTGGCATCTCCCAGGTTTCTCCATTGTAAAGTTACTTTTTTTCTTGTCCCATGTTCTTATTTGTTGGAAACTCCCAGATTTCTCCATTGGAAAGTTACTCTTTTTCTTGTCCCATACTCTGTTGGAAGCAAGTAACTAAGTTCAGCCCACACTCAAGGGAAGGAGAATTAAGTTCTAACTCCTGGCAGGATAAGTATCAAAAAGTGTGTGAACATATGTTAATATAACCAGAAAATTGATTAAGATTTTGGAGAGATACTTTGAGAACATGCGTTTGGCCACTAACTTTAGTATTCGCCAGTCTTGTCTACAGCAATTATTACTATAGTATGCTAATGAAGTTTGTCTTTATTTTTATCATTTCTACTAACTGGAATTGTTCTGGAAGGAATAGTTGTTCCTCCTTGACCTTTTATGTATTATACCTTTGTTTAGTTGCTCAATGAAGAGACCAAAAAAAAAATGGTGAATAAGCTCAATTCTGGATTGTGTTTTGTTGTTTCTTTTTTTTTTTTTTCTTTTTCTTTTTTGAGATGGAGTCTCGCTCTGTCGCCCAGGCTGGAGTGCAGTGGCGTGATCTCAGCTCGCTACAAGCTCCACCTCCCGGGTTCACGCCATTCTCCTGCCTCAGCCTCCCAAGCAGCTAGGACTACAGGTGGCTGCCACCATGCCTGGCTAATTTTTGTATTTTTAGTAGAGATGGGGTTTCACTGTGTTAGCCAGGATGGTCTTGATCTCCTGACTTCGTGATCTGCCTGCCTCAGCCTCCCAAAGTGCTGGGATTACAGCATGAGCCACCGTACCTGGCCTTTGTTGTTTCTTTACTAATGTCCCTTTCTCACTTTAGGTGTCCCTGTGCCCTGGCTCTGAGCTGTTGCCCAGAGGATCCCTGTTGACCTACTAATTAAGGGCAAGACTTTTGGGTGAATAAAGTTTTTGTTTGTCTTTTCTTAAGGAGCGTTTTAGAGTCTGACCTGAAACGGAGGTGTCAGAAGAAAATGCACTTTCTCTGTGACTGATTTTCTTGGTTGACCATGGAGGCGAGGTTCTCTCCCAATAGTTCTGAGCTCTCCTGTCTGTTCGGTTGGCCAACTCACACATCTTTTCCAAAAGGAAGATGTTATACACATACACACACACGCACACACTCACACTCACACTCTATTTTACCTTTTCCTGTCTCTCCTCTGTCTTAGCCAAGGAAAAAAGCAAGCCTGGCTGCTCCCGAAAACAAAACAGACCTGTAAGAAGGATACTAACCTCTGTGTTTAAGTCATTTTAATTCCCAGAACAAAGAATGAAGGTTCTAAATTGATCGATTAAAAAATACATGAAAAATACAGTATAGTAATAAGGTAAATATTCTAAACATTTTAAGCACTCTTATACCTTATGAACTTAAACCTTATGGATAAGGGAAGACTACAATATTTCCTCCTATAACAGTTCTTCCTGTTGAAAAACCAGAGAGATTAGAGACACAGATATTTACCTACAAAGATCATCAGTGCAGCATCATGTCTAAAAGTAAAACGATGGCCAGGCACGGTGGCTCAAGCCTATAATCCCAGCACTTTGGGAGGCCGTGGCAGGCAGATCATGAGGTCAGGAGACTGAGACCATTCTGGCTAATACGGTGAAACCCCATCTCTACTAAAAATACAAAAAATTAGCCGGGCGTGGTGGCAGGTGCCTGTAGTCCCAGCTACTCCGGAGGCTGAGGCAGGAGAATGGCGTGAACCCGGGAGGCGGAGCTTGCAGTAAGCAGAGATTGCACCACTGCACTCCAGCCTGGGCGACATAGTGAGACTCCGTCTCAAATAAATAAATAAATAAATGAAAAATGATAGATATTACCAATACTCTGTGATCAGAAAACTAAGTCAACTATATAATATTGTACAGCTGGCAAAACAGTGCATTCTAATATTACATTATGTGTTATGCTTTGTTCATGATATGATGCAAAAGTCTTAGAAAAAGGAGTGCCTACACAAACACTGAAAAAGTACTGAAGGATCAACAGCAAAATATTAAAGGTGGTTAATTCTGGATGGAGGGATTGTAAGAATGTTTTAGTTTCCTTTTTATACTTCTGTATACTTAATATTATATTTTCAATGAATGCATATTCCTTTTGCAGTCAGATTTTTCGAAGTGGTGTTATTTTTAAAGCATGCTATTTAAATAAATTACACAGGCCGGGTGCGGTGGCTCACACCTATCATCCCAGCACTTTAGGAGGCCAAGATGGGTGGATCACTTGAGGTCAGGAGTTCAAGACCAGTCTGACCAACATGGTGAAACCCCGTCTCCACTAAAAACACAAAAATTAACTGGGCATGGTGGTGCACGCCTGTAGTTCCAGCTACTCAGGAGACTGAGGCAGGAGAATCGCTTGAACCTGGGAGGCAGAGGTTGCAGTGAGCTGAGATCGCACCATTGCACTCTGCACTCTAGTCTGGATGACAGAATGAGACTCCTCGATACAATACAATACAATACAATACAATACAATACAATACAATACAAT